>NC_092693.1:27617172-27941172 GCF_964275005.1 Diadema setosum
ACTGGCAGCAACGTCAGGAGAATGGCATAGCGATTAAATGCGAGCGAGCGGAGGGAGCGAGCATGAAAATTTTAACATTTTACAGTCTAAAAACTGCCGTTTGTAGCTATACTTTTTTCGCTTTGGAAATTAAGGGGGGCCGCATCAGGCGCAACTGCTGGCAATTACTGGCAGCAACATCAGGAGAATGGCATAGCAGTTAAATGCGAGCGAGCGGGGCGAGCGAGCTTGAAAATTTTGACATTTTACAGTCCAAAGACTGCCGTTTGTGGCTGTATTTTTTCGCTTTGGAAATTATGGGGGCACACCGGGCGCAACTGCCGGCAATCGGGCAGCAACATCAGAATGGCATAACGATTAAATGCGAGCGAGCGAAGCGAGTGAGCTTGAAAATTTTGATATTTTACAGTCCCACATGTCCTTTGTGGCTGTACTAGTATTTTTTCGCTTTGGAAATTAAGGGGGGGGGGGGCGCACCGGGCGAAAACTGCTGGCAATTACTGGCAGCAACATCAGGAGAATGGCAGCAACATCAGGAGAATGGCATAATGATTGAATACGAGCGAGCGAAGCGAATGAACTTGAAAATTTTGACATTTTCCAATCCCAAAAACTGTCGTTTGTGGCTGTATTTTTTCGCTTTGGAAATTAAGGGGGCGCACCGGGCAAAAACTGTTGGCAATTACTGGCAGCAACATCAGGAGAATGGCATAATGATTGAATGCGAGCTAGCGAAGCGAGCGAGCTTCAAAATTTTGACATTAATTGACAGTCCTTTGGAAATTTAGGGGGCACACCGAGTGCAACTGCTGGCAATTACTGGCAGCAACATCAGGAGAATGGCATAGCGGTTAAATGCGAGCGAGCGGAGCGAGCGAGCTTGAAAATTTTGACATTTTACAGTCCAAAGGCTGCCGTTTGTGGCTGTATTTTTTCGCTTTGGAAATTAAGGAGGCACACCGGGCGCAACTGCCGGCAATTACTGGCAGCAACATCAGGAGAATGGCATACTGATTAAATGCTAGCGAGCGAAGCGAGTGAGCTTGAAAATTTTGACATTTTCCAGTCCTAAAAACTGTCGTTTGTAGCTATATTTTCGCTTTAGAAATTAAGGGGGGCGCACCGGGTGCACCTGCTGTCAATCACTGGCAGCAACATCAGGAGAATGGCATAGCGGTTAAATGCGAGCGAGCGGAGCGAGCGAGCTTGAAAATTTTAAAATTTTACACTCCAAAAACTGCCGTTTGTAGCTATATTTTTCGCTTTTGTTTGTCCCACTTTTATTTGAGAACCATCCCCCCCCCATCGACGCTTCTATACATATTAGGTTGCTTTTGTTAAGTGAAAGATGTGCTGCACATTCTTTGATGAATTAGGGAATATACGTCTATGTCAAAAGTGTACAAAGTTTATCCCTTATCCTGTATAGCGGACCTTTTGCATGTTCATGATTGCAATACAACGATCTGGTGCATAGTTCTGGCGATATTTGGACAATTTTCCATTAAGAAAGTTTGAGATTCGTCCTCATCTCGGGAATTGCTTGGGGGATAAATGATTTGTCTGTCTAAACACTTCCTTTGGGGCGGGGCAAATGCCCCTTTGCCCCCCATAGATTCGACGTCCCTGATCTTCCCTTGGTATGCCCATAGATGTATCCTGACTGAGTCATCAGTCACTGTCGTTTCTCAGGAATGATTCAGGAAATGGAGGGGATTCAATTATGGCGATAAAGTTGTTGTTATTGTTTGTTTGTATGTGTTCGTACATATTTTGCAGAGGGTCCCCAGTTACTTGCGTCATAGCATGTTTATATGTAGACCTATACTATTTGACGTTGTCAACGCCTGCATGAGCCATACCTTACAGTGTATGTCGATGTTACTTTCTTCGCGAGCGAGCGAAGCGAGCGAGCGCTTGAGAAAATTATACATTTTCCTAAAAGATAGAATACTGTTCAGCTCTGTTACCTGTCTGAAGGCCGGCGTACAAACGTCATGCAATATGCCAAAATTTATACAATCACATTTCTGCTTCCTCCATTTTTTCCCCTCAAAATTCAGGGGGGATGATTGTACAGGCCATCCCCCCTCCACCATTTCAGGGGGGGGGGGGATATATCCCCCCATCCCCCCCCCCCCGGGATTTACGCCCATGACCACAAAATAAAAAGCTATCCATCACTGCACAATGCAAATCACCTACATCATCATCAAAATGCATTTCAAACATTGAAACTAATTGCAATGAGTAGTTGAGGAAAATGGAGACTGTCATAACAAATTGAATCTCATCTGGCTAAACGCTAGTGGATAAAGATACAAAGTTGTTACCGTCATGTAGCAGATGGAATAGTTTCGTCGATGGACCCTTACAGGGATTCCAGACGATTTCCATAATTTCAAATCATGTAATCCTATACGTAAATCTATAGTACCATGCATTTTGTAAAATTTATTTTGGCCATTGATACCGGCGGGGACCCGGGAATTCGAACCGGGGTCCTTTGGATCGTGACGCAGACGCGCTACCGACCGAGCTAATTCACCGCCCTAAATATGCGTAGAATGCATATTTTAAATCCGTTTAAGATTGTTAGGATGGATAATGACCCTCAAATTGTATTACATAATGACGTATTTTGATAGCCGATGAGTCATAAATGCCAGTTAATGGGTGTTCAAGGCTGGCAAAATGATTTAATGTTATTAAGTTCCTGCCTGAAATGAAAATGTGAAAGTTTTTTATGACGTCATCAGATTTTGAATATTTTTTTAGCATATCTTTCAATTCAATTCAATTCAATTCATTTATTTTCATTCTTCTTCTTTTTTCTTTTTCAACAAAAACATAACACAAGATATATCAGGTTTTACATCATAAACAAAGAACATTTGCCTTTGCAATTAATAAATGGTATCAATAAACATAAGAGCGCATACTGGCAAAAAAAAAATAATACAAAGTCATGCTTCAGTTGAAAAAAAAAAGGAAGAAAGAATAGAGAGGTCCACTAAAAAGCAAAGTTTGTAGATTGTGAACCACTCATAAAACTTATGAATTACTTATTTACAAACACTTGTGACAAATATGATATACGACAAGACGGGACAAAACAGAAGAAACACAACAACATGACACAACTTGCCAGAATAGATGAAAAGTATGGAAGGAAAGAAAGAAAAAAGAGAGAATGAGAGAATGCCTACACGTTGAACAAGGGAAATGGAACGGGGGATGGTAGAGAATGTGCTTCATAGAGTTGGTGCTGCATGCAGCTGAGCAAGGATTGTAATGGCTACTTCTTTACGTAATAATGAATTCAGTGATTGAATGATTGGTGGGTGGATGATGAACCCTGAGGTTAACGAAACCTATAGCTAAGGAAAAAAACATATCAGGGAGGATTTAATAAAAAAAAAAGTTTCAACTTGCGCTTAAAAGAATACAAAGATGGGGAATTTTTTATTTCACAGCTCAGTGAGTTCCAAAATCTAGGACCGGTGTATATAAATGTATTCTGAGCCAATAAAGTTCTCACGAGGGGTAAATGAAACTCATTAGATTGTCTAGTGGGATAATCATGAAAAGACTGGTTCCGTGGGAACATTGAATTAAAAATACTGGGAAGTGCATTTACATTGTAATTAAACATAAACTGACCAAGTTGAAAAAAATACAAATCTTTAATTTTCAAAATCTCATGTTTAGTAAATAATGGCTCTGTATGGGAACGTGGCGGGACGCCACAAATGATACGAATAACTTTTTTTTTGTAACAAAAGTAATTTATCTAGTAAGTTTTGATGGGCACTACCCCACGCTAGGAGTCCCTAATTAAGATTATGAGTGGTTCACAATCTACAAACTTTGCTTTTTAGTGGACCTCTCTATTCTTTCTTCCTTTTTTTTTCAACTGAAGCATGACTTTGTATTATTTTTTTTTTTGCCAGTATGCGCTCTTATGTTTATTGATACCATTTATTAATTGCAAAGGCAAATGTTCTTTGTTTATGATGTAAAACCTGATATATCTTGTGTTATGTTTTTGTTGAAAAAGAAAAAAGAAGAAGAATGAAAATAAATGAATTGAATTGAATTGAATTGAATTGAAAGATATGCTAAAAAAATATTCAAAATCTGATGACGTCATAAAAAACTTTCACATTTTCATTTCTACAAACTTCTACTGAACAAAATAATAAGTTTTGTCCTAAATTATCATAGAAAGATATTTATCAGAGACTTGCAATATTTCCTGCACTTCACAAAGATAGTCTGCTATAACTGTCCGAATTCAGTAAAGCTAAACATTTTGTATCTTTCCCTCTCGCACGCGAGATGCACACACACAATAGGCAACCTTCCACTCATTCACTTGCACTCACCCACAGTACGACGCGCGTCTGTGTTCAATGGCCTCCATTTCTTCCGTCGTGTTCTCCTTTGAATAATGAATAACGAACCTGCACACGAAGCTGTGGACCAATATCTAACAGATCATCATAGTGAATACTTCACAATTGACGAATTCAATTCCGAATTTTGCCCCCAAACTGGAAATGATAGTCGATCTGTTCACAGTTTTTCCATAGATAAATACTTCAGCCTCATTCATATCAATTCACGAAGCTTGAATAAGAACTTTGAATCAATCGAAACGCTCTTAAACTCTCTTCACCATTTTGCCTTTTCCGTAATAGGAATTTCTGAAACTTGGTTGCATTATGTCTCCCCAAATATGTTTAGTATTCAAAATTATGATATGATTCGTGCAGATAGAAGGACTGGAAGAGGAGGTGGAGTAGCCTTGTATATACATAATCAACTTCGTTACAAACTCCGACCTGACTTATCCATAAATGGTGTTGAAAGCTTATTTGTCGAAATTATAAATGATAAAACTAAAAATATTTTTATAGGTATTATTTATAGACCACCAAATAACGAAATAGATTTATTTTTAGACAGCATTGAAATTTTTTCAAATACAATTATTCATGAAAATAAAAGTTTGTTTTTAATGGGGGATTACAATATTGATTTACTAAGTACGACAAACCATAATTCTTCTAGATTTCATAACACATTATCATTAAGTAGTCTTTATCCTCACATTAATAAGCCTACGAGAATCTGTAACACCACGTCAACTGAGACTTTAATCGACAACATCTTCTCTAATATTATTGATAAAAATTATACTAATGGCATACTTTATTCAGATATATCTGATCATCTTCCCATATTTACCATTCACGAGCAGATTGGAAACGTTCAACCAAAACAAAAATGCTATAGAACGCGAAGAAAAGAATCTCACGAAAATATTAATTCATTAATATCTGATTTATCACGCGAACAATGGCAAGATGTGACTTCGGTCAATGACGCGAATCTATCTTACGAAATGTTTTTGCATAAATTTCTTTATTATTATAATAATCGTATTCCCTTAGTTAATAAGAACAATCGCGCAAAAATAAAACAACCATGGATTACCAAAGGGCTAATGCGTTCTATACTCACCCGTAATCGCTTATATAAAATGTCCTTACGTAAACCAACACCACAGAACAAAGCAAAATACAGAACATATCGAAATACGTTAACCACATTAATCCGGGCATCTCGAAAGCGATATTATTCAGACATACTAGAATCAAATAAGGACAGTAAAACCAAACTGTGGCGAACTATCAATGACCTTATTAAGAATAAAAAGAAAGAACTCCCGACCGTTATTTCCGAAAATGACCAAGATATTAACGACCCTGAAATCATTGCAAATTGTTTTAATAAGTTCTTTACCAACATAGGCCCCAATCTCGCCTCAACAATACTTCCGAACGCTGGAAATTTTACAGATTACCTTCCTGAAAGTAATAATAATTCTTTATTTTTTACTCCCACGAATGAAAATGAAATATTGAATATTGTTCGATCTTTTAAGTCGAGTAGATCTTGTGGCCACGATGGATTAAGTATGCACTTACTAAAACAAATAATACATTTTTTAGTAACCCCCATAGTACATATCTGTAACTTATCATTATCTACTGGGATCTTCCCAAATTCTTTAAAGATTGCGAAAGTAATCCCTATTCACAAAAAAGATGATGCGTCCCAAATAAAGAATTATCGTCCAATTTCATTATTGCCCGTCATTTCCAAAATCCTTGAAAAGATTGCACATGAACGTTTGTATAAGTTTCTGGTTGCTAACCACATTTTAAATCCTAACCAATTTGGTTTTCGAAAAGGTTTTTCTACAGATTTTGCAATCATTCAAACTTGTGACAAAATTATCGATTCTATTGCGAACAAACAGCACGTGATAGGAGTTTTTATGGACCTGAGCAAGGCCTTTGATACAATAGACCATGGAATTTTATTAAAAAAGCTACATAATTATGGCATAAGAGGAATAGTTCTTTCCTGGTTCCGAGATTATTTATCCCAACGTCAGCAATACGTAGCATTTCATTCAAGTACCTCGTTTAAGTCATATATTACTTGCGGTGTACCACAGGGATCCATTTTAGGACCTCTACTTTTTCTTATATATATTAACGATATTATAAATTCCTCAACCCTTCTCACCTATGTATTATTCGCGGACGATACCAGTGTCTTCTACTCTCACAACTGTTTAAACACACTAGTGGATGTACTTAATTCTGAGCTTGCAAAAATTTCTACATGGTTTAAATGCAATAAATTATCATTAAATATAGATAAAACGTGTTTCATAAACTTTAATACCTCACATTTGCAACCGATAATGCCTAATAACATTATTATTGATGATATGCCCATTATTGGAAAAAAATCAACCAAGTTCTTAGGGGTAACCCTTGACTCCAACTTAAATTGGAATAACCATATTGATAATATAACCACATTAATATCTAAAGTCATTGGAATACTTCGGAGATTAAAATATTTGGTAACGGAAAAAGTACTCATTATGTTATACAATGCATTAATCTTACCGTATATTAATTATTGTAATGTTGTCTGGGGAAACTGTAATAAAACCAAAGTAAATGTTATTTTTCTTTTACAGAAAAAGGCAATAAGAATATGTACTAACTCACATTATTTAGAACATACTGATCCATTATTCCTTAGACTAAAAGTTCTTAAAGTTGATGATATACACAAATTTCAAACAGCAATATTTATGTTCAAATACACGCAAAATCTACTCCCACTCTTCCACAACGCATTTTCCCTTAACAGGGATGTCCATGCTTACCCCACGCGCCATCGTAATGATTTCCATTTGAATAACCCTAAACTCCTATTAGCTCAAAAATCAATTCGGCATAACGGGCCTGATATTTGGAATTCACTCCCTCTCCACATAAAACAGTGCACATCTCTTTATTCCTTTAAGGCAAATACAAAGAAATATTTCTTGGCACAATATCATACTATACAGTAATCATTAAACATGTACCTCTTATACTCAACAACAAGGCAATATTTTGGTCCACCCCCTTTTCCTTTTCTTTTACTTTGCTGCTTGACCCGTCGCCCATATTATAACATATTCAATCATTTTCTTAGAAGTGCTGACCATCAACACTTTCGCGCTTCATCACCTGCACACGCACTCACAGGCACCTCTCCTGTTTACCAATTGTATAAAACTGGATTTACACGCATTTTAACATGGCCCATCCGTATTAGTGTTCAAGTACTACAATAAAAAATGGTAATTTAACTCTGGCTGTCCGTCTGTTCAAGCACGGCTTATAACGGCGGCCCTCTGCATCATATGTATATATTATATATTGTACTGTGAATCAAGTCATTATTGGCCATATAAACATTTTGTATGTTATTTAACGTTTCATTTGTCTTTATATACAAAATATGACTTACTATGTAATATGTCAATAATTTTCAGAATTGAATTTGTGTAATTGAACCTGCCTTTGTTATTTTTGTATTCTGAAAGAAAATATGAAATGCAGAAAATAAAATCTTTTCAAACAAAAAAGATAAGGTAAAATTAGAGAAAAATACAACGTCAACAAAGAGGACAATGGAATATGAAACTTGAGTCTATACTGATATCTTCCCAGATATCAGTATATGGCATTTAGATTTAAAAACTCTACAATATTTTGAAGAATGTATGAGTGGGAAAATATGTTTAAGTTTGATTTTCTTTCATAAGCAAGTCATCCTTGAAACGTATCTGTTCCTATCACACTGAGGACCATAATTGCTGTCTACAATGTTCGGAACAATAGTATTCTTTATCTGGTATGTGTTTGCCTGTTGTTTGCCATTTTCTTCTCCGTTGCCGTGTTTGAACATGTATATACATGTATATATCTATCTTTTCATTTTTGAAGCGCCATGAACACTGAAAGGTAGACATGTGCGCTATAATACAAGCAGCCACTATTATTATTATTATTATACAAACAAGTAATGAAGGATTTCTTTGAAAGGTCATTTTCAAGAAGTTTGTTGTTGTAGCATGATACTACAAACAGTAATGTGACAAAGGAAGAAAAAAAATGTTCGCTGTTACTAACTAAACACCATGTATTGAGTTTTTTTCGTTGCATTCCTATCAAATTAGGGATTATGACATGCTTGTAAAAATTAAGACAAATCGAGGAATTTACGGTTTTTGTGGAAAAATGTTTTGGTTGAAAATGTATTTGTTGATTAGGATTTATCCTTCCGTCACGAAATAACCATGGACCAACAAAAACCTCCATTTCGTCATGTATGGAAGGTTGATTTTCTTTTATTTTTACATATTTGTATCATATCGACAAGACATATCATTTCCTGATGAGTGAAGTCAATAACTAGAAATACATCACTGTAAGTTCATACATTCACTTTTTGCTGTTAATGTGTGGTTCATTTGATCAAAGACATGTTCAAACATTGATCCTGATACATTATCACTCCCGAGGTTGTCGACCGCGATTTGGAGATAGCCCAACACGGGCCGCATGTTGGGACCCAACGACCGCAAGAAACATTCGTGCCAGATGGGGCAGTGTGCGCAGATCACAGTATAAAAAGCAGTCCATGTGCCAGGTTGGTCGTGTCTCTCTTCCCGTCTCACACACGAATGTTAGATCGTGCATCAGACTTCTCTTGTTTTCTCTTGACAGATGATGTAAACTGTCTCTTGTCAACTGGTGAGTTTACTTTTCCTTGTTGAATGCATGAGTACTCGCCCAGACCTAATGCGATCGGCAGAGGAAAGTCTACTAGTCTAGAACTCGAACACTTCTGCGATGGCAAACAACAACAGGGATTCGAAAATAGACACTACCCAGCTAACATTTGGACGTTTTCTGAACGTTCTTGAAACTTTCCAAGTTCGTTATTTGGACGTTTTGTCAAAACGTTTTCGATGTATTTAAAACGTTTCAAATGGACGTTACAAAAAATTTGTAAACATAAAAAAAAAAAAACAATAAAACCTTTCATAATTTTTAAGGACCTGCAGAAAACCTTTTGGACGTTATAGACGTCAGTAAAACCTTTTAAGAATATTCAAAACGTTCTTTGGACGTTCTGCGGACGTCCAGAATGAAAACCGTCTCGAACGTTCAGGAAACGTGTTAAGAACGTCTTAAAAGTCTTATGACCCGTTCCAGAACGTTTAGAGAACTTTCCATACCCGTCTAGAACGTCCAGAAAACCTTTTAAGGACGTCTAATTTGTTTTTTTCATTGCCCGTATTCAAAAGAAAATTATAGTTATGAGATTATACAGGCATAATCTGGGATTAATGTAACCTAATCCTGTATAATCCTACCCTTATCATTTTCCTAATGTCCTACCACCTATACCTATTCTACATCTTATTCTCAATTGATGAATCTGTATCACATGCATTTGTATAACAGCAAAATGTTGTAATGCATGAAGACATGGTTACTAAAAGTAGATCACACACACCTTAATTAGGCCCATTAACACTTAATATGAAAATACCTCCTCATAACACAATTTGAAATTGTGAATAACTGAACCATATAACGTAGATAAGTTTATTTGTTTGAACACAGCATATTTCTATTTCCACTGGTTTTCAAATGTTTTCTTATTTGAATATTCATGATAAAGAAACCAATGACGAACACGTAGCGGACCAAATAAAAACGTTTTGTAACGTTCATTAATTTACGAAGCACACCTAAAAACGTTTTGTGGACGTTTATAAAGGACGAAGACGTAGCAGACATAATAAAAACGTGTTGTAACGTCTATTGACGTTTTTAAAACGTTTTAAAAAAACCTGTGCTTTGCGGTAAATGCTAAGTCCCAACTTTGACGTATGTACGTTTTGTAAAAAACGTCCATTTTGTACGAAGACGTACGGAACCTCCAAAAAAAAAAACAACGTTTAGGAAACGTTCTAAAAGCGTTTTGTGTTTGCTGGGTGTGTACTGGTAAGCCCATTACGCTTAATAATCAACTAAATGTGAACAGAAAATAACTTGCATAACAATGATGCAATTACAACTCCCTTCAACTTTAACAGTGTTTCTCTAATTTGTTATAAGCAAAGGTGAGATGAAATTGTCGTTGAACTGAACAATATGTTTACACAATAGACCTATCTGTTGATAATGAGCTCTATTACATTTTCTGTATTTTTACCCCGTAGATGAAAAGCCATTCAAAGGTCAAAAAGAAATACGGAATTTTGTAGAGCATGTCAGGAATCGCTTCCCTCCAAGTTCTGTTCATTATTTCGACACACGAGAGCATCGAGGTGCTAAACTTGGAAGAATCAGACGCCTGGCATGCTTTACAACAATCCACATTTTTCTGTGACCGCTTAACCAAATTGAATGGGGTTTTCTGCAAAATACAGCTAATATCTTGTAATTCAAGACCCTGATGTAGCATTTAGACAGTTTAATCATATTGGGTGTTGTCAATGCGAAAATCTCATTGCATTTTTTTTTTTTTTGGGGGGGGGGGAACATACCAAGTATACTGCACGGCACTGGCATAGACTGTAACGGGATCTATACAAAACTGCGAAGACAGGAGAGCAAGCACCCAATCACGTGTTCAGAAAGGTGTGGGCAGTCAAGTCGGATGACGAGTATAAGTTCAAAAATTGCATCACCATTTTGAAGTCGAAGAAACGTTAACTCGGTGTTGCCGCATAATATAGAAGAAAATAAGTGGCTAGATTCAGACAACAGTGATTATATCTAATAACCAGTCATGCCTAAGCTACCTGGTTTATCTTTTTTTTTTTTATTCGACACATTCGCATCTTTAATTTACCAATATGTATTTTTTTCTTTAGATAGAGGTGTCACTCTATAGTGTTTTGATAAGCATGAACAGTATTCATTTATTTTCAAACTATCTGTTTTCTGTTCTCACATAAATCATAATGAAAACGATAAAAATAATGAATATCCTCGCATGTCTTCTTTTTCTTCATTGGTACCGAAGTAATAGTATTAGTCTCAATTAAGGGAAATTTACAATAAATATATACATGTACGAGTGTTGAATAAATGGGGAAATAATTGGAAGACATTTTAGTGAAGTTTGTGGGAATCGGAGGATCCCTTCAGAAGTTATGGATTTTGATAATTTGACTAAAAACCATGAAAATCAAATCATTTTGAAAAATCATAAAAATATGTGATGTCACACTAAGATAACAATATAAAGAAACGTTATTATGATTATAGTAGCACTTCATCATTTTAACTTTTCTGGCATCATGACAGCGCTCATGAGCCCATGAGAACGTAAATATTGTGCTTATATAGGGTCGGCATTGCGATGGCAGTGACAAAGTGGTAATTTCTGTTTTTATAGAACAGAACCTGGCAAACGGATTAGATTTTCGGCGAAAAGCGGAAACTTCCAAGGATCCGCCGATCAGGCAAAAACTGCACAACATTGAGCACCATGAACAGCAAGTTAGGCCAGTATCCAGCATTACTTTATGAAAGAGATTGAGACAAAACAAAGTGAAGAATGTGAATGGCAGAGGATCTCTGACCCCCTGAATCTGACACCCAATGTCACCGTCCAACTCAAAACTCACAAAAAGTAGGCCAAAATTAATTTCCACTCTTCTATATTATAGTTTGAAAAAATATGTAGGCTCAAAAGTAAAAATGGGAATGTATAATTTCTTAAAACTCGACGGTCGTAACTCATTTAAAGAATGATTGAAATAAGGAAGAATTACTTTCATATAAAAGAGAGAAAAAAGGATAGAAAGGATTTAGGGTTACTCAGGCATATTATGCCGAATGTATCATTTTCCCCAGAGAAGCAGCGCCTGTCCCCATGAAAATGAAAATGGTTTAAAAAACTGCTAATATTTCGATTTCGTTTTTGTTTTATCAAACTCGCTTATTTTTTACAACAGGTAGGGGGAAATTACTCTCCCAGATAAGACAAACATATAAAAAAAAATGAGTCGCTTCCGCCATTACCGACGGTTAGCGACTTTTAACGATGTTTACCGACGATTAGCAACACTTGAGCGAATATTTGCGAAAGTGTCTGCGAAACACAGGTGGCGACTATTAGCGACTGTTAGCAAATGTAAGCGACAGTTTTGCAAACATTAGCAACTGTTTACCAATCCCTTGCGACAGTTTGCGAATGTTTTGGGACCTGGAAAAGTACTAGGTGATTATGTATAGTCAGACCCATAAAACGAACGTACAACCTTCCACTGCATTCAGATCTCTTGTGACCAAAGATGGATTTCCAGAATATGGAAATGAATTTCTGCCAAGTAGAGGCTGCTATCCTCGAAGAGTTGCTTTGCATGGCTGCTGCTACAGCTATCGTGCAGCTTATGAGAAAGAAAGAAGATGAAGAAAAACAAGAAAGGAAGAAGACAAGAAAGATTTTTTTGGGTCAGAGAGTGGTTGTTGCAGAGGAAAGACTTTGGTCAATGCGAAAAGCTTTTGCAGCAATTACATGATGGAGATGTCAAGAGCTTCAAGAACTTTCTATACGACAAATTTCTCTCAATTGGTAAATCTTATATAGGAACCATATTGATACTTGTTCGCTAGCAGTGGCGAATCATTAAAAAAAGTTTAGCGACACCGTATAACAACCGTTTGCGAATTCTTACGAGTATTTTGCGAATGTTTGCTACCGTTAGCGAAAATACAAATTCGCAAAGAAATTTTGAACATGTTCAAAATTTCTTTGCGACAAGAAACTACTTTTTTGGCTATGCTCAGAACGGCGGGGGGGGGGGGGGGATGGATTCCGCCCCCTCCCCCCTTAGATCTCGGCCATCGGTGGTGCGATCGCGATGAAATTTTGCATGCGTGAGACCCATGTCATAATCTACAAGATTGTGTCATAAGATTTTTTTGAAACTATTAATTTCTAGTTTTAAATAATTAATTATGCAAATTAAGCTCAAGATGATATTTTAGCCTAATTAAAAGCATTGAGAGTCTAATTTTTGATCTGTAAATCTGTTTTAGCATATTCAACAATTGCACATCACAAAAACCTTCCAAAACTCATTTCAATTCTTACGTATTTTATTGTTTTCAGAATTTCTTATGTATTCCCGTGTTTTTCAACTTTTGTTTTTTTCTCTGTTTTTTCATTGGAAATTGTCACTGAACACTTTTCTACCATAATTAGCACAAAATTAATCAATGAAAGTGATTAATTGTAAAAATAATCAGGTTTTTATGACTTTCATGACAGAACACTGTTTTCCATAGGAAATGTACACAAAATCACAAAATTGTGCCCGTTTTCGGGCGACATTCCGGTACAAAAATGGGCGTGGCTTCGCAAAAGTATGCGCGGACGTTGCAAATTTGATCTCAAAAGTTGCGCGAGACTTGAACGAAGAAAGTCAAGAAGCCTCGCGACGAGGCCTTCTCGCGTTACAGATTTATAGCGCGAAACCGTCGAGGGGGGTGGGGGGCGGATTCCGCCTCCCCCCCCCCCGGCCCTTTTAGGGTTAGATGGAGAAAACCCCTCTCCCACACCCTATACCCACGCTCGGTCGCTGCGTTCCTCGTTCTGCGCTGACCAGCAGAATCTTACACCTAGCTATACTCTGACATTGACATCTTTCTTCGTTTTTTTAACGGACGCCATCGAATATTTTTTATCATTTATCTATTTACTGTTAGTAGATAGGTGCACGCTACTCTAGATTCGTGGCTAATGAACAGCAAATACAGTATTCCTAAGATAAAACATAGTTGTAGGTCCACATCTTGACCATTATCGTGAATATCAACATTCACTCCCTCGCCCCCCCCCCCCCCTTGTGAAACAATTGCCCATTATGGCACTAAGTGATATGCATATTTTTTTCTGCGCTCCCCCCCCCCCCAAAAAAAAAGGGGGGATGAGATTGCTCACTACGCCTCTGGTTGTCATGTACATGATGACATTTTGATAAGAAAAAATATCCTATACCATTACAGGTTCACAAGAACAGTTTAATATATCGTGGCAGAGTACTGGTATATTTATAAATTGTGATTATCCGAGTCATTTCATTCTAATCATTGCTGGTTAAATATCCACTTTTAGATGACTGAGTAAATATCGGTATCAAGTTCGGATCGTGATTACAATGAAAACGCATGGAGTGTTTACACCCAAATGTAATGGTGCCAAGTAGACGGTGGAATATATGATAAAACAGAGCAACCACAGAATTGTAGCTTATTGCTTTAACGGAGAGACGAATATTTCTGGGATTTTTTTCTGTTTTTACTACCAAACTGGAATTTTGTAACTTCATTTTGTTAAAATTTACTTGGAAATTAATCTTGACAGTGTGTTGTTTGTGTGAAAGCAGAAAAATCAGAGAAGTAAGTCAGTGAAGGTGGAGGAAATATTCGGACTCACACAAAAACACACACACAACGGATTTTGATAGTAATTTTCTTTTTTTTTTAATTGGAAAATAACTGAAATTGTTCGATGAAGACTCGCAAAAGCAATAATATTCTTTATTATAAACCAAGAACAAGTTTGAGGGATATTTTTGTAGGGAAAAAATTTGTGTGTATATATCTACATGACGGAGAGCTGCGCAACACATTTTAATGTATCTGTTTTCGCCCAAATTTTCCCTGATCAACTTTGTTAATGCTTCTTTTTTTATTTTTTCATTCAAAGGAACATGATATAGAATAGAATTTCCCTTTAAGGTGATAAGCACTGGTCTTCCTCCAAGACTTTATTATCGGTCAAGAGATAGATAGAGAGAGAGAGAGAGAGAGAGAGAGAGAGAGGGAGAGAGAGAGAGGGGGGAGGGAGGGAGAGGGAGGTCGAATACGTTAACAAAAGTCATCGCAGTGAACTTCTGGTAGTCACTGCCCGGCACCTCTGTCACAATCAGATAAATTAACGACCTTCAGAGACAGAGTAAATATCAACATCAGATCTTTGGATTCTGTAGAGCTACCCAACATGTACATACCACGAGTCCGCTCATAACGGCAGCTTGATCAATATCATTTAAAACAAGATTTGTCTGTTTTCATGATTATGATTGCTTGAGACTCCAAACTAGATTTCTCCTTCATGCATCTATGTGATAGTTTTGCTCTTTGTTTTCAATATAAATATATTATGCAGCACTTTGGCTGACCTACTCCACGCTGGACGATAATTGTTCGACAAACACATTGTGTTACCTGCAGCGGTCATAGCACGGAAAAGCTAAATGGCGCCTCCCACTCCTAGAGGCGGGGATACCTCTCAGAAGATGGTCAACGACAGCAGCATCAGCAACCATGAATCTGCACCTTCCTATCCAGTCTACAGATCGGAAGGTGGTCAACCTCCAAGACTGGATCGCTCCGAGAGCAAGGTCAGCATGAAGTCCGATATCAGCCGCACCGACACCCTCCTCTCCATCCAAAGCACGCAAAACTCACCGGTAGTTCTACGCCGAAAACTCGGCATAGTCGAAACTGTCTCGCTGCTGATTGGGGTTGTCATCGGGACTGGTATATTTGTGTCTCCGAGAGGGGTATTGAGGTACAGTGGAAGTCCCGGCGCCAGTCTACTTGTTTGGTTTTTCTGCGGTGTCATCGCCCTTATCGGTAAACTCATTAAAAAATGTCCTTACTTGTAGTATTTGTATGCACGGTACATGCAAATATTATATGTATATGTATGTATCTTTGGATTCACGTTAGGGAGCCACTACATGGTAATTATTACTACATTAATGAGACAAATAATTGTGTCTAGAGACGATTTCGACTGTATTATATCCCATTCAGTCAATAGTTACCTGATGAAAACACTTAATGTACATTTCCATACACTATCTCCTTCAAGCTGAATTCAGAGTTAATACATGTAATATAAGTGTGTGTGTGGGGGGGGGGGGAGGGGTATACGTGTGTGTTTGGGTTGCTGTGTATTTGTGTGTGTTTAGACACCATAATTTGATGTCCTTATTTATTATGGCTTACCCAAGATTTGATTTCATAAAGAATTAAGATTAAGAGTAACAACATAAATCTGGAAAGACATTCTAACCTACGACAGTGTATGTTTTTTCTGCGGTTGAATAAGATCCATAGTCATATAAATGGTTGAAAATGATTAAATGTCCATATGCTGTAGGCTACTGAGTGTATTGTTCTATCACGCTTTCTTCAGGGACAATGGTGTTTATGGAACTCGCCCTGATGTTTCCTAAAGCTGGTGGGGATCACACCTACCTTCATGAGGGATATGGCGAAGTCTTGGCCTTTCTGCACGGATGGGGCGCTTTGCTGGTTGCTAGACCAATGAGTTTAGCCATCATCAGCATCGTTGTAGGAGAATACATAGTATTTCCTTATGTCCACTCGTTCTCTGATCAGCTGTGCCTTCGAGACGAAACGGCAGTCAAGTTACACGCCGCCACATTCATCAGTACGTCGAATGTTAAACGTATTAAAGCAGCCTAGCAATATAACCTTGAGTATAACTTACTATAAGGACCGTCAGGGTAATCCATGTTAGCTTTACCGAATGCTTCAAACACGAATAGTATTGCATTGTATCCCTTCCGCTGATTCTCGCACCTTTACCGAAAAGCATACCCAAATAAAATTCCTTGTTTTTTGTTTGTTCTGTCTCCTGTCAGTTTGTCTTTAAAGGCATAGTTTACCATTTGCAGATGAAAGCATTAGTGCTTTAAAATAGTTCTAAAATGTGAGTTAGGGATAGAAACAACCACTGTCAAAATTTGAATCTGTATAATCGATGTTAAGTGTTGTTAAATACACAAAATGTGAACAATAGTTATAATAAAAATGTTTCCAGACTAAACCGTATACAGTTACGGTTTACTGAGAAAAACCCTGATATCTCCTTATATTTTAGGTTTTATTGCAAATATTTAATATGGTAGGATGTTTTATGATACAACAGACCTACACATATGCATCAAATGTGATATCTTGAACATTTTTGAAATCACTGCTCCCAAAGGTAAACTGGACCTTTAAGGAAGCCACGCACTCCAAAATATCGAGAAACAGACGGGCACGCGGGTTTCAAGCGTTGGTGTTAAGATGTTACACTGATAAGACCTCGCTAGATAATATAGGTTTCCCGGCCAATTTCGCTCTTTTGTCAGTCCATTTGATAGAAGGTTCATTCAATTTAGCGAAAATCCTCGTCACTGCACATTCTGTCATTCAAAATTGCAAGTTCTTCTTTCAATTAAGCATTTCGATCAATGAAATTTGCACATGTCCCTTTCGAATTCATAAAACGGGCATTCAAATTGGCACGTGCTCTTCAGTCATTCAAATTCGCCAGCACTAGTCGAAAAGGTATTTCAGTCATTCAATTTCGCGTATGGACAGTCAATTCCAAACATGTTCATACAAGTTAACGTCATGTTATTTCTTTTATTTTTTAAAAAGATGAGGACATTTATACGCGTATTTCTACGTGACTTTTTGTTTCATCCACGCAATGTTAAGCAATAAAAGTATAATATTTCTGACCCTATATAACTCGAGTTTGTTGTTCTGTAACGCCCCTTTTCTTTCATTTATGTCATTTTAGGCCTATATGTTCCAATAATACTGATTACCTATATCTTCTTACAGTCATGAGAGCACAAGTTAGATGCAGACGTATTTCTCACGAAGACCCCGCCTTCATTTCAGTGTAAACGCGCAAAAGGCCAAATGCGGGGCCAAAATTGGCCGCGCATTTGGCCACGCTCTGGAGGTGGTCTCGGCCTCTTATGGTGCATTCCCACTGCCGATCAATCCCGATCAAGCTTTTTTGGCCTGGTCGGGCTCGCTCGGCATTAGTATTCGGGGTCGATCTACCTTGATCTGCATCGCTCCTGCTTCCTTCACGATAATTTTGGACATGTCCAAAATATTCGAGTAGGAAGCCCGAACACCAACAGCTCGGGAAGTGATCGAGAAGAGATCGAGCTGATCGGGAATCGGTCGTATAGAAATCTAGTGTGGTCAGTTCCCGATCATCTCGAGTTATACTCGAATGCTACACGATTGATTTCAGATCATCTCGTTCCAGGATTCATCAGTTTCATGAATAACTCGACCGCTACACGACCGATACAGGACTGCTATCGATTGATACTCGACTAAACTCGAGCATGCTTCGACCGGCACTCGATCAAATACCGAGCACTTTTTGACAGTGGTTGCAGAAGGTGCAGACGTACTTTCTTAGCACTCATTTATTGTTCATGAAAAATATATGCAGTCCTTGGTCACGTTAAAAAGTTAAATGTCGTCAGCCTTCAGGCCCACCGAAGAAAAGAAAAGGGCCACGAAGAGACAAAAGACAAAAAATCCTAAACAGCAGACATGGCAGAATTAGACTTCCCAGATAAAAATTTAAAAAGAAAGAAAGGAAACACGACTGAAACTGAGAAAAATTCGGTATTCTGGCAATATGACTGTAGTGTGAAAAGAAATTTTCTAGATTATTTACTTTAGTTATAAACTGAGACATGTTTCTTGAATTCTTTTGCTAGCTTGTCTGTTTCAAAGTTGAAGTTGATTACGTTGATATAAAATCTATTTCTTGCGCTGACGTGTTAAAACAGTAGTTGTAACTTAGATTCATAAATGCTCAGTGACTTACTTTAATTTTATTTATGTAGATGTTACACTTTTGCTTCGCTTAATAATGTTATTTTTTATTGAGAGTTATATGCAGGGGCGGATCCAGGGAGGACCGCAACCGGCGCACGCCCCCCCCCCCTTTATTTTTTTTTTGTTGAAACAAAAGAAATAAAAAGAAAAAATGAAAAAAAAAACGCGCCCCCTCTTTACGGAATTCCTGGATCCGCCCCTGGTATGTACATTGCTTGAAGTCCACCTTGATATCGATTGGCTGGGATGAGTTGACAAAAAAATAAACAACCAAGATTTTCATCATTTTTGCTAATGTAAAATCTTATATTGTTTTAATTTTCATAATAATGTACTCTGTTCCACATATCAGCACACTTCATGAATTTAGAAATTAATGTGATACCTGCATTTTCTTTTACACACTCTTGAGCTTATACTTTATCAATGAATACATATATATTTTTCATTCACTTTTTCATTCTTAAATAATGAGAACAATAATGACAAAGATAACACGACTCACAGGGTTGTAGAGCAGTCATTTTTTTAACTCTATATAATGGTGCATTTAAGGGCATATAGGCCTATGTTTCCATTTTAGACCAAATTAATTTCAGCCCACCTATATGTAATGCACTTACGAAGCGTGGCGGTGTAATTTTTTTTTTTTTTTTTTATGAGACATCAAACTTTAATTTGCTATACTTCACATCCAATGCAAATATTGAATGCATATGAACGAACCTATTATATTATACATGGTGTCCCGGCAGACAGCGTGCTACAAAACTGTCTCTTATTTCAAAAGATATGAGCGACTGAATGAAATCGTTACATTATTCAATACGAAAAAACACCTCAAATTCTATTTGACACAATGATAATCAATCTTCGTGCAGGCGCTTTGATCTCCATGAAAATGTGTGATTTACAAAATCTGTAACTTTGGGCACTGATATCCTACTTGACTGAGCGATAGTGAAGCCGTAAAAACTGATAACGAATGTGTCAAAAATAACTACCGAAAACGGATAAAATGAATGAATACAAGTGAATGCATTTTTTTTTTTTTTTTGGGGGGGGGGGGTACCTTTTTGAGTGGCTCACAAACAGAGTGATCAGTCTTTATCATCGTTTTTTCAGGAAAGATGACTATAGAATCGAAACGCCTGCGCGAGAATTGATGATTGTGTTTTCAAACTAGGAAGTGTTCTTCTATCAACTATAGATTTTCCCGGCCAGTTTCGCACTTTTGTCAGTCCAGTTCCTAATTGCTGCATTCAATTTAGCAAAATATAGCATAGATGACATGTTCGGTAGTTCAATTTTATGAGCTCTTCATTCAAATTCATTTTGGAGCATTCAAATTATCTTTAGCCTCATTCTAATTAACACTTTTTCAATTGAAATTCGTAAAATAAGCACCATTTCGTTATTCGTTCATTCAGTTTAGAATGATATAGTCACGTGATCACAGACATGCTGCTTTCGTTCATTCAAATTCATTTTTGGCAATCAATTTAACATCTTTTGCCTTCAATTTAGCACGCATGTTTATGGTTTGGTTCTTTCTTTATTTTTTTAACATAGTTACTGTTTTCCAAGCGCCATTACATTTCATATTTTCGTACTCATTTTAGACATTTTGGCAACATTTTTTTTTTCTTTAATGTGCTAAGTGACTCTTCAAGTCCGAAGATAGTGCAACATGTGCATGGCCACAACTTATCTCGCCGTTAAGCGCTTTATTCCGTGTGTCGGCCAGTTCTAGGAAGACAAGGTTATGATCATCAAATATTCCTATAATTCTTTTTCTGTCCCCTTGAGAAAATTGGAATACGTCTGTATCTAACTTGTGCCGTCATGACTGGAAGAAGATGAAATTAAACTATATAATAGCATTGGTACATGTAGACCTAAAATGGCGTGTATGAAAGAAAAGGGGCGTTACAGAACAGCAGACTCGAGTAATGGTCAAAAATACGATACTTTTACTGCTTAACAGTGCGTGGATTAAACAATAAGTCACATACAAATACGCGTTTAAATGTTATCTACTTTTCAAAAAAGAAATAACATGACATTAATTTGAACATGTTAGGAATTTGACTGCCCATACGCGAAAATAAATGACTGAAGTACCCCAGTGCTGGCGAATTTGAATGACTGAAGAGCACGTGCCAATTTGAATGCCCGTTTTACGAATTCGAAAGGCACATGTGCGAGCAACTTGCAATTTTGAATGACAGAATGTGCAATGACGAGGATTTCGCTAAATTGAATGAACCTTTTATCAAATGGACTGACAAAAGTGCGAAATTGGCCTGGAAAACCTATACCAATGATAATCATTTATTTCGTTCATTCATGCTTTTGCAATTAATAGTCAGTTTTATATCATAATAGCACTCTTTTGAGCCATGCCGTATTCAAGTATTAATACTGAATTGTCTTATATAACCAAACGAATAACTGTAACCAATTCTTCTTTCACTCGATCACTGTACGAACCTGCCGACCCGTTCGATGCATGATCTTACACAGATCGTGTCATGTCGGGCTGGTCTAAGAAGTCTAGTAGAAATCGAGTATTGACCGTGTAGCGATCATGTATTGATTGAAGATCGGGATGTTCGAGTAGAGATCTATGTGGTTGTCGAGGAGAGATTCTGGAGATGTCGAGAATGGTCGGGTGTGGATCGTACAAGATCGAATAGCGGTCGGGAAGGACGATCGAGCATTTGGTCGGGATTGCTCTGGTAAAAATAGGTCATCGCGATTGATCTCGCTTGATCGAGTTGATCTGATCGGCAGTGGGAACGGGGTATTAGGAACAGTTGATCATCATAACCTTGACTTCCTAGAACTGGCCGACACACTCGGAATTAAGCGCTCAACGGCCAGAGTTGTGGCCACATGCACTATCTTCGGACTGGAAGGCTCAATAAGCACATTAAAAAAAAAAAAATGCTGCCAAAACCTCTAAAATGAATACGAAAATATGAAATGTAATGACGCTTGCAAAACAGCAACTATGTTGAAAAAAAAAGAGAGCCAAAGCTTAAACAAAATGCTAAACTGACTGCAAAAGATGTTGAATTGGATGCCAAAAAAATGAATTCGAATGTACGAGTTCAGCATGTCCGTGATCATATATGACTTTATCATTCTGAATTGAATGAATGAATAACAAAATGGTGCTTGTTTTACGAATTTCAATTGAAAAAGTGTTAACTAGAATGCGGATAAAGGTCACGAGTCATACAAGTTCACAAGTCATACAGCCCAAGAGCTTGACACCAGCCCAAAGAGGCCCACGAAAACGACATTATCATGTTATCATGGGGCTTATTGTACGCAGTGTCGGTCTCTTGGGCCTTATTTGCCTAGTGTCGAGATCGTGGGCTTTATAACTCATAGACCCTTTTTTCAATATCGAGCTCGCGTCCCTTCTAGGGATCTACCCCACTGCGGAGATTGTTTCAAGTTTTTCTTCAGTTAAAATACAGACATTTTACCTCTGTTACCCTACATGTACCTATTTGATCAAACATTAACAAGGTTCATTTTCAATGATTCTATGTTTCTCACAGTTTTCGTGATGCTTCTTCAAGCTTCTAATCTCCGAGTGGTAGCCAGGGTACAAAATTTCTTTACCATCATCAAAATCCTGACTCTTCTCCACATCATAGCTTTGGGACTTTACAACATTGCAGTAGGTAGGTTTTGATACCAATTTGCTTTTGAAGTCACTGTTCATACAGTTCTGCAAGTTTTGGGAGATGTGCTGGGTTTTTTTTCTCACTCAGATTTTTGCTCCTAATATTCAGAAGGCAAAACATTTTTTTAGAATGAAATTTTTGCTTCAAGAAAAATGAAAGACACAAAATAAAAAACAAAATAAAGGTTTGCATTGCGTGATTGATATCAAAGTTACTAAAATCTAGATGAATTGCAAAAAAAAAAATGAAGCATATTAAGCTGGCTGATCTATCATGTATCTGTGTGGGGTCTTTGTGTAATTTACTACAGATACCCTTGTCTTGGTGACGGTTTTTCATAGTATAGAGATTACTCTGTCTTTCAGACGCTCACCTATGAGATTGGAATAATCTTTGTAATATTTTCACACTCTATTGATCTTGCAGACGGCCCGGGATATCTGGCAGTCGATAAGTCTTTTGAGGGATCTTCTACTGATGTCTTTTCGTATGGGATGGCCTTCTATCAAGGAATGTTTGCCTTCGAAGGATGGTAATTAATAACTCATCACCAAGTCATCAATTCAAAGACTACATGTCATTTAGAACGGGAAGGGAATGACACAGTATAACTGTTAAAGGTTTCAAAGCTTTGTTCGGAACTTCACGTTGAATAAGTCTTCTTGGAATCAACTTCTGGCTTTTTTTCCCTTCTTGATGCTGCTGGCAAATCGTCTTCTGATTAAACCGATCCTTTGTACTTCCTGTCTGCTAACTACAGACAGTTGTCACTTGCAGTCTTATGTGAATTGAATGAATTGATTTTTAAGGATTTCTGTGCAGCCATGACTGGATGTACAACGAGATTAAGAAAATAAGAGAAATTCACCAAATTTAATCTTTTATGAAAAGTAGGCAAAAAAGTCCCCTCGACTTGTTATTGATACATTTTAAGGATGACATTGTTATCCCTGCATGCTGTCGGAAAGAGGTGAGTCAAGCGCTCTTTCATTTTGCCAGAAATATGTCATGTTAAATTATGTTTATAATTTCTTTATATCGTGGTTCATACGTGACATCACAAACTGTAGCAACCTTCTCATCCAGCGATGGCAACACAAAAACTTTAAAGAGTCATAACTTTTGAACGGATGGTCCGATTATCCTCAAACTTCCACTGCATTCACTCAATCCACATTGTATATTTGGGTGAACTTGTTCTTTGACCCATTGTGAATGCAAAGATCTTGGCTAAGGCAATTTGTCTCCGGTGAATACTAGTATCTCAGGATAACGTATTGAGCTGCGGGTGATAGAGAAATTTGATCGTAATTCCGTGATTTCTCCTCTGTCTCGCATCTCTGTTTGTAGGCTGAAAGAGTAGATAATGACTGGTGTATATACCACAAGTACCCATCTCGTTGCCTTACATGATTTAGGAATTATTTGTTTGAAAGCACTGAGTAAAAGAATACCACCGCCGCCCCCCCCCCCCAAAAAAAAAAGAGACCCAAGGCTAAATGGAAACTTTCCCAAATTATAGGTCCATTTACTTGGAAAGGGTGAAGGCAGCGATATTGGTTGAACACAATGTCATCATTGACGTTTACGGAAAATCGGACAATCCTTCCAAAAGTTAGGAAGTTTTATAAAGTCTGCAGAACAACGACATAAAGAAAGCATAAAGAAAATTCCACGAAATTAGATTTTTTTTTTGTGTGTGTGTGTGTGTGGTTTGTATGTTTGTTTTTTTTCTTTTAAAGGAAATGACACCTTCCTTCGAATGGATACTGATGTATGTTAAGGGTAGTTTCATTCATCTTACTTTCTGAAAGACGTGAGAAAATTGCTCTTTCATTATGCTAGAAAATTGAAAGATGTTGAATTTTCTTTACAGTTTCATTATACCGTTGTTCTGCAGTGTTGTCAGAAACAGTTGTTAGTCTTCTCATCCAGCATGGTGGCACCAAAAGTTTAAAAATACATAACTTTTCAACGGATCATCCGATTTCCCCAAACTTCAGTAATGTGTTATACCAATATTGCTGCATTATTTCAGGCCACGTGTTTATTTGGATTTTGGTTTGCTTTTTTTTCCATTGCCTCTGACAAAATGGCAAACATCATTTCCATTAAAGACATCAGCAATGAGATATACATTAAATGTTTTTCCACTTTAATTTCTGCACGACTGAAATCATGAACTCCTTAATATCATTTCTTTAGTTGGGAAGGGAGCATGAATGATATAGCTTTTGCCAATGACTGTCAATGCACATGTTTTCGTCGTCATTTTGATTGACATACTGCGCTCAAACAGAACATTAACGGGTAGTACTGCAGGAGAATAACTATGGATTGTCGTATGGAAAGGTAGGGATTATTTTTATGTCTGTTATAAATTCTTAAAGGGAAAGTCCAGGAGATTTCATAATCTCACATGATGTAGTACCTAAATCGACAGCTCCACGTGTAAATTTGTGGAATTAAGTGTGGTCTTTGTGCAGAGACGCCAATTTATAAGAATGCTGAGTGGGGTCTCATCATAAAAATGCATCAGTTATGAGCAGGAGGCGCATTATATTTCAGAAAATTAGCAATGTAATTACATCGCAATAAAGCTTACTTAACAAGGTCACCTGTGTTGAATTTATGCGTACTTTCTTTTTCAATTCAATTCAATAGTCTGTTTATTCCCATCATCAAAAACAACAACAAAAAACATAATTCAAAACGGTACAAGTTGTCAATTTGTCTTTCATTCATCCGACAAGGACATTTTTTTTTCGAATACAAAATAAAATATGTGCACGAATGGTGTCGTAAAAAAGAAACAATGCACACTTTGTCATGGTAACAAAAAAGTTAGTAATCATAACAACGGAAAACAACGGAAAAAGCTTGTAGGACGTGGAACACTGGAAACAAAACAACGGCAGCATTAATTTTATGTACAAATAAAATAAATTAATATTATTTTCATTTTCATACCATTGCACATTTGCTCCTTGATATATGATGCTGATACGCTGTACTATAAACAATACCTGCTATTATTTTAGAATGCAAACATATGAAACATAATATTATAACACAGCAAATTTATGGCACAAAAACCCCGTGCCTGCCAGGAAAATGTGACCAAAAGAGAAGATATACACGCGGCGACACAAAACAATAAGACAACAACAATAACAACACAAAACACAGAAATAAAAGAAATGAAGAAAAATGCACATACAGTACACAGTAACTGGACAGCGAAGAACGAGGAAAGAGAAGCAGGGAAGAATGGAGAAAGAAAAGAAAAGAATGGAAAAGGTCTGTGGACACGCTACAAAATCTCCAGGACAAGTGAAACATGCGGGGATTTTTTATAAACACAATTAAGTGGTATTATGTGGAAAGCAAATATATATATATATATATATATTTGAATGTATTAAGTTAACAGATTCTTTAAAGTTATTATCTAAGCTATTCCAAAATCTGGGTCCACTATATGTACAGACATATATTTTGAGTGTGTACAGTTCTGTGGAATTCACTTCCTCGTGAGCTGAAAGACTCAAGCTCTATAACATCTTTCAGGAGTAATTTAAAATCCTATCTGTTTAGCAGTGTCTTTTGAAGACAGACTTTCATGTCTTTTTTTTTTCTGCTTCTTTATCTTCTTCTATTACCGTGATGTACTTGTATTTTCAATCTGTTTGCTTTGATGTACCTATTGTGAAGCGCCTTGAGCATTTAATCAAAGTGGAGAACGGCGCTATAGAAATTGTATGTATGTATTATTATTATTATTCTCACTATGGGAAGATGATATTCTTTAGATTGTCTCGTGGGATAGTTATGTACGTTGCTGTTATGGTGAAATAAAGAGTGAAATATTTTGGGTAGGTATTCTTGAGGTTCTACTCATGTATTCTTATGGTGAAGCTGCTATGTCGTCATCCTTTTTTATTGTAATTTGTTATAAATTTTCAAATTATTACTATTCTTTATCCCAATCACCGTAAGTTCTGAAACTCTGTATCCGGTATAACTAATATATAGTTGTTCAAATGCAAAAGTTTGAAAATCAGCCAGAGTTCTCCTTTAACATTACTTTTCTCAGGTGATATTTTGAAGAAAAATATGTTCTTAATGAACTCTTAACGGGCAATCGGATTCATTAGCTTAAGTGATATTCATGTTTCACACCAGTCATTCCAGTCCGCTGGCATTTGGGTTTTGTGGCATGATTGAAGTCCTGCAGTAACATAACAATACATTCTTGACGCTCATCCTTTATAATATCGCAATAATGATATCGCAATAATGATGTACTCTATAAAGAGTATCAAACGTTGTCACGGTGAATTTGAAATATTACTTCCAGTCCCATGGATAACATGTGTATATACAATTTTTACTAGGATTTCAGGGAGGTACCCCTGTGAGGGTCAACAGTGTCGACTGTGAAGTGGTTGCCTGTAGCTTGTGTGGAGTATGTGTAATGTGGCTGGAGGTTTGATTGTCTTGAGATGATTGATAATGCGTATAGCAAAGCATTGCCAGCATCAAGATATTGTGTAAATATTGCCAGGACGGTGATGATTGTGATTATAATGATGTTACTAGAATTCCTTTACTGTTTCTTCCATTTCTCACTTTTTTTTCTCATATCAGTATCGAGACACATATGGTTAAGACATTGTAAGAGACACGCTTAGACGGGTCTATAGGGCATATTACCCCCCTTCCCCTTCCCCTTCCCCTAATCCTAATCCTAATCCTGAACCTAATCCTAACAATAACCCAAACTCTGTACCGTAACACTAACCCTAACCATAATCTTTACTCTAACCTTATCACTACCCAGTATTAAGCGGGGGGGGGGGGGGGGGTAATTGCCCTTGGGGATAATTGCCCTTATATGCGCTTAGACTGTCCTTTGGATTACAAAGACGTATATGACAAGACAATAAACCAATATATGAAAATCATAAGATAATCTATAGTAAGACATTTTGACCTTCATACACATAACACTTCACAGGACAGCTACAAAATGTTTTGACTCAATAAATAGAAATTAACGAAATAATTACTTGGTCATTCCTTGTTTCTTTCAGGAACACTCTATCCTATTCAATGGAAGAGATGAAAGAGCCGGCTAAGTGAGTTCTGATGTTGCTTTCTCGTAACATAAACATTATGGCTTTATCTAACTTTTGTTTTAAACAAATTAAAAAAACCGAAAGTAATGTCCATGTAATGCCAACTTTCATTCTTGAATATTTCATTGAAACAAGCTGATGTGAAATTTCGTGGTGTCGATTGGACGCAATAAACGATTGATTTGTTATGTTTATCTTCAAATATCGTAAGTGTGGATTTGGTATGACTGTTATTACAACTTATACGGGTAACCTCCTGAATTTCATCCCTTTTCAAGTTGACATTTATAGACAGAGTGACTTTAGGGAAACCACAAGAACTGAGTGATAGAAATTAAATTCATTAAAATCGTACAAATGAAAAAGTAAAGGATTTGTAGGTTTCCACGCGTTTTCACAATATTGATATTGGTCAAGATTGCATATGTAAATTACTTCAGCTGATGTTGATGTCATCAACTCACAGCTGTTTCATTGTTTATGAACAAAAAGAAACGATTTTAAAACCATGCTGTTTGTCATTAACTTAGCATCTATACAAACAGCTCTTACCACTAAAGTCATCATCGCGAGGTCATTACAATGCCATAAAAATCGATACGACGGATCGGAGGTTTAGCTTTTAGATTTAAACCAGGTTGAAGTAGAGACCTATGTGACCATCTGCTTGTCAGTGCTTCCTTTAACAATGACGTTTTGTGCCCGAAATGTCGAATTTTGAATTCCAGAACTATCCCATGTAGATTTCAGTAGAGATAAAACACCGTTGTGTTGAAGCGTTCGTAAAAATCCGTACATGTTCAGCTTAATTCCCAGCACAATAGACCGCTATAAACTCCGGCCATATTTGAAGTTATATAAAATACCGTGAAAATGACTGTCTTTATTGAAGCATCTATTGTGTAACGAAACTGATATGCCCCTTCTACCCCATACTATCTGCAGAACGCTTCCTCGTGCTATCGCTATCGCCATGCCGACTGTGACGATTCTGTACATTCTGACAAACATCGCCTACTATAGTGTGCTATCACCAGATGTTGTCCTCCAGTCAGAAGCTGTGGCGCTTGTGAGTTTGCAACGGAAAACGAGCCTTTTTTAATCAGTTGGGATTTTATAGTCTTGTCTAACTACAAGATATTTTGTATTATCTATTTCTGGTACCTCGATGTGCATGAACGTCATCGCAGTATGAATAACTCAAATAAATGAGCTTTAGTAATCACAAATATTTTGGGTTGGCTTTATTCATGTTGCCAATCATTGTGTTCGGGGAAGTTGTACAGATGACGCACGGTCAGATAACCTGGTAAATGAAGTATGGACATTATTACTTCAACTTCACATTTTAGGCGTGTGAAGTGTAGCACAGAAATGAACAGCTTTCGACAGTTTGTTTGTCACTGCTTCACTGGCTCCTTTACCCAAGCGAAGAGACTTTCTCAAGTGCGGGACGCGAGCCTTTTCAAAGCCCTTCGGCTGTAGTGATTGCAGAGGGTGGTTACCTGAGACTAGTCAAGCCCTAGCTAAAGCCAAGACCCAGCAATAGTCCAGAGGCTATCTAGCTCTACGCTCTCGAATGGCAGTGCTAGTGACAGCGTGAAGGTCTTTGCAAAAAGGATATATAGGGGCCTACTAGCCGAACGATTACCAGTGTCGAGATGGAGTGTGGTCATAGAAAAAGAGGTCCCTGAAATTTCACGTGTACTCGAAATCCTTGTCGATCTCCAAACAGAGCTTCTCGGCGTTTCACAGCCAGATCTTCGGCTGGTTAACACCATTCCTCATTTGCTGTGCAGCCTTTGGAACGGCGAATGGGATATGCTACACATTCTCCAGGTATGTCTAATAGTCCGGCTATGCCTTACCTAACCCCACTCAGGCATCTCACTCCTCATATTTGTTTCGACATCACCGTAATCACGTTATCACATTAAGGAGCTGGATAGAAACCAGTTCATGCTGACTGAACCATGATGTAAATATATAGAATGTGAAAAGTCTTCAGGAGATAGTGACAGAGAATGTGGCCAGAACGTACATGGAGTGAATCGGAGCGTTGCATACCTTGTATATTTTGAAGTATGCACAAGCTTCATAATTCCAACGGTGTCGTCACAAACCTTACTTACTGACATCCCGCGATCAGATTACTCCCTCTTTCCACTTGAAAGTAAATAACAATTTGTATATCATTGTATTATGTCGTCGGTCGCATTACGAACCGGCGAATGTTCGAATTTGCGCGGAAACACGATTACGAGATAATCGCGTTTAAAGAATCGGGACTTCTTTAAACATATAAAAACGTGTCTTATAACCGCACATTGATGATGATATTAAGAGAGTGATGAAAGCGGAATTTTCTGCTTTGTCTGATACTAAATATTATTTTGTAGCTGCACCTGGGGCTCTGTGGTAGTGATGCAAAGTGCGTTTGCCGGTTCGTAAAACCCCCCATTTCAGCGTTTTACGTACATCGCGTACTAAAGAGAGGGCATTACGAACCGGCAAATGTATACATTTGCCGGTTCGTAAAGCCCATGCTCAATACGTGTGGACGTAGCGAGTGCGCATTACGAACCGGCAAATGTAACATAAAATGGCGCGTATCATCACACATTCCACACGCTTAGGTGGTACGCGCACAGTGTAATGTATACATTCGCCGCTCTAGGTAGTGGGATTGTGATTCATTCATGTTCATTCATGTTCATTCATGTTCATTCATGTTAGTTGTATCATAATCATGGATATTAGGAAAGTGTAACAAACACCACAGTTATTTTCTCAAACTATACAACCTACCTGTACTTTTACACATTAATTGTTGATGCGAGTAATGTTATCAAACTGTGCAATGGGTTTTTGATTGGATGAGTACCGTTCTATTAAAGCGTGCCTGGTAGTCACTCACTATCTATAAATATTACAAGTGTTAAGTCATTATCAGTATTGAGAGAATATAATTACACCCATACAAACACAAACATACACAAACACACATACACGCAAATATTATACCAGTAAACACACTCGAACCCACACACACAACCTACTTTCTGACACATTAATTGTTGATGCCAGTAATGTTATCAAACTGTGCAATGGGTTTTTATTGACTACTGGATGAGTACTAAAAGTGCGCCTGGTAGTCACTGTCTATAAAAAAGTGTAAATTCATTATTGAGAGAATATAATTACACCCATGCAAACACAAACATACACAAACACACACTATACATGCACATACCAGTACACACACTCGAACAAACACACACACACACATACCCTCTTACAAAGCAGTCATAATCACCTTGTTCTCCCAATTCTAGGTATCTGTGTCTCTCTCACTCCTCTTTTTTTTTTCTTTTGTTCTTTTTTTTTGTTTTCTATTTACCAGTCCCCAAGTTTGTGAAGAATTCTGCATTTTATTAATTCAAAATGCACCATTCCACATGTGTGTTCATAATTACATACAGTAACTACAAAACAAAGCATTCTCCTCAAACTTCCAGATATAACCTGTAAATTCAGAGAGTGATTTTTTTTTTTTTGCATTTTCGACAGCTCACAATAATTACATTGCACACTATTATTACAATACATTAAATTACAATTGATACAAAATAAATGTGACATTCTCCATGATACTTCACTATGTAATCTCACTTGGAATGAGAAGTTAGGCATTTGTTGCATTTCAGAATTGTGTTCTGACCACTATAAAAGTGGTGCAATAACATGTACAAAATACAAAATTCTCCCAACACTTCACGAGGTAATCTGACCTGTAAATTGGTGAGAAGTTCTGCATTTCCTTGACTTTAATGTATTACAGTAGTACGCGTGTTAGTCACAAATAGTGCAATAACATGATCAAGTGTACCATTCTCCTCACACTTCACAAGGTAATTTTGCCCAGGGTTGAATTAATGAAAGTGATACCCAATGTGTTTATAAACACGAGTCTACAAACTTTAACAGTCTGCCAACTACTGGACTGCTGGGAGGAGAGTAGTGTACGTCATTTGTCTCTTTTTGCTGTCCTTAGGATGGGGGACAACATGACAACATGTTAATAACATGTCTGGCTAGCCATTCTCTTTCTAGGACCAGAATTTTCAAGGCATGATAATATTGTCTGATAGACATGCTGCCATTTTCACTGAGGCAATCATAGCCAAAAGATTGATATGGTTACGTGTTAAATCACATCATTGATGGTTAAAATGTGTTCTACCATCTACAAATATTTCTGACTTTTTGTAGGCTTCCCCACTGTTCAGCTTTTTTTTTGACAATTCTGTTTTAGATTCCATTAATTTTTTCATGACAACTGAAGATCTATCAGGAATAGAACTGATGTCAGTACCTACATATTCTTCCACATGAAAATCTTCTGGCTTTGCACTGACATCTATCTTTCACTCCCTCAAAAGCCTCAATGGCAGTAGTTTCCAAATTTGCAATGAAGAGACAATAAATGGAATACATACTGGAACACTACACTTTATTTCTATTGTTTCTTTTATATTTGAATAAGGTCCTCCCGAAGTGATAAAAATTGGTCGATTTGTGTGAAACTGTGTTGAAATTATTGAAAGCATGTAGCAAATATGTAACACTGGAGATAAAATAATTACCAGAAAGTATTACAAACTTGATCATGTATCAAGTCTATATTTGTACAAGGCACTATGAGCAAGAAATTCACCAATAATTCCCTTTCCTTTCCTTACAAGAAACATGTACAATAGTTTGCCTAAATGGTCTTTATTTTAGGAAAGTTGGTCAACAGTTAGTGCACTACATATAATAATGTAAATACAACCAGATGTATACCAACAAGACTAGATAAAGGGCAGTATAGAATACATACAGCATAATATGAATATGCTGTACTTCCATTACACTTCACAAACAGTTTTCTATTGCTTTCCTGTGTCCGGTTACCATCAAAATCGGTTCTTCAATGTCTGACAGGGACATTGCTTTCTCGAGATTTAACAGTTTTCCATCATCCAGCAAGGTTCAGTATTCTTTGTTATCTGAAATAAGAGTGGAGGACTTAGTCTGCTTTCAAATTGAAATCAAGTACACCTAATGCAAGGAAAATAAATACATAATTTGATGAAACTGCCAAGTCTGGTTGAATAATTGTTACTTCATTTACTGTTTTTTTTTTAACTATTCTTTGCAGAAGACAAACTATTTTCTTTAAATTTTACAGGTTGCCTGCCACAAACTTTTTCTTACAAGAGTGAAGGATAAAAGAAAAAAAAAAGATAATCAAAGTATTTATCACATGTTTAAATTATTTTACATTTGTTATTGGAAAATTAAGTTTTGGCTCATAATTGCTTTTTTAGGAATTTGCACCACACAGACAGATAATGCAAGAAATACAAACAACAGTTATACAATGCCCTGAACTTCTCAACTCCAGTTGAATTACCTTCAGCTTCAAAGGTAACATTGCTGCGTTGTTTCTTAGAATGCGAACACCACAGTTGTTTGTAGAGGCTCTGCTTCTGTTGCTGCTGCTGCTTCTAGCAGTGTTGCTAATGTTCCTGGAAGTGCAGATGCTAAAGTTGCAAGTAGAGGCTCTGCTGCTACAGTGGTAAGTAGAGGCTCTACCACTGTTGTCGTACTTAGAGGCTCAGCTGCTAGGGCTGTATGTACAGGCTCCGCTGCTGCTGCTGCTGCTGCTTCAAGCGGTGCTGCTGATGTTTCTGGGGATTCAGCTGTCACAAATCGACGTTGAGGCTCTGCTACTGCTGTCGCAAGTAACGATACTGCTGGGGAAGTTGTAAACAATGCATCAATGAAAAAAATTATGTGACCATCCTGTGGGTAGAATCAACAAGATTTATACTAGATATACTTGCAAACATCTATCATGGACACTAGAATCTACAGTGTATTACATGCACATAAAGCAAATTATCAGTAATTGATTTTGTTTTGGGACTGAGAAGAGACGTTGACATAATAAATTGTAAGTAATAATCAATATCAGACTTTTAAAGAAAGGAAGTGGAAAGCTAACAGTCTTCAGCATCCTACAGTCATTACAAACTGCAATTATGACATTTGTTTTATTCATTACACAGAATTGAACATTTATATTGAAATGGTAATGCAATGAAAGTACATTGTACCTACATGATACTATGCATAAAAATCTCTACATCATTTTAAAATGAAAAAAGACATAATATATCTTGATAAACTTATTGATGTGTAGAACAAATCAGTAACTATGTATTCAAATTACCTCAGGCAGAAAGAGGAATGCCCTCGTCATCTGACATCCTACGTCCATCCATGGGCATGTTGAAGACTTGAAGCACCCTCCCTTTCCACCAGCCATTTTCACTTCTCATATGTACGCAGGAACCTTGTTTCGGTTTGGTCCGTTGAGCATGATAGAGGTCACTTGAGCTGACAGGATTCATAGAACCATCCCTCTTCCACTTGACAAGAACATCTATGCCTACGGTGGTTCAAAAACACACAAAATTGTATGGACAATTTCAGTGAGAAATTTGACAGTTGTGTCATACACTATGTGATAAAACATTACAAGTACCTGCAGGTTTGAAAAATGTGAAGAAGAGTATTTCTTACAGCTAAAGCACAATTTCAGAAGAAAAAACAAAGTAACATAAGGAAATTCTTTACAGGCAATCACCTACGACATTTTGTGAGACAAAATGAAAATAGCTACAGCCAGCATACCTATTTGAAATGCAAAAAAAATTGTCATCAAAGTCTGCTGATCTCTGAAGGGCATAGTAATTCAGGTGCTATTGGTCCAGCTTTTACACCTTGGGGTTGGCAAAGGTAAATAATGATAACTGCTACACATTCTTTGATTAGAAATGTGATGTCTTTCACATAAAAACCTAACAATCTTATACACAGAAGTGTTAGTGCTTGCTTTTTTCTCTTTTAATACATTGAGTAGCAGTCAACATTGATATACATGTATGAAATAATTACAGTAAGGCCATTAGAAACTTCCCCCAAGTATGCTCAAGCAGGTGCCTAGGGAAGAGCTTGTAATATCAACATGAGCCTGTCCTCACCAGGTTAATATCTGCATAAGATACTTGACAGTAGAGTTAGATAAGATCGACATTACAGAAAAGGTATGACTACATTACCTAGTACATTCCAGATATCAAAACAGTGATTTCTGTCAAATGACATGGTATTGTTCAATCATCTATTCCACTGAAAGTAATAAATGACCTATTCCATTCACCGTAAACTGAGAAATGTTTGTGAATACCTGGTTCCCGGTACACTTTATGGTCTACAAGTACCGGTACCATAATCACTTGTTACGAATCAAACTTACCATTATAGGCAGAAGGAAAAACATCCTCATCACCACTACTCTCTGCGGTTGTACGTAGAGGCTCTGCTGCTACAGTCTGAAAGGCTCAGCTGCTACAGTTGAAAGTTAGGATCATGCTGCTACAAATGTAGAGTTTTACAGTAGCATACGTAGACGCTCTGTTGCAATAGTACTGTCGGTAGGCCTACTGTAGTACATAGAGGCTTCGCGACTACAATTGTATGGAGAAGTTCAGCTGCTACAGTTGCACTTTACAGGCTCTGCTAATGCTGCTCCTGCGCCGAGAGGTGCTGCTGATGTTCCTGGGATGCTAGCTGCTACAGTTGTAATGATAGCGGTGCTGCCTTTGTTTGTGGGGACTCGGCTCCTGCTTGTAGTGGCCTGCTGCTCCTAGAATTATCCCCAAGATATAAGTAAGGAAAATCATGTCAGTGTTATCAGGGCACAAATAGGATACCGCGGTAACTTATATAGAATAAAAATCCCTGGATATAGGCTTATACTTGTACCGGTACACGAGTGTTAAAAAAAACTGTGAGTACCGGTACCGGTAATCAACTTCGTTTAATTTTTCTGAAAGTTCATTGATATCTGTCCCGGTAATCAAAATATGTAACATACCGGTGAATACAACCTCGATCTAGCCTATAAATTTACTGTTTATGCAGGATTTTAGTTAGACAGTAAAGGCCAGAGCAGCTATTCTTGCATGCTTAAGGAAGCTATATGTAACTATAACTGACTTAACACTGACGCTAAACAGTCTCATCATGCAATTTCATTCTTACTTAGGGCCTAAATACTATTTTTTTTTTTAATGCAACAACATGAATCTTTGAAAACAATGATAATCATTTATTCTTTGGGCCTATTTTCAGTTCTACCTGGGTATTTGCAATTGCTACACGATATTTTTTTTTCAGTTTATAGGCCCTAGATTCTACTATGCTTTAGTTTAAAAAACAATGCATCCGGGTTGTACGGGAGGATTGCTTTATCTCTGACCAAGAATAATCAAGGACCACCTTCGACAAAAATGGTGGCTAGGTGTACGACTGTGTAGGATCTACAACTACAAGGAAATGAAATACACAGGAAAGCTACTTTTACATGATAATGTCGAGCAATTCTACTTCTCTGATGTAATATTTTATGATTACACATTAACCTGCCCCGATTATCATTACTTTTGTTTTTAAACAGAAGATTAAATAACAAATGAGCAACAAAATGCACCTAGTAGTTACATACCAGCACAATTCCGAGTGCATGGGACTGATGGTGATGACGAGCCCTCGCTCGCGGCCTCGCAAGCTCCTCGATTCGCCCCACATACCTCACGTGTGTTCCGTCTGAACAGGGATTTTACGAACCGGCGTATACGAACATTTGCCGGTTCGTAATGTCACAAATTGCAGCATTTGGACATTTTGAAAATTCGTCACTACCAAAAATACATGTTTTCGTGAATTTTGCGATTTGATATTTTGGGGATAGATAGAGTTTGGTATGGACATTCAAAAAATGGAAAAAAGTGAATTTTGAAAAATTGACCCAAATTCGAACATTCGCCGGTTCGTAATGCGACCGACGATGTGACGATCAATCAGCAATGCTAGCAAAATAAAAAGCAGGCAAATTCGAAGCTATTAATGAAAATACCGGGACTCTTTGCGTGTTTTTTTTTTCTCAAAACTGCGTAGATTTACTGCATTAACATTTTCCTTTCAAAAAAAAAAAAAAAAAAGAAAGAAGAAAACTATTCAATGACATGTGACTTGTGTGGTGTGGCCAAGGTAATAAGTTGCGTAGTGAATGAAGTTAGAAGGATTAAAAAAAAATCGAATGGGGTTAGACAAGGGCCAAAAACACAGGTGATAATGATATTGTGTGGTACTCTGGAATAGGATGACGGTAGCCCTTGGACGGGAAGGTCACATGCCGGGAGTGCTGGGCATGGTGAGTCCCGACACCCTCTCACCAAATGCGGCGCTCTTTCTCATGGTAAGAAATGTTTGAATGATGTGAGTGATGATGATGATGAAATGAAGTAACAGCGATCACCAGTATAAGACGTGGTCACATTTTAGTACGCCATTTTCCTACATGATCCCAGCATCGTCTGCTACCAACACTCAGACCCTTGTAAAGAGCAAGAATTACCAAATTCCACATTGTTAGGAAATTAGATAATTTAAACAGATGTTGTTTTGTTTCTATAGAGTACCAAGCTTGCCATAAGTAACAGGAATGAAGAAGAGTTATCTTCCACATACAATATATCTCATTGCGACTGACGGTGGTGCTGACGTAGTAGGCCTATCGGAAAGAAAAACATCGCTGACGTTTCACCTCCGAAGTATATACATAACGTTCTAGGCTCGTGGACATCGCACGTTTGTGAGACGCGGTGACGTAAATTTTATCTCTTTTGTAGTAAGCCTTCCGCCAGTAAATTTTGTTAGAAGACATGCAATAAAATATTTAATATTGCAAAGATTGATTGGGATCAGGTTTATGGGTATAACTGTCGCAGTAGACCTATTACGGTTCCTTGTACTAGAGTCAATATCTTACAGTTATTGCCGAATATGTCCTCGGGTAAATTCAGTCCGGAAACGGTGTGCTCTGTTTGAATAACAAACACTAGATGTGTAGAAATTTGCATGTTATTCAAATAGAGAACACCGTCTCAGCAATTAACTTGCTAATTGACTTCATACAATGATTACACCATTTCCGGGGATTGTGTGATATTTTACCTGACCCATGTTCCCGTTTTGACTCTTTACTTCCGGCTCAGTGCTCCCTGTCCCTTGGCATGCTGCTGCTTCCTTTCAGTCTCGAACACCAAATCGAATTCTTCAGCTTTGCCATTTGGATCTCGTACACCCTCATCGCCCTGGCTGTCATCGTCCTTCGCGTTCGCAAGCCAGAAATACCTAGACCGTATAAGGTGAGTGTGTCCCACGTGGCTTACACAAAACGATAGCTCAGTGTACGGAGTATTACATTACTCCGTTCTGAATCACTGTTAAAAGAGGACGCTGTTCAAAAATACACGCACGGTGGGAAGATTTCAGTGGTGTGAAAATCCAGCTCATCGAATCCCGTGCGAATGCATTCAATTCAATTTAATTCAATTCAATCGATTTTATTTCCACATAGAGTAATACAAAGCAATATACATAACGCTTACATGAGTAGGCCCTACATAATATTTAAGGATCTTTGAATCTCATAAGTTTCAACGAAACATGAATACAATAATTATACTGATATCAACTTTGGTTTGGATAAAAAATAAACAAGTAAGCAATGCAATCTTATTTTGTAACTCTACATGGAAAAGAGCAATTTGCAAAGAAAGCATAGCTTGTAAAATTTGTGAATTACATGTGCACTGCAACATTACATTTTCTAATTTCTATTCTTTTGCATAGTGTGCAACTATCAAGCTTCCATGAAAGCGGATCCGACGACTGGGATTGTTTTTCTTTGCCTTGTCTAAGAACATTCCACCTATATACTTCTAATCACTTTCACGAGTCCATCATGCTCATTTAAAATATCTACGCCACAACGAAGCGATGCTCTAAATGGCAGAGATCTGCTCAGTTTTCACACATTTTATCAGTAACGTTATTCACGTGCTATAGGGGCGTTCTGGGCGATGGGAAGACCATTTCCTTTACGAAGACGGGCTTTGGACTGATGCGTTCATACGACGTATTCTAAACTTGAATTGTCACCAATATGTATGCGTACGTAAAGTATTCTGGCTTGTACAAAATCTGTTATTTTCCCCATCTAACTATAATGCTCGAGTAAATGTAAAGACCTTGGATCGTGCTTGCACTATGGGGGCTTGCACGTTACGACGGAGGTTACCCTGCGTAGATAGGACCATGTTTGTATCACTGAAATGAATTTGAAATGAATTGAATTTGAATCATTATTACTAATATTCCCTGCAGGTAAATCTGGCCCTCCCCGTACTGTTGTGTGTGGCTGGGATCTTCTTCATCCTCGCTCCCTTCGTTGAATCTCGGCTGGTTGACGTCTTGGGAGTTGTGATTCTCATTGGTAGCGGCCTGGCGGCCTACTTCATCTTCATCTTCTGGGAATACAGACCACCATTCATGGGTGAGCAGAGCACCACATTTGACATTTCCAGCCCGAGTCCCGCTGAGTAGGGATTCAACCGTGCTTTATAGAATGTTGTGCTTAAACGGATAAGACGCAAAACAATGAATGACAATCATTTATATGTTATTATATCGACCATCAATATAAGTTTGGAGGTTATAATTGCTTGAGTAGTGGAAGAAAAAGCTGAGTAATGTGGCAAGGCGTTTCCCTTGTCGAATAGAGATGCAAGATGACAGAAAATGTTGTAACTTGAAAAAAAAAAAGGAGGGAAATATCATCAAAAATCTGACGTAGTGGCGAAAAGAGCATTATGTATTCCGGTCAAATTCGAGTTTACAGGGAATTCATTTTAAGCACTCAAGGTTTTTGAAACGCCTTGCCGTCTTTCACATAAATTTTAACTAGATTCTTTCGTTTTGAAATAACATTGTCCACAGATACCGTTACGATATATTGCCAGCTATTTTTCAACGTCATTCCATCCGAGTACCAACCACCACCTGATATGGCTACATCGGACGACTCTCAGGTCGACAAAGAAGAGATTAAAGAAAAGGTCACCATTGACGGCTCGAGATGAATGAGTGAAGAAAAACAAAAGATACTTGATGAGAAGGAAGAAAAATAAAACCTTTGTTCTGGGGTTTGATTATCATTTGCTGTATTCATTTGAAATCACTCGCACTGCGGTTATTATTATGTTTGATTAAATTCATGCTATGTATATGTAAGTATGTAAATACGTAAACATAATTATGACAAAACGAATACTGTAACAGTTGATTGTCTTATTCTGGAATAAGACTCCTATGTACCAAATCAACAGCTTCAGAAAAGCAATGGAGATTGTTCTCGTCACGATAATCTTTCATACTTTATGCCTCACTGAGAAAATGTTACGTCGGGCCTAGTCGTCGCTTCTTTTCTTTACATAAAAAAGAGTGCTAATCCAGTTCAAATACATTTCAGTACAATTGTATGCCATTTGCATATTCGCTTTGACCCTTCAAGATGACCATTCAGAGGTCAAAGTAACAAGTGATTGGAGATGAACATGGTCAACTGGATTTGATAAACACTGTATTGCCATCCCGCATTCTGGCTAACCAAAAGTTACAAGTTTTGTAGTAGTTTTCATGACAACTTAATTTCCAACTGAATATCTGCTGGTTCTACATAATGAGAATATAACTAATCTATTCTCAAGTTCGTTTTTGAATTTCACCGTTTCTGTAATGCCAACATTGTCCAACGTGAGTAGCAATATCAAAATGTATGAAATAGCATACATCGGAGTAGCTTCAAAACATACGAAGTTTTTGAATTATGTATTTCACCATTTTAATGTTACTCTCTGCTGTACATAGAGTAGCTCACAGGCCATATGCATGAAAAAGACTGTAATCTCGGTTTGAAGTTTACTGTTATATAGAACGTCAGAGCAACATTTTGTAATTTGTTTCTGTGCAATTTCTTACGTGCAGACCGTTTAATCCTTTCTTTGCGTTTTTATTTTGCAGACGATACTTCGAATGAATCTGTCTAAATATGTACCAGATGGCCTATTATGCAAACATTCCCCTCATATTTGAGATCGATTGACCAGCTAAAAATACGACAACTTAACTGAAGTAATGTGTGTATGTTTTTGTTTTGTTTTGTTTTTCTTTTTGTTTTTGTTTTTTTTTACGGAAGCAATATTTTATCGATTTTCTCGTAAGATATTTTCTTGTCAAATTAGTAGTTCTGTCGTTATCATCCCGCATTCTAGCTTATGAATTTTGAAGTCTTTGCAATAGTTTTTACAACAAACTTAATTTCTAGAGCATCCGCTAATTTTACGTTATTCCCTATGAGGATATTAACTCCATTTCAATTCTATTGTATGGAGGATATAAACTCCATTTCAATTCTATTGTTTCTGTGATTTCAGTGTGAGTAGCAATATCAAGATGATTAGAATAGCCTACATTAGAACAGCCTGAAAACATATGAAGTTCTTGAATTATGTATTTCACTATTTTATTCTTACTCTTTGCTGTACATGGAAAGGTAATGGAGGTCACATGCATGAAGAAGACTGTAAATTCGGTTTGAAGTTTACAGCTATGAATAGGGGACGTGAGAGCAACACTTTGTACGATGTTTCTGTGCAAATTCTTGTGAAGACGTATACCTCTCTTTTTTTTTTGCATTTTTATTCTACAGACGCTACTTCAAATTAAGCTCTTAATTCGTACTACATGGCGTATTATGCAGATATTGCACTCATATTTGAAATATATTGACCAACTAAAAGTAAAAATTGACTGAAATAATGTGTGTACGTTTTTACGGTTTCACTTTTTTGGTCTTGAAATGAGTTATCAAATTATCATTTCTGCTGTTATTATTCTAAGATAAATTGAAGATGTGTTCTTTAATGTATGTATATATCTATTTTTATATTGAGCTATTCATAGCTTATTGTCTTGTACCGAACGAGGGCTTGAAAACAAGCATTCCACTTTTAAAAGGCCCCTGAAAAGCAGCGGCCCTTTAAAGTTGGAATGCTGGCCAAGCGCTTTAACACTCAAGCAATTTTTTCTAAAAACCAATACATTGGCAAATACATTAAAGGGCCCCTGAAGTCCAAATGCATGCATTCCCTCGCCATGTCTTTTGTTAGTCACATTAATATCACAGAAACATGTCAGTTACGCTGAGTCGAGGGGAAGGTGCATTCCAATGTCTTTTGTTAAACATTTCAGTACTTTAGCAATGATTAACAGATGAGGTCATCTGAGGAATATAGGTTTGGAAGGATTTTTTTTTTTTTTTGGGGGGGGGGGGGCGTTCCCAAGTAATCTGAAGAAAAATAGAAGAAAAAATCGTTCAAAATATATTTGATGTTTTTAGATATTAGTTTCACCGCAAAAGTGATGTTTAGGGTATCATAAATCAACACAAATCAACATGCATTTGGATTTCAGGGGCCCTTTAATGTATTTGCTAATGTATTGGTTTTTAGGGGGGAAATGCTTGTTAAAGCGCTTTGCCAAGCTTAAGGTCTTAGAAAATAAGAAAGTACTGAATATGAAATCAAGAATAATTATCATTGTAGAAGCGAACATCGGAAAATGCTGTGCGCCGTATATGACAAAATGCACTAGTATTCTTGAGATGTGCTATATGTCCTGAGTTACTGCGATTCATATAACCATGCGCTCCTATATAGAGTTGATACTTTGACCTGTAAGTGTGCATAGTTTGTAAAGTTTTGCTGAAGTGCGTATGTTATGCAAGCAACTCAGATAAGGAGAGACTGATATATTACCAGACGGTTTTTTGTGCTTTGTATTTTTGTCTTCTTCTTTTGCGTGTTTCATCGCTTGCTACTGGTATGGTCAGGTGATGGTAGACTCAATAAAATGTATAATCTAAAGCCATCTGCCTTCCTGGATCAACTTCGAATGGCAGAAACAGAGTAAATGAGAGATAGAGAAAGAGAGGGAGAGGGAGATAGTTAAAAGGGGAGAGAAAGGAACAGAGAGAAAGAGAAGGCCGAGAGAGAAAAGAGAAAGGGTAAGACGGAGATATGCCTCAACATATTATATCAAACGCCACGTAAAAATTACGATGAAACAGCATTTATATAGAAACATTCAAATCATTCGAGTTAGGAATCATCAGAACCCCAAGGTCGTAGTAACCAGAAGATTACAAATTGTCTTCATTTGAATTGAGTTTGTCTTCGTTTCTTTGCACCCTGAGTGTGAAACAGTACACTGAAAGTATTAAAAAAATGAAATGAATGCCAGATGTATAGGAATTCTGAAGACTTCAGAATTCCACTTTGACGAGGCCGACAAAGACCACAGCTACCATGAGGTCATCCCACGAGCTCGACACCCACGAGTCATACAGCCCACGAGCTAGAAATTACATAAAGGTCCATGAGTCATATCACATGAGCTGGACACCAAGTAAAACGGGCCTACTAGCTAGACACTAGGTAAATAATCCCCACGAGCTTGATACTGTAGGAAAGCAAAAAGTCCACGAATTCGACACTAAGTACGTTAAGAATTGTGGTATAATATCGAGCTCGTGGGCCTTTTTTTTCTTCTTTACTTTTACATTTCACTGCAACAGGAGCTTACCTTCTCTCTACATCTTATGAAGATAGATTGGATAGCATCCTGCAAACTAAAATCGTGCCATACGTATAACCAAAATCATCGCAAGCAGTTGAATGCTTATGTAACCCTAAACATTTGCATAAACTGCACCAAATCAATATCACATTTAATGTAACCAATCATGTATCAGATGGCAAAGAAGTTGAACTACAGTACGTGCTCCAACTTTCGTTCAATGCTAAGTCCTTAAAGGGATCGTATAGTTTTGGTTCAGACCTAATTTCAGGTTTCTAACATTAGTTGGTAGGATAATGAGAAACAACTTATAAAATATGAAATAGCATGTAATTCTACGAGGAATTCAACGTTTATTTGAAGAAAATTTGGTTATGAAATGGCTGAGTTATCCAAAAAAGAGCGATGGTGGGACCCACACTTTATTACGATCGCTTTGTTTTACTTTGTTTTTTGATGTTTCAGTCATTCCAAACCCGATTTTTATCAAATAAACTTTGAATTCCTCTTAACATGATATGCTCTGTACTATACCATATGTGTTTTCTTGGTATCTCGCAGAAAGTTAAAAGTCCTTTTCTCATCTCCACCATGACCATCATTTTAAAGCCCCCCTGAAATCCAAATGCATGTTGATTTGTGTTGATTCATGGTACCCTCAGAAGGCATCCTTTTTAAACATTACACAGAGAACATTGTGTAATCATTATCACTCTTCTCTTTGAGATTATTTTGGAGGTTTTAAGCTAACCACGGTTTGGTTGACCATAATTATAAATGTCGAGATATGACAGAATGATTTCCTAGTTCGCATGTTAATGTAGTCTTTTCTTTTGTCTTTTAAATTTTGATCAGTGAACAATGACGAACTGATGGAATGGAAATCTCAATACAAAAAAAAAAAAAAAAATGTAAATAACGTTCATGTCAGACCTACCAAATTTCATGTGGGACTCACGCCTCGGGGTCTTTCTCACGCTCATATCCTGAAAAACTTTTTTTTTTTTTTTCACGCCTCACATGCAGAATCCCCCTCTAAAAAGTAATCACAACAAACAAACAAACATGGCTTTCCAACCACCAAAAAGTCAAATTTTGAGACAATATTTTTCATCAGAGTAAGCCAAAACATTATATCTAGCATATCGCATGACTTACAGCCTAGAAATATTTTGGCTCATTAGGGCCCAAGGATGGAGAAAACTCCTCTCCCACACCCTATGGCGACGCTCGGACACTTCGTTCCTTGTTCTGCGCTGACGCGCATAATCTTACACCTAGCTGTACTCTGACATTGGCATCTTTTCTTTTCTTTTTTAACGGATGCCGTCGAGTATTATTTTTTATCATTCATCTATTTACTGTTAGTAGGTAGATACACGCTACTCTAGATTCATGACTAATGAACAGCAAATACAGTATTCCTAAGATAAAACATAGTTGTAGGCCCACATCTTGACCATTATCGTAAATATCAGCATTCACTCTCCGCCCATCTTGTTAAACAATTGCCCATTATGGCACTAAGTGGTATGCATATTTTTCTGCCCCCCCCCCAAAAAAAAAAACAAACAACAACAACAACAACAACAACAACAACAACAACAAGGGGGATGAGATTGCTCATTACGCCTTTGGTTGTCATGTACATGATGACATTTTGATAAGAAAAAATATCCTGTAATATACAATTATAGGTTCACAAAAACTATTTACTAGCGTGGCAGAGTATCAATATGAATAAATATTGTAATCCCCCCGAGTCATTTCATTCTAATCATCGCTAGTTAAATATCCACTTCTAGATGACTGGGTAAATATCGGTATCAGGTTCGGATCATGATTAGAATGAAAACGGAGAGAATGTTTACACCCATCTGTAACGGTGCCAAGCACACAGTGGAACATATGATAAAACAGAGCAAGCAACTTGAATTGTAGCTGATTGATTTAATGGAGAAACGAATATTTCTTACCCTTTTTTGTTGGATTTTCCTATTCCCGCCAAGCTGCAGTTTTTTGAACTTCATTTCTTGAATATACTTGGAATTCTATCCTGACAGTGTGTTGTTTGTGTGAAAGCAGAAAAATCAGAGAAGTAGGTCAGTGAAGGTGTGGGACAAAACTCGGACGCACGCAAGCGCGCGCACACACACACACACACACACACACACTGATTTTTGATAGTAGGCCTAGTTCTCATTCCCCCCCCCCCCCAAAAAAAAAAAATGGGCAATGACAGAAATTATTCGTTGAGGAAGACACGCAAAAACAAAAATATTGTTATCATAGACCAAGAACAGGTCTGAGGGAAATTTATGTCGGGAAAAGATTGGTGACTTTATGTGTCATATTTACCTGGTGGAGAGCTGCTCAACACCTTTTAATGTATCTGTTTCCCCCAATTTTTCACTGATCAACTTCTCTGAGGCTTCTTTTTTTTTCATTCAAAGGAACATGATATAGAATAGAATTTCTCCTTAAGCTGATAAGCACTAATCTTCCTTCAAGACTTCATTATCGGTCAAGAGAGAGAGAGAGCGAGAAGGAGAGGGAGAGAGGGAGAGAGAGGTCGAATACGCACACAAAAGTCATCTCAGCGAACTTCTGGTAGTCACTGCCTGGCACATTCACAATCAGATAAATTAATGATCTTCAGAGATAGAGTAAACATCAACATCAGATCTTTGGATTCTGTAGAGCGACCCAACATGTAAAGACAACCAGTCCGCTCATAACGGCAGTTTGAAGAATGCAGCTTGATCAATAGCATTTCAAACAAGACTTGTCCGTTTTCATAAATTTGATTGCTTGAGACCGCTCCCAACTAGATTTCTCCTTCATGCATCTATGTGATAGTTTTCCTCTTTGTTTTCAATATAAATATATTATGCAGCACTTTGGCTGACCTTTTCCACGCTGGACAATATATTGTTCAACACACACACTGTATTACCTGCAGCGGTCATAGCACGGAAAAGCTAAATGGCGCCTCCCACTCCCAGAGGCGGGGATAACTCTCAGAAGATGGTCAACGACAGCGGCATCAGCAACCATGAATCTGCACCTTCCTATCCAGTCTACAGATCGGAAGGTGGTCAACCTCCAAGACTGGATCGCTCCGAGAGCAAGGTCAGCATGAAGTCCGATATCAGCCGCACCGACACCCTCCTGTCCTTCCAAAGCACGCAAAACTCACCGGTAGTTCTACGCCGAAAACTCGGCATAGTCGAAACTGTCTCGCTGCTGATTGGGGTTGTCATTGGGACTGGTATATTTGTGTCTCCGAGAGGGGTATTGAGGTACAGCGGGAGTCCCGGCGCCAGCCTACTTGTTTGGTTTTTCTGCGGTGTCATCGCTTTTATTGGTAAACTCATAAAAACTTTTCCTCACTTTTAATACTTGTATGCACGGTACATGTAAATATTATATGTATATGTATGTATCTTTGGATTCACGTTAGGGAACCACTACATGGTAAATATTACTACATTAATGATACACATTTGTGTTTAGGAACGATTTTGACTATTTATCGATTCAATCAATTTAACTGATGGCAACACTTAATTGACAATACCTACACTCCTTGAAGCTGAATTCGGAGTTAGGCTACGGTCACAACTCAGAGCGGCAACCGACCGATTTGTAGCCTGCTCGGTCGCTGCTGAAATTTTGGCACCGCTCAGCAGTTTTTGGAGATGCTGAGCAGGCTGTAAAACCGTAGCGATGGCCGAGCAGTGCCCTGTCGATTTCCCATCGGTCACCGATCGATTTTCAGTAAAATTTGGGCGAAATATAGGGATCTGCAATGCGCAGAGTCCGAGCAGTCACCGAGCGATGCCCCATCGACAACTGGATGATCTCCCACGGCCACCGGCCGATTTTTACGAAATCGCTCAGCGACCGACGGGTGATCGATAGGTCATCTACCGGTGACCCGTAGGCGTACCGACGGCCACCCGCTGGTCTCTGCCGGAAATTTCTCACGAGCTACCAGTGTTTATTAATGTACCTATGTGATTTGTATGTGTTAATTAACTTATTGATTGATTAAAATAAAACTCGAGGCAAAAGATCTAAGAGTTAACTTATCAACTAACAAACCTCAGCTATGTGATACCACAGATAACTAGAAATTAGGAAATAAAACAAAGGGGAGGAACACCCAAGATGGAACAAAGATTAGAATAGATTAAATTTTCCAAAATATCTTGTTTTTTCTATATTTGACAGTTTTTTCTATTCCTATTTAATTTCATATTTTAATTTCCCCCATCTCTTGTCATTCATTTCTTCTTCAATCAATAGGCCTTTAATGAATGATAAGGTAACCAAACCATATTTTACTACGTCAACATATCAACACTAACTTTTAGCTTTCATCTCTTTTGCCCTAGAGTGGTTGCCTCTGACTTCCGTGTCCCTCATGTTGGTTGCCGAGATGTTGAGATGCTGAGATGTTGAGGGTTTCCTTGCCTCTTATCCCTCCCCCTGCTTCTTCCAAATTGCGCTACATTATCTTCTCCATCTAGTCCCTGGTTTCCTTCAGTGCTTCTGTCATTTTTATCTTAACATTTTTTTTAGTCCCTAAATCGCTCGACGGCGACCGCTCGATCTATTTTCTTGGTTTTCTTCTGTGCTGTTGTCATTTTTGTCTCTCTTATTTTTGTTCCCTAAATCGCTCGGCAACGACCGCTCGATTAGGTCAGTGCCTGGGCGGTTCCCGCTCGGACACCGAGCGTATTTTGGACAGCCAGTGAAAACTGGTCGGTCGCCGCTGAAATTTTAACTCCGCGTTAAAACTTCAGCGGCGACCGACCGATGCCCTAAATCAGATGCGCCTGGTCGGTCACTGATCGGTCACCGATCGTTGTCCGACCGGTTTTGGCTAAAAACTCGCCGACCGGTAGCCGAGGAGGCTGACTTTGGTTGCTGTGACCGTAGCCTTCATGAAGTGTATGGGGGGGGGGGGGGTATATACGTGGGTGCTTGGGTTGCTGTGTATTTGTGTGTACTTACACAACATGGTTTTAAATCCTTAGTTATCATGGCTCACCCAAGATTTGATTTGATAAAAAATCAAGACTAAAACTAACAATAGAAATCTGAAAAAAAAAATTCTAGCTATGTTTTTCTCAGTTGAAGAAGATCAAGAAGTCAAATAAATGGTTGAAAGTGAGTAAATACTCAGTACCTATGTGCTGTACTGAGTGTGTTGGTCTATCATGTTTTTTCCAGGGACGGTGGTGTTCATGGAGCTTGCCTTGATGTTTCCTAAAGCTGGTGGGGATCACACCTACCTTCATGAGGGATATGGTGAAGTCTTGGCCTTTCTGCACGGATGGGGCGCTTTGCTGGTTGCTAGGCCGATGAGTTTAGCCATCATCAGCATCGTTGTAGGAGAATACATGATATTTCCTTATGTCAACTCGGTCTCTGATCATTTGTGCCTTCGAGACGAAACGGCAGTCAAGTTACACGCAGCCACATTCATCAGTAAGTCGAATGCTGAGTGTATAAGCAACCTATAGGAATAAGAACTTCATGACCTACTATAATGACCGTCAGGGTCGGTCAAAACTTTCCGCCTTGATAGCTCTACCAAAAGCTCCAAACACGGGTAGATAGTGCATTGTACCCCTTCCTTTATTTTTCGTGCTTTTACCAAAAAGCATACCCAAATACAACTCTTGTTATTGGTTTGTTCTGTCAATTTGTCTTTGATAAAACCACGCATTCCCAAACATTGAAAATCAGACGGGTGCAAAGCCTTCAAGAGTTGTACACTCATACCGTTAACGTCTCCTTGGGTTTAATATGTGACACTGATCTAAGACCTGGAAAGTATTACGTCGGTACTATTTCATTTTTCATTTCATTTCATTTCATTTATTTCCGTATGCAAATAATACAAATTCATTGTTACGTAAGGGCATTAACAATTTGTACAAGGTTGGAGTGTCACAAAGCAAATACAAACAATAGTGTAACAAAAGTATGATACATACACACCTGTAACTACAAACATGTATGACCTACGTATTATTCAAATAATTTGATCTTCATGAAATCACTTTATTGAACAGCACTAGCTTTAGTAAGGAATATGGAGGGAACTTGCATAAGAAGCAAAGCTTGTACAATTAGCAAGTTCCCGAGTAAAAAAAAAGGGGGGGGGGATGGGAGTCTATGCACATGTGCGTATAGATTCGAATAAACGAGTGGGCATTCCGATTCAGAAGAGATAAGAGGAAGAGGTACAAGTAAAGCAATGGGACCAGATGACACACACAGATACACATACATTCAAACAAACACACGCTAATACAGGAACATCCATGCAAACCCGAACAAATAAACAACAACAAAGGGTCACGAGACGAGGAAGCCAGCGAGCATACAGCATGTCAAGTATAGGTTGTGTAATAAGATCGGCATATGAGAATTGGAAGCAAATACTGATTTGAGAGGAAGGTTGTCTGTTGTATCAAATTTCAGTAACGATTGAATAATTTTTTTTTTTTAGTTTGATTTTAAATGTGCCAATACTGATTGAATTTTTCATTTCAGTAGAAAGGGACTTCCACATTTTGGGTCCACGATAAATAAAAGTATTTTGGGAAAAGAATGTTCGCTTTAAAGGTTGATGGATACAGCTAGATTGTCTCGTGGGATACTTATGTACGGAGTTATTAAGAACAAACATTGAATCAAAAACTGATGGAAGATCATTGTTATGGAGCTTGTACGTGAATTGACCAAGTTGCATCTGATATACATCAGTGATTTTAACGATTTTATTCTGAATGGACAAATTACGAGTGTGTGCATAAATAGACATATGGTTAATTATTCTAGGAACCTTTCTCTGCAATAATAAAATCCTGTTGAGTAATGTTAATGAGGCATTTCCCAAGGCTAAAATACCATATTTTAGATACGGAAAAATCAACGTAGAATAAAGCATTGATAAATTTGCTGTTGGCAAAACACATTTGAGTTTAGCTATCATTCCTATATTACGAAAAATCACTTTGCAAATAGTATCAATATGGACATTCCAGGAAAGTTTGTTATCTAAAGAAACACCGAGAAATTTAGTAGAAGTAACTTTCATTATTGGAATATCATCTCATAATAAAGGATTAGGAAGATCAGTTAGAGTGTTACCGAAAATCATATATGAAATCTTTTTCAAATTAAGGGATAACTTGTTAGCTTTCATCCAATCTATAACATGAATAAGGTAATTGCTTAATTTGGTAAAAAGTTCAAAAAGGTCAGAATGAGAGTAAAAGAAATATGTTAGAGTCATCAGCAAATAATATAAACTGCAATACATTTGAGGACATTTGAATATCGTTGATGTAAATAAGGAATAGGAGTGGCCCAAGTAAATTGCCTTGGGGTACACCGCAAGAGATAAACTGCATAGAAGAAGAGGAACCGTTTACGTTGACATATTGCTTACGGTCTGATAGATAATTTCTGAACCACTCCAAGACAATTCCTCGAATCCCATAGTGGCATAATTTGTGGAGAAGTATTTCATGGTTTATGGTATCGAAGGTCTTGTTGGAGAGGTCCAGAAAGATTCCTACAGCATACAGAGATGAGTCAATTGAATGAGCAATTTGGTCAATAAATGTCAAAAGGGCGTGCGATTTACTATGTTTCTGGTGGAAACCAAACTGCTGATTACTTAATATACTATGTTTATTAAGAAAATTAATAGTCCTATTATATACAATTTTTTCAAGTATTTTCGATAAAGAAGTAAGTAACGATATCGGCCTATAATTACTTACTATTTGATTGTTATCATTTTTAGAAATAGGAATAACTTTAGCCAGCTTCATATCATCTGGAAACTTGCCAGCTGTTAAGGACAAATTGAAAATATAAAAAAGAGGTTAAACAAATTGATTAATGATATTCTTTAAAAGATAATTATCTGTTTCATCAAAGTCAGAGTTTGTTGGTATGAAAAAAAAAATTGAACTTGGATTTGAATCCTGTAAAAACGCATAAAACTATTTATTAGAGGCGGGGATAGATTGGGCTAAATCTTCTCAAATTTGAGAAAAGCAAGAATTAAATGTTTCAGCCATCATTTGTCTGGGTTCACTCTTTTTCTCATCCGCAACTTTTAAGTGAGATATCATTGCAGATTTCTCACTCTTATTCAAAGCATGATTAATTACTTTCCATGTATTTTTCATACCACCTTCATATAAAATAAACTGATCAGCATAATATCGTTTCTTTCCAGTATGCAACAATGATGTTAAGATATTCTTGTAATCAATATGTTTATTTTTTAATACAGTATTAAATGTATCCATTTTATATATTCATAATACAAATTATTTTTCCTGTTTATAGATCTTGATATAATGTTTTCGTAATCCAGGGGGATTTAGGGACCATTTTACGGTGGGGTCCCTTTTGTTTCCCTCGTGGTATAATACTATCAATAGATGACTTCAGTTTTTTAATGAAAATATCATAAGACAAATCAATATCTGCGCTTAAATATACCGGAGACCAATCCACATCACTTAGAGTATCTTTCAAAATATTAATGTTATCATCATAAGTGAATTTGTACTTAGAAACATAATAATTTCTAAAACTTCCAAAAAATTGACCTGTCGACAAATGAGCAAAGATCGGATAATGATCAGAGATGTCTGATATTACAATATCTGTTTTAATATCTGACAATGGTAAATTAATAAAAAATATTGTCAATAGGTGTCACAGATTAATCGGTTATTCTTGTGGGCTTTGTTACCACGGGCACTAAAAATGAAGACCAAAAAACATCTAAAAATTCTTGTGCCAACTTATTTTTAGCACATGCGATTAAGTTGATATTGAAATCTCCCATAATCACACAGTCTTTATATGCTGTACCTGTCTTCAACAACATATTCTGAATTATTTCGTTGAATTCATGAAAATTCGATTGTGGTGGTCGGTATATTACCCCTACAATCATATTTTTACGTTTCGGGATACGCAATTCTACAAAAAGTGATTCTACAGTGCCGTTTATGATGGATACATCATGTAAAATAGAATATTCAAGAAATTTGGGGACATATAGTGCAACCCAGCCCCCCCCCCCCTTTTTAACCGGCCTATTTTTAACAATTAAATGATGATCTGGCAAAAAAAAAATACATATCATTAGGTGAGTCAGAAAGCCAGGTTTCAGTCCGCAGACCAATTAAAGAATTCTTAGGAAAATTAACATCCTCTAATAAAAAGTGAAACTTATCAAAATTACTGTGGGCGCTTCTAATGTTTAATTGAAGAAAACACAGCTCATCCTTCCTATACAAACCAGTGTAGGACTTTAGTGTACTCTGAGTAAAATACGTGGAAGATTTTAACCGATTGGCAAAAACATTGACATCATAATTAGATTTCATTTCTGGGATATTATCATTCATCTCTTTCACATCTGATTCGTTGTACAAATGGTTATCAAAGTTTTTTTCATTTTCATTTCAATTTATTTTCATATTTCTCACATAATATCACAGTAAAGTATATAAATACGAAAATTATACAAAACATAATTTAGATGAGACTTCATCGGAATGTACAGAAGTTTGATTTGGTATAAACACAAGGTCTGTATGCATGCGAATTAAACTGTGGTCATGATGCCAAAAATATGATGGGGCCTGCGCAAAAGCATTAGCTTGTACAGCCGCAGGTCCCGTGAGTAATCAGATTAGGGGAAGTTTAAAATGCGGATTTTTTTTAAGACCAACTATAACTGGAATGGGGAAACCGATTAAAACAAACAAAAACAAAAATCCAATTAGATATATGTCACTAAATAAAAATGCAGAAAGGTCACATGTTGCAGCAGTATAACCTACTACTTAGTAAGGGCATTGGTAGAACAACAACTGGGGTTGCAGAGATTCAAGGGGTGTGTTGCAGAGTATAGAAAATGGCGTAACTGTATGACATAAATACATAAGTAAAAGGTGGAATGATGATGAGATTTGTTGTGAATGTAAACAATACCGTGTACTAGGGAAATAAAGCTCAGGAGTAACATTCGAGCATGGGTCCTAAACCAAGCATTCCGTGTGACCATAGTTAAGGCCGTGTCACGCCATTCCGGGCAAGCTACGCGGGCTTCTGGCGAGGAGGTAGTTTCCAGCACGTAGAAGATTTTCAGCGGGTGAACAAGAATGTTTGCAATTTTCATTCATGCCTTATCATACCGTATCTGGGAAAGTTTTGCGGCTTGACTTGCGGGGAAACAAATTTACTCCCCGGAGCTCTCCGCAGTTGGTCCGCACCTGACAGTATCTAGCGCGTATCTCGCCTGTAGTTGCCCGGAGGTGCTCACGCAAGTCCGATTTAACCGCAACCAAGTTTTGAGCATGACCAAAACTTTTTCCGGGTGAGTCGCGGAAATGCCCGGAGAGGTCCACGCAGAACGCCAGTAAGAGGCCCTTAGCGGCAGCACTTCCCAGGCAACTCCCACGCACGTACTTCGCAGTCCCGTATGCAGTCAAGATAATGAAATTCTATGGGATTTCAGCCATTCCATCAGAGGAATTCCTTCACTGAGCTGTCGGCCCCCACGCGACTGGTACAAAGGTCAGACAGTATACTCGCAAGTATAATTTAAGAAGAACGCGTCCAGCAAGTAAGACACACGCGCTGACTCGCTCAAATCCTATCTCGCCCTCAGGAATGTCCGGTATGCTAGAAAATCCCTACACGTAACAAGCCCGGGTAGCTTGCCCGGAAAGGTGTGACAGGGCCTAATTACGGTTGCGGGTAAAAAAAAAAAATATGCGTGCGCACCTCCAGGCGACTACGGTTGAGATACGTGCTAGGTACTGTCATGTGCGGATCATCTACGAGGACCTCCGGGTAGTCAAAATTGTTCTTTGCAAGTCGCACGCAAGGCTTGCCCGGAAAGGTGTGACACGGCCTTAACCGACAGCTGTCACGTACGAGAATTTCGAGAACCGAGTGGAACAATAGGTGCATGAAGAGCGCAACAGGCAGACTGATCAAAAATAGTGTTCATGGTTAGGACCTGCCGGACTACTAATAAGGGATAGACCAGGGGTAACATAAAGAGCAACAAGAACTATACACTATGCATGCCGTACAATGTAGCTGCTATGAAGATATTGCTTCAGTTTTCGTTTGAATGAGGTTACAGTGCTACAACTTACAAGTTCCGTAGGGAGTTCGTTCCAATATTTGGGCCCAGTGAACAAAATGAATTTTTTCGCGAAAATTGTTCGGGTACGTGGAAGGTGATATGCGTAACGATGACGAGTTGGATAATCATGGACTGTATAATTTCTTGTAAACATTTGGGAAAATACGTCTGGTAATTGGCCAGTTGAAAATTGAAACATAAACAGGCCAACGTTGTAACAAAATAACTCGGGAATTTTCAAAATTTTGTTACTAACAAAAAGTTTGTTCGTGTGGTTAACAATTCTAACAGCGCGTTTTTGTACAAGAAATAACGAATCGATAAGGTTTTTAGAAGCATTTCCACACCGGAATCCCATAGTTGAGATAGGGAGATATCAAAGTTGAATATATGCTCTGTAGAATATTACATGGAAAATAATAGCTAAGTTTGTTAAGAACCCCGGTATTTCCAGCAATAATTCTGCTTACATAATTAACATGGGTTCTCCAAGACAAATCACTATCGAAATAAAGACCCAAAAATTTTGTACTGTTGACCTGTGACAGATCAATGTTGTTTATCTTGACAGAGAGAGGTAACACAGGTGGCGAATTACTGAATAACATAATTTTATACTGAGTTTTATCGATGTTCAAGGATAATTTGTTCGCAAAAATCCAAGATTGAACAGAAACAAGTTCTTTATGTATTATGTTTATAAGCGCATCAGGATTTTGATGAGAGAAGAACAAATTTGTATCATCTGCAAAACAAACGAAGGAAAGAATCTGAGAGGAGTTGTGGATATCGTTAATATATAAAATAAAGAGAAGTGGGTCTAACAAGGAACCCTGTGGAACACCACAAGAAATCCGTTTTGGTTGGGAGTCGTGACCGTGGATACTTACAAATTGTTTTCTATTTGTTAAGTAATCAGTGAACCATTCTAGCGCCCTTCCCCGAATTCCGTAATGATTTAACTTATAAAGTAAAATGTCATGGTCTATTGTATCAAACGCCTTGGAGAAGTCAAGGAAAACACCGACAGTGTGAGAAACATCATCTATAGCATGAGCTATCTTATCAATATACTTGAGTAATGCGTGAGTTGTACTATGTTTTTTCCGAAATCCAAATTGAGATTCACTAAATATTTTTGCCTGAAGAAGAAAATTAAGGGTGCGTTTATACACAAGTCTTTCGAGTATCTTTGAAAAGGAAGTTAAAAGAGAAACGGGGCGATAATTATTGACAAGGTCTTTTCGCCCTTTTTTAAAAATGGGAACAACTCTTGCTACTTTCATTTTTTGAGGAACTTTACCAGTAGATAAAGATTGATTGAAAATATAAGTAAGAGGCGAAATTATTTCATGAATCACATTTCTTACCAAGAAGTTTGTGATTCCATCATATCCCGAACTTTTTTTATTGTTTAACTTCTCAACAATCTTTATTATTTCATCTTCGACAATCGGGACAAAAAATAAAGATTCCATATTCCTACCACCCAGGAAAGAGTGAAATTCCCGCTGCGCTTCAGGAATTTTATCAGCCAGATTTGGCCCAATGTTTACACAAAAAAAAATCATTAAAAACTTCAGCTATATCTATGGGGTCAGTCAAATGTGTTTCAGGATTGTAAACAAGGTGCATAAAATCCTTGTCGTCCAGTGCGGTAAATGGGAAATTGCAAGAATCATTCATGTTGTAAATGAATGATCGCAACTAAGTCCAGAACGCTATCAGACATGGCTGTTAGTGGCTGAAGACTGCCGACACCCTGACGGCCATGTCGAGATTCATTGACCCGTGACAAAACAAGAACACCACAGAAAATACTAAACAGAATGATACAGTAGTAACGAAAGGAGGGATAAACACCATACATACCTTCACCACACAACACACACATATGATTGGGTATACAAACGAAATAATAATAATAATAATAATAAATATCATTTATAAAGCGCTTATTACAACGTTTCTAAGCGCTGAAGCAAAAATTGGAAAATAGATTCAATTATGGAATATATACAAATTGTGATACGATGAAACGCAATACAAGATACAAAATACATAAAATGAACATTGTAAGTTATAACTTATAGAACGAACTTAACATATATACAGACTGCATATAATAAATTAATACAAATTACATGGCATGAGAGAACAGATGAGTTTTCAGTGATGATTTGAAGGAGTCTACTGTTGGAGCTTCACGGACGTGGATGGGCAAGTTGTTCCATAGTGTAGGTGCAATAACACTGAAGGCGCGGTTGCCATAACGGGTACGGGTGCGCGGTGCCGATGTGAGTTGAAGGTGTGCAGTGGAGTGAGAACGAAGGCGTCTGGTTGTTGAGGAAGTAGATATAGTCCGGAGGGAAACCAGATGATGAAGATAGGATGGTGCTAAGTTGTGGACAATCTTGTAGGTGAGGAGTAGAACTTTGAAGATGATGCGGTCATGAATTTGTAGCCAGTGCAGAGATCTGATGACAGGTGTGATATGTTCATGCTTCTTCGTGCGTGTGATGAGACGTGCAGCGGTGTTCTGGATGCGTTGTAGCGGAGCAAGACAGGAGCAAGGAAGACCAGCAAGGAGGCTGTTGCAATAGTCCAAGTGTGAAGACACGAATGCATGTACCAGCTTTTCTGTAGATGACTCATTAAGGAATCTCCTTATTTTCCCGATCCTAGCAATGCCAAAGGAAGCCGATCTGCAGACATTTCGAATATGGTTAGTGAGAGTGAGATGCTTGTCGAGAGTAACACCAAGATCCCTCACATAGTCAGAGGAAGAAAAGCATTCTCCAGCCATATCCAAAGAAGGTTGAAATCCCGGTTGCTGCCTAAACTGAGATGAGACGAACAACAACTCAGTTTTGGCTTCATTTAGTTTGAGATCAGCGTTCATTATGACATACAACTGAGTGTCGTCCGCGTAGATTGCGCGCTGCACTCCATGGTGTGAGCCAATGATGTGGCTCAACGGACCAGAGTAAAGGGAGAACAACAATGGTCCTACGACGGAACCCTGCGGGACGCCACAGTAAAGAAGAAATGACCTGGATTCCACGCCGTTCACAACGATCCTCTGACTACGATCAGTGAGGTAGGATTCGATCCAGCGAAGCACAGATCCATCCATCCCGTAGTGCTCTCTCAGGCAGTTGATGAGGTTGGTGTGGTCTATAGTATCAAAAGCCGACGAGTAATCCAAAAGAATGAGGGCAGCTTCAAGACCCTTGTCAACGGCAAGCAGAAGATCATTCACTACCTTTACTAAGGCAGTCTAAGTAGAGTGACACTTCCGGTACGCAGACTGATGTTGAGGAAACAGGTTGTTTGTCTCAAGGTATGATATGAGTTGATCTGACACAATCTTCTCGAGAACCTTGCTGATGAAAGGCAAATTTGCGACTGGCCTATAATTCCTTAAGTCATTCTTGTCAAGCGAAGACTTTTTGAGGAGCGGTATGATGAGCGATGTCTTGAATGCACATGGAACTTCCCCGGATGATAAGGAAAGATTAACGATCCTTGTGATGAAAGGAATGAGTTCATCAGTACATGACTTCATGAGTCTAGAAGGAATAGGGTCAAGGCCACATGTCTTCGGTTTAATAATTGTCATGATCTGTTTGACTTCAGAGAGAGAGACAGGCTGGAAATCGCAGAAACGAATGCTCTTGACCTGAGGCAGTGAACGTGATTCCACGCTGGATGACAACTCGTCAGTTGGTGAGACATCTATCGCCGAAATAGTTCTGCTAACTTTGTCACTGAAGTATTGCCCAAAATCATTGGCAAGGTCAGCATCAGACAAATGATCTGGAAAAACAGATTCGTGGTTAGAGCACGTAAGTCCCTTAACAATTCTGAATAGCTCCTTGCAATCCGCAGAAGCAATCACACCAGTCCAATGTTTGGACTTGGATTCGTTCATATCAGGGCTGCATAGTATGAGTTACATTGCTGGCGATAGATGTCTTTATCAACTGAAAGGCCAGATTTCCGCATCTTACGCTCGGCGCGCCGTCTGTTCTGTTTAGCCTTTCTTAATTCCTGCGTGTACCATGGTGCTGATGGCCTAGGTGTCACCGTCTTATTCTGTAAGGGCGCATGTTTGTCCAAGAGTGTAGTCATTGTACGATTGTAAAGATCCACAGCATCAGAAGGACACATAGCTGCCGAAGATGATAAAGCAGACTCGCGAATATCCTGCTTGAATGATGATATATCAATATCTCGAAGCTTTCTGAAAGATACGTGTTTCGTACCGTTACGATGCCCCATCATGTTGACAGTGATGACGACCGCAGAATGATCCGAAGGGAGACCGGTTTGAAGGGTGAGACTAGAGACAACATCATCCACCTTCCTGGTCATTACTAAATCCAGTGTGTGCCCCGCGATGTGGGTAGGACCTGCTACATGTTGATGGAAGCCAAGCGAATCAATGGAAGACATGAATGACTGAGCTTGGACATCCCTGTCATCGTCAACATGAAGATTGAAGTCACCCAGCAGGAGTGGTGCGTTATCCGCTATTACTGCTGATTCCAGCAGCGTGAGAAATTCCTGCAGGAACATGTTATATGTCAGTTTGTTCCTGGGCGAAGGTGGTGGTCTATAGACGGCGTAGCATCTTAAAACCAATGCCGAAGAGAGTCGGATACTGAAATCCATGTGCTCAAAGCTCTTGAAATCAGTCACACCATGCACAGTAACATGAGCTGAGGAGCGATGTATCACACCTTCATATCCCTCCTCCTCTGGAGCTTTGTTGTGGGCACTGGAGTAAGGTGTAGTTCGGCAGAGTTGTTTTGATGTCCCCAAAGACGAGTTCATCTCTTTGGTTTCCTTGAAGCCACGATTCAGTCAACACCAAAACATCAAGGTCGCTCTCTATGATGAGATCATAAATACAAGTCGTCTTTTTAGACATCGAACGGGCGTTCCACAATCCAGCGCGGCATTTACGTTGAGTTTGAAAAGTAATTTTGGGAAAAGCCTGACGGCGAAGATTAGGTTTGTCATGACAAATAGTTGCATGTAGATTTTTCTCAGCATGCTCGTTTCCAAGGGAAATAACACAAGGTGCAGCATATTTAGCAGCCTTCTGTCCGCCACGGCAGCCTCTCTTTGTACCGCGAGCAACGTTCAAGTTTTTCCAAAGCTGCCATTCACTGCGTGTGAAAGGCGGGGTATGACCATGAATAGCGACTCTTCTTCCAACATTCAAAAGAGCTTCACGCGAGTACACAAGTCTAGTCATGGTCAGTGCACACATGATCAAGGCGAAAGTTAATGTTGTAATCAGTGTACATGAAATGGCAGGTGTAAAGCCTTGGCTTCGACGAAAATTGAAGCAGGTTAAATACATCTTTTTCGATATTGTAAAACCACGAAACCGGTACAAACAGCACCACAACAGTCAAAATATGCAAACTGTGGTATCATACTCACGAACAGTCATTTACGAACGTATGAAATCAGGATGAAAATGAGAGAAAATTCAGAGCGACAAAGAGGTGCAGCCATGAGGGAAGGGCGCCACCACAAATTGGGTATACAAACGAAAAAAAAAATGTAGATTCTGAAAGTTTCGGATTTTAGTTACGTTTCTGACGACAGTGATCTGTTTAAGACACCCGTCACGAGCATGACATCCACGAGTCATACAGCCCACGAGTTATACAGCCCACTAGTTATACAGCCCACGAGTCATACAGCCCACTAGTTATACAGCCCAAGAGCTAGACACAAGTAACCAAGTCTCATGAGCTCGTCATCAAGTAAGATAAGCCCATGAGCTGTACAGTCCACCATCCAGACACTATAGGCAAATAAGGCCATGAGCTCGACATTATAAGTAAAACAAGGTCCACAAGCTTGACACCAGCCCCCCCCCCCCAAAAAAAAAACCAACAACAACAACAACAACAAACAAACCCGACATTACATCACGGGGCTTATTTTGCCTAGTGTCAAGATCGTGGGCTTTATGACTCATAGACCTTGTTTCAATGTCGAACTCGTGTGCTGTATGTCTCATGGGTGTCAAGCTCGTGGGATGACCCCTCTGTTTCCCCGTACTCTAGAAATCTATACAGTAGACTTGCTAAGGGGGTAAACGCATATTTTAGTACAAATGTCCTACTTGGCACAGATGTTCCCTCGGACAAATGAAAAATTTTCATCTAAAGAGACAATCTGTATTTATGCAAATAAGCCTTAATTTGCATAATTTATGCAAAAATACATATAAAAATTATCAAAAAATATATGTGCATTCAGCAGAAATACCTAATTTGGCAAAAGTATTCTATAGAGTATGTGGAAACATTCCTGCAAAAAATTATTTCATACCTATGTAAATTAACATAAAATCTGCATAATTATGCAAGTTATTGTGCCAAAATCTGCATTTTTGAAAGAATTTCTAATCTATTAAGCACTGGATCTCGTAGTACAAAGTTTGAACCTGGGATGGATGTTCCTTGGGTCAAAAGCAAATGATTCATCTAAAGAGACAAACTGTCTCTATGCAAACAACCTGTTATTTGCAAAATATGCATATTAATACCTATACATAGATAATCAGAACAAACAAAAAGCAATCATGTGACAATGCCTTAAATCGGTTGAACTTGATATCCCCAAAGCTAACAGAATAAGACAATATTCTCTCAACAACACTCTTCTGTTGCTTGAATTGTTCCCATATTATTTAATTAACTCAGGCATTTTATGCATAAATTATGTAAATAAGTATATAAGACGTAAAGTTTCGAAACATATTGATCTTTAAAATCATTTTACTATCAATATTCCCTCATTGCATAAATACTTTGCAGGTTGGGAAAAATAGCACTCGATAGTGACACTCTAGATATGATTATAACTATAGATATAACAGTAGGTCCTACATAGGAATAACACTAATATCATGAAAATCGGAACAATATTGCTTACAAAAGGAACTTTTTTTTCCCTTCAAACAGTACACAACTGAGGTCATGGTCAGAAAATGATTACGAAAAAAGACCCTACCATATAGTGAAAGTGTGAAATCTGATTTTAATTGTATTTTGTAGGCAACCAAGCGAATAAGAGGCTTTTTACGTCAAACTGATTACAAGCTTATGCAAACTATGTGGATGCAAGGGTATCTGCACACATTAAGAACTTACAAGCTTGAGTTAGAAACAAAGTTTGTTTCAGAAAAAAAAAAAATCCCTCTGGCCTCAATATACTACGAGCTGTTATGGCATGGCAACTGTTCTAGGAAATTTATATACAATAACATTGTGATAAGGCAACAATGTATGCAACAATTGTCATGTGAACAATATAGGAGATGTTCTTGGTCTCTGACTTAAAATCAGTCAATTTCAACAATAAATCAAAGGAAAATAATATATTCATTGCCATAAAAGAGTACATTACATGACCTCTACAATTACTAGAATGTGATTTATCAAGAGATTGTCACATGCTACTGTTTGCAAGGATCGTAAATGTCATATTCTCCCTGGTTGTGATTGTTTTCCCTTGGGATAATATAACTCCCTGGCGGTCCTACAAATATTATATTCCACCACATACCAGCTAATACCTGTATAGATGATCATGACCTACATGATCTTGAAGCTTTTTAAAAAAATAATTATGTTAACTGGTTTTGTGTAAAGACGTCAGAGGTTAAAATAAAAAAAAATACACAGTTAAAAATGTAAAAGGTAAGAATGTCAGAGGTTATTCCGTGCATCAAGATTAACTGTCATGTGACCCATATACTAAATGCAATGACAGTGATGACTATACTATGTCACTGAATGCCATGTCCTTTCCTACTTATCAAGAGGAAATAAAAACACTTAACATTTTTTTTTGTCGATAATCAACAAGGGAATCACTGTCAGGTAGAACATGCACAAATATGTACTAAGTTTCATGATACCTTGATTCACAAGAAAAAGTGAAATATAGCACTTTCATTAGAGCTTTGACCTTTTGCCAGGAAATTTCCCTGAGAATCTCAATTAGGTATAGCTAATACATGTACATCGAAAAAAAATTCTACATGCATTGCATAAATATGAGGGAAATAGTGAAATTTTAAGGGCCCAGTTGACCTTGATCTTTGACCCCTGACCTTTGACAAATGACCCCTAAATCCCTAGAATATTCCTGCCAGTACCAAGTTCCATGAAGATAGAAAAAAGTGAAATTTTAACATTTTCACCTGACCTTTGACCTTTGATCTCTTGATCTAAAACTCTCTGGAGAATCTTACTTTGGTGCAGTCACTAAGTTTCAAGAAATTACCTCCAGACATTGTATAGATATGGGGGAAATAATGAAATTTTGAGCATTTACCTTGAACTTTTTGACCTTTCACCTCTTTGCCGATTTTACTTAAAAACTGCTTAATTAATTGCCCCATCATACGTCATCCTTGGACCAAGTTTGGTGAAATTTGCTTAATCCAGTCTGAATTATCTCATAAACTGATACAATTTGTTAAGTCGACCTTGACCATTGACATCTGGTACATTCGGGTGTTAATATGCGTAATATGCTAATTAGGTGGTATTTCCATAGAGAAGTAGTGTTTTGATATTACAAACCGTTTCCATTCGACAAAAGGATGTGCATACTACTTTGGTAGTTTTATCATAAAATGCAGTTCTTAGACTGTGAGAAAAACTTTAAAAATAGTGTTTTTAATTTACGTTCTTTAGTAATTTATTATGTAAATTAGGTGGTAATGATAGTTCAAGTATTCAAATTCTTTTCTCATTTTGTTTCATAGAGTGTTTACAACGGGTAAGATATATCTATAGGAAGAGATTTAAGGGGGTTTTAATTGTTTACAAATCAATTTGCATTTAACTTGCATAATTATGCAAATTTTATGTTTATTTACATAGGTATGAAATCAATTTTTGCAGGAATTGTTTTCACATATTCTATAGAATACTTCTACCAAATTAGGTATTTCTGCTGGACGCACATATATTTTTTAATAATTTTTATATGTATTTTGCATAAATTATGCGAATTAAGGGTTATTTGCATAGATACAGATTGTCTCTTTAGACGAAAATTTTTCATTTGCCCTAGGGAACATCTGTGCCAAGTAAGACATTTGTACTATAAAATGCAGCGATCGCCCCTTTTTTCGCCCTTAGCAAGCCTACTAATACCCAATGCGGAAATTGAAGTTACTGGTCTAGACGAAAGAACCCAACCATCGCAAGATGCCAAGATAACTACTGAACTCCCTACTGTTTACAGTTTTTTTTTTTTTAGTTAAAATACAGGCATTTAATGTTCTCACTACTGTTGCACCCTGTTATCTTACATGGACCCTATCTAATAGTGTAATAAAACATAAACAAGGTCCATTTTCAATAATCCTTTCTTTTCTCCCAGTTTTCGTAATGCTTCTTCAAGCTTCTAATCTCCGAGTGGTAGCCAGGGCACAAAATATCGCTACCGTCATCAAAATCCTGACTCTTCTTCACATCATAGCTTTGGGACTTTACGACATTGCAGTAGGTAGGTTTTGATATCAATTGGCTTTTGAAGTCACTGTTCAGTTTTATAAGTTTTGGAAGATGTGCTGGGTGGTTTTTTTTTTTCCACTCATATTTTTGTGCCTAATATTCACAAGGACAATTTTTTTTTTTTAATTCTAGAATGAAATTTCTGCTTTAAGAAAAATGAAAGACAAAAAGTACAAAACAAAATACAGGTTTGAATTGCGTGATTGATATCAAAGTTACTAAAATTTAGATATTAATTGCAAAAATGAAGCATAAGCTAGCTGATCTATCATGTATCTGTGTGGAGTCTTTGTGTAATGTACTACAGATACCCTTGTCTTGGTGACGGTTTTTCACAGTATAGAGATTACTCTGTCTTTCAGACGCTCACCTATGAGATTGCAATAATCTTTGTAATATTTTCACACTCCATTGATCTTGCAGACGGTCCGGGATATCTGGCTGTCGATAAGTCTTTTGAGGGATCTTCTACTGATGTCTTTTCGTATGGGATGGCCTTCTATCAAGGAATGTTTGCCTTTGAAGGATGGTAATCAATAACTCATCACCAAGTCATCAATGCAAAGACTACATTTCATTTGGACCTGGAATGGAATGACACGATGTACCTGTACAAAGTTTCGAAGCCTTATTCAGAACTTGAAATTGAATGAATTCTTCTGGTATCATTTTTGTTTTGTCAACAGTCAAGCGGCATCATAACTTCTTGATGCTGTTTGCAAATCGGCTTCTGATTATACCGATCTGTTGTGAATTCTGTCAGGTAACTAATTACTGACAGTTGTCACTAGCAAACGGTACCAATGAGACACCTCGGGCAACACGAACTGGTATTAAGAGACATGCACTTGTTTATGTGGATTAAGTGAATCAATACTTTTAGTATGTCGTAGTAAATTCCGTTAATAATTTCTTTATCTAGTCGCATATTCAATACGTGACGTCACAAACTGCAACAGTCTTCTCATCCAGCGATGGCAACACAAAAACTTTAAAACGTCATAACCTTTGAACGGATTGTCCAATTTCCCTTAAAGTGTCACTAATGCGTACTACACTGTACTAATATTGCTGCATTCACTCAATCCACGTTGTATATTTGGGTGGGCTTGTCCTTTGACCCTTGGTTAACGTGAAGATCTCGGCCAAGGCAACTCGCCTCCAGTGAATAACTCAGCCGAACGTAGTGATCTGCGGGTGATAGATTTCTCTCGGCACTGCTCGGAATCTTTCTTTCTGTAAGTTTTAAGAGTAGATGATAACCGGTGTATATACCACAAGTACCAATCTCATTACCCTACAAATACTGAGTAAAAGAATGCCACCCCCCCCCAAAAAAAAACAACCCAACAGCAACAACAATTCCAACAAACAAGGTTAAATGGAAACTTGCCCCCAAAACAGGTAGGCTACGTTTGGATTGGGCAGAACACATCATTGAAGTTTAAGAACAAAATCAGACATTCGGTTCAAAAGTTATGAATTTGTAAGGTCTCACATGGGCTCGGAACTTTCCAACAGATTGTCCGATTTTCCTCAAGCTGTTAGTAATATGTTCCACTGTCATTGCTTTATTTGCTCAATACACGTTTGTATTTGGACTTTGATCTCCTTTTCATTATTTTTTCGGTTACAGCTCGTTATTCCGAAGGCTCTTTATTCCGAAGATTCGTTATTCCGAAGGTTCATTGTTCCGAATTTCATTTTCGGATTAACGAATCTTCGGAATAACGAACCTTCGGGATAACTCCACAAATGTTAGGATTAATGAACAATTTTTCATTTTCGGATTAACGAACCTCTAGGTATAGGGAATTTGTTTGTTTCGGATTAACGACCCTGCGAAATAACGATCCTTCGGAATAGCGAACCTTCGGAATAACGAACAGCACCCATTTTTCAATGCCTGTAACGAAATGGCAAACATCATTCCCAAAAAGACATCAGAAATGAGATGCATTAAACGGTTTTCCTCTTTTATTTCTCCGAGACTTAAATTCTAAACTCCTCAATATCATTTCTTTATTTGCAAAGAGAGCATGAATGATACAGCTTTTGCCAATGACTGTCAAAACTCATGTTTTCGTCGTCACTTTAATTTTCATACGGTGCTCAAACATGTACAGTACCGCATAATATCTAGTGCCATTTGTATGGAAATGAAAGGATTATTCTGATGTCATTAATGAATTCATACAGGGGAAGTCCAGGCAATTTTCATAATAAGCCAATCTGGGGTTAGCTCATGGGCACATCGGTACAAATGACCATTCTTTTTTCTAAGTTGGTTAGAGGCACTTCAGTAGTTTCCAGAGCGACATACGTGTAATGCATAAGCCATACGTGTGTTTATGGGATTCATCAATCCTGTTCAAATCAAACAAAGAATGAACTTTCGTAGACCAGATGACAAAAATGATCCGTCAATTAACATTTGGGAAATTATCCATTTCATTATTTTTCAATAAATGTATAAACATTTCTTTCTATTGATATTGCCAAATACCACTTTTGCTTTGAGGGTCAACAAGTTAGTATCGGCTGTGAAGTGGTCAGCCTTGCTTGTGTGCTTCCTTTGGAATGTGTCGAATGTGGCTGCATGTTTAATTCCTTGAGATGATTGATAATACGTAGCAAAGCATTGCTAGCTTAATGATAGGGTGTTAATCGCCAGGACGGTGATGATTACGATGACCATGATATACTATCATGATTCATTTTCTTTCATTTCTCACTCCTATCTCAAGTTTTTCATTCTAATATCAGTATCGAGACACTGGGTAAACAGACACAGTTAGACAGTCCTTTAAATTGCAAAGACGTATATGAGAAGACAATACACAAATGTATGAAAGTTATAAGATAATCTATATAGAGTAACTTATTTTGACTTTTTTTTAGCATGACACTATACAGGAGAGCTATACAAAATGTTTCGATCCAATAAGTAGAACTTAACGAAATAATTACTCCGTCATTCCTTGTTTCTTTCAGGAACACTTTATCCTATTCAATGGAAGAGATGAAAGAGCCGGCTAAGTGAGTTCTGATGCTGCTTTCTCGTAACATAAATATTATGGCTTTATCTAACTTTTTTTTAAAGCAAATTTTTTAAACAAAGGACGTGATGTACATAATGCCAACTTTTATTCTTGAACATTTCATTGAAACACACTGAACTGAAATTTCGTGGTGCCGATTGGACGCAATAAACGATTGATTTATCATGTCTTCAAAATATCGTAAGTGCGGATTTGGTATTACTGTTATTACAGCTTAATATTTCAGCTGATGTTCATGTCATCAACTCAGAGCTGTTTCATTGTTTATGGAAAAAGAAACGATTTTAAAACCATGTTAGTTGTCATTAACCTAGCAACTATACAAACCGATCTTACCACTAAAGTCATCATCGCGAGGTTATTACAATACACGCCATAAAAATCGATACGACGGATCTGAGGTAGCTTTTAAATTTTAGGCAGGTTGAAATAGAGACGTAATTAATGTGACCATCCTATATATATCAATGCTTTCTTTAAAGGGGATGGATAGTAACTGAACAGTGGGAATCAGTGGGAATGCAGGGGGATGATTGTCCCAATCCTTGTGGGATTCATTTAAGAGTACAAGTGTGCACTTTAATGCCCCGTTACTGTACAGGCAGGCCAACATGGAAACATTAAACTGCACTTTACTTGAATATGAGACCATTCTGAAGCAAACAATTTTCACACAACAATAGACCTATAATGTACTCTTAAATGAATCCCACAAGAATTGGTACAGTCATCCCCCAACATTCCCACTGATTCTCTGATCAGTTACTAGCCATCTCCTTTAACAATGACGTTTTGCGCCAGAAATGTCGAATTTTTAAATTCCAGAACTATCCCATGTAGATTTCAGTAGAGATAAAACACGTTTATGTTTAAGCGTTCTTTAAAATTCATACACGTTCAGCGTAATTAACTGCACAATAGACCGCTAAAACTCCGGCCATAATTATTTGAAGTTTTATGAAATACCGTGAAGATTACTGTCTTTGTTGAAGGATGCTTCAACAATTTGTGCAACGAAACTGATATACCTCTTCTAACCAACGTTATCTGCAGAACCCTTCCTCGTGCTATCGCTATCGCCATGCCGACTGTGACGATTCTGTACATTCTGACAAACATCGCCTACTATAGTGTGCTATCGCCAGATGTTGTCCTCCAGTCAGAAGCTGTGGCGCTTGTGAGTCTGCAACGGAGAACGAGCCTTTTTTTAATCAGTTGGGATTTTAGAATCTTGTCTAACTGCAAGATCTTTTGTATCATCTATTACTGGTACCTCGATGTGCATGAACGTCATCGCAGTATGAATGACTCAAATAAATGAGCTTTGATAATAACAAATACTTTGGGTGGGTTTATTCATGTTGCCAATCCTTGTGTTCGGTAAATTGTACAGATGACGTCAGATAACCAGGTACACGAAGTATGGACATTTACTTCAAGTTCACATTTTAGGCGTGTGAAGTATAGTACAGAATTGAGCAGCTTTCGACAGTTTGTTTGTTACTGCTTCACTGGCTCCTTTACCCAAGCGAAGAGACTTTCTCAAGTGCGGGACGCGAGCCTTTTCAAAGCCCTTCAGCTGTAGTGATTGCAGAGGGTGGTTACCTGAGACTAGTCAAGCCCTAGCTAAAGCCAAGACCCAGCAATAGTCCAGAGGCTATCTAGCTCTACGCTCTCGAATGGCAGTGCTAGTGACAGCGTGAAGACCTTTGCAAAAAGGTTATGATAGGGGCCTACTAGCCGAACGATTACCAGTGTCGAGATGGAGTGTGGTCATAGAAAAAGAAGTCCCTGAAATTTCATGTGTACTAGTCAGTACTCGAAATCCTTCTCGTTCTCCAAACAGAGCTTCTCGGCGTTTCACAGCCAGATCTTCGGCTGGTTAACACCATTCCTCATTTGCTGTGCAGCCTTTGGAACGGCGAATGGGATATGCTACACATTCTCCAGGTATGTCTTAGTCCGGCTATGCCTTACCTAACCCCAGTCAGGCATGTCACTCCTCATACAGTGCACTCCCGTTACAACGAACACGGTTATAACGAAATTTCGTTATAACGAAGTAATACTTCTGGTCCCAAAATCATCGCCATTAAAGTCTATGGTACAAAATTCGCTTATAACGAACACGGTTATAGCGAAATTTTCGTTATAACGAAGTCTTTTCCGAGCACCACTGACAAAGAAAAACAAAAGGAATGTGCTCCGTTATAACGAAATGCGGATCGCTTTCGAAAATACACAAGACATTTACAGCGTCTCTGCATGGGCGAACGCGTCACATCACTGTGTGTTCGCTTGGTGTGTCACGCACAGTTTCCGAGGGGAACTTGCGTTATTGTAATGCAATAATCTGAAATTGATTAACTATTTGTTTTGTTGTTTACATAGCTTTCCAGTGTATGACGAGTATTCAACAAACAGAATGTCATATATGAGTGGCTTCCTTGCGTTTCGTTATATATTGTATTTGTTCGGTTATAACGAAATTTCGTTATTACGAAAGAAAACCGCCGGTCCCGAGCATTTCGTTATAACGGGAGTGCACTGTATTTGTTTCGACATCACCGTAATCACGTTATCACATTAAGGAGCTGGATAGAAACCAGTTCATGCTGACTGAACCATGATGTATATAGAAGGTGAAAAGACTCTTGGAGATAGTGACAGAGAACGTGGCCAGAACGTACATGGAGTGAATCTGTCTCGGAGCGTTGCATACCTTGTATATTTTGAAGTATGCACATGCTTCATAATTCCAACGGTGTCGTCACACACCTTACTTACAGACATCCCTCAATAAGACTACTCACTCATTGCACTTGAAAGTATGTGATAACAATCTGTATACATTGTATTATGCAACGATCAATCAGCAATGCTAGCAAAATGAAAAGCAAGGGAATTCGAACCTATTAATGAAAATGCCGGGACTCTTTGTGTTATTTTTTTCTCAAAACTGCGTAGATTTACTGCATTAACATTCGCCTTTCAAGAAAAAAAAAAGAAGAAAGACTATTCAATGACATGTGACTTGTGTAGTGTGGCCAAGGAAATAAGTTGTATTCTTTTGATGTCATGAAGTTATCCAATAGTGAATAAAATTAGAAGCATTAAAAATCGAATGGGGCCAGACAAGGGCCAAAAACACACGTGATAATGATATTGTGTGGTACTCTGAAACAGGATGACGGTGGCCCTTGGACGGGAAGGCCACATGCCGGGAGTGTTGGGTATGGTGAGTCCTGACACCCTTTCACCAAATGCGGCGCTCTTTCTCATGGTAAGAAATGTTTGAATGATGTGAATAATGATGATAAAATGAAATAGCAATTAATGATCACCACTGTAAGACGTGGTCACATTTTAGTCTGCGAACTATTTTCCTACATGACCCCATCACCGTCTGCTAGCTGGCAACACCCCCAACTCTTCTAAAGAGCAAGAATTAGCGAATTCCACACTGTCAGGAAGATATGTATATGTTGTTTTGTTTGTAGAGTACCAAGCTCGCTATAAGGAATGAAGAAGAGTTGTCTTCCACATACAACATATCTCATTGTGACTGACAGCGGTACTGATGTAGTGGGCCTAGATAGATGTATCGGAAAGAAAAGCACCGCGGCTGACGTTTCACCTCCGAAGTAGCGTTCTAGGCGTGTTGACATCGCGTGTTTGTGAGACGTGATGACGTAAATTTCATCTCTTTTGTACTAAGCCTTCCGCCAGTAAATTTTGTTAAAAGACATGCAATGTTCTATATGAGAATTACGTATTGCAAAGGTTGATTGGGATCAAGTCTATGGGTAAAACTGTTGCACTAGACCTATTACGGTTCCTTCTTCCGTCTCTTAAAGTTATTGTAGAATATGTCGTCGGGTAAATTCAGTGCGGAAATGGTGTGCTCTGTTTGAATAACAAGCACTAGATGTGTAAGAATTTGCATGTTATTCAAATAGGAAACACCGTCTAATCAACTTGATAACTGACTTCATATACATCGACTACACCATTATCCCTGGATTATGTGATATTTTACTGACCCATGTTCACGTTGTAACCCTTTACTTCCGGCTCAGTGCTCCCTGTCCCTTGGCATGCTGCTGCTTCCTTTCAGTCTCGAACACCAAATCGAATTCTTCAGCTTTGCCATTTGGATCTCGTACACCCTCATCGCCCTGGCTGTCATCGTCCTTCGCGTTCGCAAGCCAGAAATACCTAGACCGTATAAGGTGAGTGTGTCCCACGTGGCTTACTCAAAATGATAGCCCAGTGTACTGAGTATTATATAACCTCTTTGGTATTACGTTACTCCCTCCTGAATCACTAGCTAGTGCTCGAGGGGGCGTTGTTCAAAAATACAAGCATGATGGAAGATTTTAGAGTTGTAAAAGTTACGCAGCTCATGGAATCCCGTGCGAATGCATTCAATTCAATTCAATTCAATTCAATTCAATTCAAGTGATTTTATTTCCATCTAAAGTAATAAAAAGCAATATACATAACGCGTACATGAGTACATAATATTTAAGGAACTTTGAATCTCATAAGCTTCAACAGAACGTGAATACAATAATTATACTGATATCAACTTTGGTTTGGATGAATAAACAAGTAAACAATACAATCTTATTTTGTAACTCTACATGGAAAAGTGGAATTCACACGAAAAGTATAGCTTGTAAAATTTGTGAATTACATCTGCATTGCTCCATTACATTTCTAAATTCTATTCTTTTGCATATTGTGCAACTATCAAGCTTTCATTCGAAAGCGGATCCGACGACTGGGATTGTTTTTCTTTGCCTTGTGTAAGAACATTCTACCTATTTCTAACGGAACACAAAAAGGCAGTCAGTTGATACAATAACTGCTAAAAAGGGGATCAACACACGAACAATGTAATCTGTCACAAACATTATACCAGAGCTGCATCAGTTATAAATTGTGACTGTTTGTATGTTTGTTTTTCTTTTGTCAATTCACAAGATTTTTATTTCATTAAGCGATACCGTCCTTCCTTTATCTTTCCCATAGTTACACCTTTCGAGAAAAAAAAAATGCTTCTTAGGCTGTCACGTGAAAACACAACAAATCAGTATGATCTAACGTCATGAATTGAATATCTGCGCTATACAACGAAGCGATGCTCTAAATGACAGAGATCTGCTCAGTTTTCACACATTTTATCAGATAGCAGAAAAGTTCTTCACTGTCGTGCTATAGGGATGTTCTTGACGGTGGGATGTCCATTCCCTTTGCGAAGACGGTCTTCGGACTGATGCGTTCACATGACGTATTCCAAACTTTACGGTAATGTTTAAGGCGCTTGAATATTGTCACCGATATGTATGTATGAGTACAGGCCTGTACAAAAAATATTCGTACCATATATCTTTTGTTTTCCTCACCTGACTAATGCTCGAGTAATGATAAAGACTTCAGCGAATCGTGCTTGCACTAGGGTTACCCTGAGTAAATAGTCCATCATTGTATCACTGAATTGAATTTGAATAATTATTAATACTATTCCCTGCAGGTAAATCTAGCCCTCCCCGTACTGTTGTGTGTGGCTGGGATCTTTTTCATCCTCGCTCCCTTCGTTGAATCTCGGCTGGTGGACGTCTTGGGAATTGTGATTCTCATTGGTAGCGGCCTGGTGGCCTATTTCATCTTCATCTTCTGGGAATACAGACCATCATTCATGGGTGAGCAGAGCATACACATTTGGCATTTCCAGCCCTAGCCCGAGTCCCGCTGAGTAGGGATACAACCAGAGTGCTGCTGAGTGCTGAAACGAATAATACCCCTTTCATAAACTCAATAATACGGATAATATCCGCATCATCTGGTCGTAAAATCGGAGAGGGGGAAGAATAATCCGTTTTTTTTAGACCCTTCTATTATCCGCATAATAGCAGCATCGGGACCAGATTTGGAGTTTATGAACGCAAACCCAAATAATGCGGATAATTGCCGGGGTGCGGTCAAACGTCATCTGTCTTTCCCGCAGGAGGGACGTGTGCAGTCACCATGACGATTATCCGCCTTTTTTTCAGGACGGGCGCTAGTGAAAATAATGCGGATAATTTTCAGAGTTTGTGAACGCATTTTTTTATTGAAATTATTCTTAGGCGGATAATTGGAGGGTGAGTTTATGAAAGGGGTATAAGACGCAAAGCAATGACAATTACTAAATATCTTACTTTTCTTTTAGTCTTATTGACCATCAATATAAGTTTTGAGGTTATGGTTATAAAAGTGTTTGAGTAGTGGGAGAAAAAGCTGAGGAATTTGGCAAGGCGTTTCCCCTTAGGAGTAAGGATGCAAGATGATAGAAAGTGTTGTAACTTGAAAAAAAAGGAGGGAATTATCACCAAAAATCTGACGTAGTGGCGAAAAGAGCATTATGTATCCGGTCAAATTCGAGTTTACAGGGAATTTACATTAAGCATTCAAGGTTTATGAAACTCCTTGCCGTCTTTCACATAAACTTTAACTAAATTCTTTCGTTTTGAAATTGTCCACAGATACCGTTACGATATATTGCCAGTTATTTTTCAACGTCACTCCATCCGAGTACCAACCACCACCTGATATGACGACATCGGATGGCTCTCAGGTCGACAAAGAAGAGATTAAAGAAAAGGTCGGCATTGACGGCTCGAGAAGAATGAGTGAAGAAAAACAAAAGATACTTGATAAGAAGGAAGCAAAATAAAACCTTTGTTCTGGGGTTTGATTATTATTTGCTATATTCACGTGGAATCACTCACACTGCGGTTGTACCCATATATTTGATTAAACTGATGCTATATATGGAAGTACAGTGTATATATATAAGTATACGTATAAGTATTATCATGACAAAACGTGTCCAGTAAGAGTCAATTGTCTTATTCTGGAATAACACTCCTATACAAAATCGACAACTTCAGAGAACCAATGGAGATTATTCACGATAATCTTTTTTCATTCATTTCTTTCATTTCATTTCCAACAATGCGAAACATTTTCATACACAAAATAAAACAATATCAATACAATGTAGTAACAAAAAAAAAATGCGTGAAGTTAGCAATACCACGCATCGAAAAAGGAAATGAAAATTGAATTGAAATTAAAGTTGCAGGAAATGGAGGAGACATGCTACAAAGCTAAGACTGTATTTTGCAGTCTCTTCGTGGACAAAAAGACTAAATAACATCAAGGAAACAAGTTGCTAGATATATGTAATATAAAAAGTACTTTCATACTGTATGCCCCACTGAGATTGTTATGTAGGGCCTAGTCGTCGCTTCTTTTTTTACACCAAAAAAAAAAGTTAATCGAGTTAAAATACATTTCAATATATCATTTGCATTTCCCTTTGATGCTTAAAGATGACCATTTAGTAGAGGACAAACTCACCAGTGATTGGAGATGAACATGGTCAACTAGATTTGATAAACACTGTATTGCCATCCCACATTCTGGCTAACAAATTGTACGTGTTTTACAGTAGTTTTTAATTTCCAACTGAATATCTGCTGGATATACGTATGAGAATGTAATTTATCTATTCGTAAGTTCATTTTAATTTCATCCTCTGTTTCATTTCATTTCTATAATTCCAACATGAGTACCAATTCCAATATATTTGAAATAGCATACATCGGAATAGCTTCAAAACATACGACGTTTTTGAATTATGTATTTCACCATTTTAGTGTTACTCTCTGCTGTACATAGTGTAGAAATGTGATACAAGCCATATGCATGAAGAAGACTGTAATCTCGGTTTGAAGTTTACTGTTATATGGGACGTCAGAGCAACACTTTGTAATGTGCTTCTGTGCGAATTCTTATGTGCATACCGTTCAATCATTTCTTTTATTATTATTATCTTACAGACGCTACTTCGAATCAAGCTCTCTTAATTTGCACTTTTATACGGCCTTTTGTGCAAACATTTCTCTCATATTTGAGAAAGATTGACCAGAGAGAAATACGACAGATTGACTGAAGTAATGTGTGTACGTTTTTTACGGAATCAACATTTTCCTATCAGTTTCCCCCTTAAGATCTTTTCCTGTCAAATTAGTAGTTCTGCCGCTATTATCCCGCATTCTATAGAGCTTATGAATTATGAAGTCTTTGTAATGGTTTTTAGAACAAACTTAATATTCAGAGCATCCGCTTATTTTGCGTTATCCCCTATGAGGATATCAAGTCCATTTAATTATTTTGTTTCTGTAATTCCATTGTCAAAAGCAACATCAAGATGATAGGCATAGCCTACATTAGAACAGCCTCAAAGCATATGAAGTTCTTGACTTATGGATTTCACTATTTTATTGTTACTCTTTGCTGTACAGGTCACATGCATGAAGGAGACTGTAAATTCGATTTGAAGTTTACAGCTGTGGGGGACGTTAGAGCAACACTTTATACTATGTTTCTGTGCAAATTCCTGTGAAGACCGTATACCTTTATGGGGGTTTTATTTTACAGACGCTACTTCGAATGAAGCTCTCTTAGTTTGTATCATATTATGGCCTATTATGCAAATATTGCCCTCATAGAATATACTGCCAAGCTAAAAGTACAGCTTGACTGAAATAATGTGTGCACTTTTTTCGTTCACATTGTTGGTCTTGAAATCAGTTATCAAATTATCATTTCTGCTGTTATCATCCCCAAAATAAATTTGAAGAGGCATTCTTCAATGTACATATATCTATTCTTATATTGAGCTATTCATAACTTATTGTCTTGTACCGAACGAGTGCTAGAAAACAAGCATTCCAACTTTAATGTATTTGCTAATATTTTTTATTATTTTTTTTTTTTAGAAAAGATTGCATGTTAAAGCGCTTTGCCATGCATAAGGACTCAGAAAATTAGAAAGCATTGAACATGAAATCAAGAATATAATAGAAACGAATATCGGAAAATGCTGTGTGCCGTATAACGAGCTTTCTTGAGATGTGCTATACAGTATATCCTCGTTAAGTTGATGTGATTTATATTTCGATGTACTCCTATATTTTATACTTTGGTGTGCAAGTTTGCATAGGTTGTAAGTTTTAGCTGATTTGCGTATGTTATGCAAGCAACTCAGACACGGAGAGACTGGTGTGTCACCAGACATTTTGTATTTGTGTTTTTGATTATTGTCTTCTTCTTATTATTTTGCGTGTTCCATCGCTTGCTACGGATAGAGTAGACTCAATAAAACGTATAATCTAAAGCCATCTGCCTTCCTGGATCAACTCTTTTTCGAATGGGAGAAACAGAGTAAATGAGAGATGGGGAAAGAGAGGAAGAGGGAGAGAGTTAAGAGGGGGAAAGATGGGAGAGAGTGAGTTAAGAGAGGCTCCAAACATGGAGGGGGGGGGGGGGAAGGCTGAGAGAGAGAAGAGAAAATGTAAGACTGGAGATATGCTGTGGCAACATTATTATACTAAACGCCACGTGAAGATGATGATGAAACAGCATTTATAGAGAAACATTAAAATCAACCGAGGTAGGAACCATCAAAACCCAAAGGTCGTGATAACCAGACGACTATAAACAAACTTGCCTTCATTCGATTCGAGTTTGTCTTCGTCTGTTTGCACCCTGAGTGTGAAACAGTACACTAAATGTATTTCTAAAATATGAAATGAATGCCAGACGAACAGGAATTGTGAAGACTTATCGGCTCAGTCCACTTTGACGAGGATGCAAAGGACCACAGCTATCATGACGTCATTCCACGAGCTCGACACCCACGAGTCGTAATAGTCAACGAGCTATTATTGTACAAAGGTCCATGAAACATAAACTAGCTAGACGCCAAGAAAAACGGACCCACTCGACACTAGGTAAATAAGGCCCACGAGCTTGATACTGTCAGAAAATAAAAACTTCACGAATTCGACTCTACGTGCGTTAAGAATCGTGGTATAATATCGGGCTTGTGGGCCCTTTTTTTCTACTTTGACATTTCACTGCAACAAGAGCTTACCTTCTCTCTAAATCTTATGAAGATAGATATAACATCCTGCAACCTAAAATCGTGTGACAGTCACGTATATCCAATATCATCGCAAGCAGTTGAATGCTTGTGTGATCCTGAGCAGACCCATCATTGTATAGATCTACCCGGTAGCCTATATACAACATACATCATGGTTAGTTGCGATAATGCATTCATTTTGCATAAACTGCACCAAATCAACATCACATTTAATGATACCAACATGTATCAGATGGCAAAGAAGTTGAACTACAGGACCAACTTTCGTTAAGTCCTTAATGTAATGGGAAGCAGAGAGAAAACGGTTATACGAACAGGGAGGTGGACGAGAGAAACTTTGTATGGATGTGTCCTTAGATGGCGCTATAGTAATTCAGTTGGATGTCTTGCGTCGTGCTGTGGAATTTAGTTGATAGACCGCGGCACTTCAAACTCCACAACATTTAACAAAATTATGCCCAGTGTTACCGATATGCTGATCTTGCACCTTGAAATGTATATGCATTTAAACAAGAGACCCACAGGTTTAGCGCTCACCTGAGTATCCATTTGTAGGCGTATATAAGATCACACAGGGATTATATATACCTGCCAAGTTTGTAGAGCATTATTTTGACCGTGCATTTTCAAAAAGAAAAATCAATATGAGAAAACTTTTCCTAAATTTGGACCAAAAACGAGACTACACCTAGAATTGTCTTGCAAGCAACATCGGCCCCCTAGTGGGGAATAGTACCCATTTCTTCAAATACAGAGGGCATAATCTTTCTTGATACTGTCCAAATTTGTTGAAAATCCGTCATAGGAGTTTCAGGAAGACGCTGAAAAGTTTGCTCACGACGCACTGCTGACGCTTGAAGAAGAATGATTGCAACACAGCTCACTTGAGCCTTCGTCACCGAGCTAACAACAGCGAAGAGCCCAGTTTATTGATTGTCAGATTGTTCGTTTGTTGGTATGTTAAGTTGGTTGCTTAGTTTTACATTTGTATGAGTATTTATTTGTTAAGTTGTATATGTTTCTTCATTGTCAAATGGTAAAGAAAATGTAAGGGTGACCAATTGCCTAACATAGAACGTAGCTGCAAAGAATACAAATGAAGCAAATTTGGAACACGGAAAATCACAAAATTATGAAAAGCGAATTATCGTATTTTTAAATAGGTTGCTATGGACATATAATTTGATTTGCAGCTGATGTCAATCAAGATAAACATCTGAATATCCACCAACGGTCACCTGAAACGAAATTTTGAGCCAAGTCCGCTCTATTCACAGCTTGTGTTTCATTTTCTGTCATCAAACAAGAGGGATAGATTACTCAATTGTTTTCGTTACTCCGAATAACTCAGTCTTTTATTTTAAGGTTATTGCATTCAACTTCAAAGGCAAGATTTGTATTCATGTAGGTCCTACATGCAAAACTTTGCTCTACGTCAGAAGAGGACTGAGAATTAAGTCTATTGGTTGCCTGCTAAATCGCTATGTCTTTGTATAGGTATTCCAAAAATTTACTCTGTAAGGTACTCTTGTTCTTGGCAAGTATGTTTGACTGGTAAATCCCTACGTTTGTTTATTTGACCAATATTTGATGTCTGATCTTCCGAGAATAATACGACAATAATATTTCTTTAATTGAATTACCACGTGATAACTTCAGAATTGCGAGTGTGAAGGGAAACCACCGACAAACATTGAAATATATGCCGCCTATATAGGAGACAGCCTGGTCCACAACATGGGTGATCAAGCGTTGCCCCTTTCAAAGTATACGCAGTCAATATAATTACATACATGTCTGCCCTGATGAAGGACAGGAATACGTTTACATTCGTTGGTTGGGTGACATTGAAGATAGCTCAATGCCGAAACGTTTCTTAGAGCAAATCAAGCTGGATAATCAATTCCGCCTATTCTATTCTGATTAACGAGTTTCATATATAGTTATGTTGTAAAGTATCGCGACTTGTTTCATCGTATTGTTTTTGAAATATTTGGCTTCTTCAGTTTGTGTTCTCCATAGAATGGGCTAGGGGAACATTATAACTACTATTATTACAGGCACGATTAATGTTCAACTGCTGTCGTTACGCGGTTATTTCTTTTATAAAGTGAAGAAAACATGAGACTTAAGATGTAGCCTCATTTCTGCATAGGTTCATGCTTAAGGTGGTTGTAACACTTGACTCGTCAAACCGTTTAATGAGTACTTAATTGACACTGTGCATTAACTGACTCGTGATATCTCCCATACAAGTTAAGTTGTTTGTACTTCATGCGATATAGACTTTGACCGGGTGTGACCGGTTCGTACCAGATCGTGGGTCGTATTCTTGGATAAGGAACAGAAGGAGTTCAGATTCCCTCTCTCTCCTTCTCTCTGTCTCTCGCTCTTTGTCTCCTTCCCTTGCACAGATAGAGGAATCCTAAATCTTGCCATGCAGGTTATCTCATACATATCTATAAACTTCAGACATTTTCTGTCGTCCCTCAATTGGTTGTTCACTATTCTTAATAACTTTTCAAACATCAATTGCACATGTAAGACGACTCAAGCATTCAAAGATGATTCCATGGCTTTGTTTGTTTTGTTTTGTTATTCTTGTGGTTTATCTATAATTTTCCACTGTTTTATAAGTGGTTATTTCAGATCAAGCACCTTATACTGATAGATAGGGCAAACATTTAAGTTTGCTCTTTGTTGTTGTTTTTTATGTTATATAGGTGACACTAACTAAGCAAGAAATCTGTATTCCTGCAGGGTCAGAACTGATGTAGGGAAGTTACAAGAAAATTAGACAGGACAGAAAAAAAAAAAATGACCAGGCCGCAACACATGCAGGGATCACACAACAGCTGATAAGAAATATATCTGTATATCTTTTCACAGAGGACACATCCGCGTATTATGCAGTGAGAGAAAAACAAAATCTAACATGCAAAGTGTTGTTTGCGGATTGCGTCATCCCAAGCGCGTAGAGTTATACGCCAGATTGTGTCTTCCCACGCCATGTTTAGCTACCGCTTCTCATCAAAATATTATTCCTCTCAGTCTTTGGTTATATCGACGTCGGCATCTCCCCCTCAAAAAAGAGGATAAATACCGACTTGATATTTGTTACACGCACTATTTCGTCGATTTATCCCAGACATGGAAACTATGGCATATATAAGGAAACAAAAACCCGATACTATAGCATTATCAAAGTGTCTATGTAGCTACAAAACATTTAGCAACTTCAGACAACGCAGCTAGATGTTCCATACACAAACACAGATAAGCACACGGAGACACACAACAGCATGTGAGTGTAGGCCCTCTATATTGTAGATATACATATGTTGATTTTATCAAGTCCTTGCATAACTGTGAGAAGAAGGCAACGGTCCCATTTCCTTGGATGCTGCTCCGTACCCCGTAACACCCCTTTTAACCAAATCTACCTATATTATAATCCTGATAGAGAAACATCAAACACGCTGTGAGTGATGCGAATTTATCTGTAACACCACCACTTAACAGTTGTGTTTACTCGAGTGTCAAAAAGCTAACATGGATCAATGATTTCTTGTTTATCCTTTTAGCGTAACAACATGGGAGGGCAGGTCAAACCGTTATTGGTTCACTGTAATATCAAACAATGTTAGCCATGTCTAAACACAGCTAGATTTATATCCACAAGAGTCTGATGAAGCCGCATTTATTCATATCAAGAGGAAGAATGTTTGATCTCCTATCCGCAATAATGTGAAGACATTCAAGTTGATATGCTATATGCTTGCTATTCTTCTTGGTTTAGTTAGGAAATGGTTTGGTTTGTTATAAAATTCTGCTAATTCTTCTTTTTTAACCAAGTACAGTAACAAATGGATGCAAAAGACGGAAAGAAAATGAAAGATGCCAGTCATTATAGGAATTATCACTTCAGTGACTGTAATATGTTAACACGTACTAACATAACATAAAGGAGAGCATCTACTTTTTGCGCGCTATAGCCATACGTAAATGAAAGGGAAACCAAGAAGCAACATCGGCTGAGCACTCTTGGACGAAGTTGCGTTTTATGCATCTTATATTAAATACCAATTATACCATCATTAACGTATAACGTAAATGCGATGGGGGTATCTCAAAAACTGGAGGAGACTGCACCAATCAGTCGTGGCGTCGAAAGACCACAAGGCTTACTTCTCACCAAAACGGTGCCCACGAAGTCTCTCAAGACTCCCAAAAGAAGTCCAAGAAGTCCAAAGACGTCTCCAAACAAGTTGGCAACTTATTCGCCTGGCAGTCGCGGGAATGTACTCGCGACGTTTCCCATCATCGCCGTTATGGCCCTGTCACAGCTTTCCGGGCAAGCCTTGCGTACGACTTGCGAAGAACATTTTTTACTACCCGGAGGTCCCCGTAGATGGTCCGCACATGACAGTACCAAACACTTATCTCGCCCGTAGTTTGTCCGCAGATGTACACGCAGAATACCAGTAGGAGGCCCTTAGCAGCAGTACCTCGCAGACAACTCCCACGCAGGTACTTCGCAGGTACCTGACAGTCCCCGTACGTCGCTCGTAACTGAAAACAGATCGGTTTCGAAGCTCTCACGCAGGTCACACGGAATACACGCAAGTAGCAGGTAAGAAGCACGTGTCTAGCAGGTAAGACGCAAGTGTGAAACTAGCTAACATCCTTGTCCTCCCGCAGAAAATTCTCCTGCGTACTGGAAAATTCCTACTCGCAACAAGCCCGCATATTAGCTTACCCGGAAAAGTGTGACAGGGCCTTCAGGTTACGTACCATGGATCTTCGCAAGGTTACGGAGACGTCGGGGACAAATAAGTCTCTGCGACAATGGCTGCAACTGATGGAGACGTCGATGGACACATCTCCGGGTCCAGGTGGAGACAGGAAAAGTCTGAGAAAAAAGGCAAACATTCTCCCGCGACTCAGCGGAGACCGGCGAGTCTCCGGGTAGTCTAGCTTCTGGACTCTTTTTACTCGTAGGGGTGATTCAGTGTACGCGACAAGCCGTATGAGGGCGTGACACCCGAGGATTGCGATACGCCGAGAACTGCGATACCCGAGAAAAAAGCCCTTTTTCGTTGGGCGCGCAGTCTCTCGATTATCGCAATCAGAAAATTTGCGCCCTCTCTTGGTCCCACCAAGGAAAAGGGGACGGAGCCCAGACTAGTCTCCGGGAGATGTCGCGGGACGTCTCTCTAAACAGAGGAGTCGCCACCAGGTCGAAAGCTTGTCTTCAGGCCGGTGAGATACCCATAAAACCCAAGCGCATTGAAAGCGCCTCGTAGATCCCATCGTTCTACAAAAATGCCACTTTTCTGGTACACCCAAAGGGAACCACGCATGAACAGAAGAAACTGGTGCACTAATATTCTTTACTCTATCTACACACAAGCACTGGACTTCTTTGTTTTCATTTACCATTGCTACTCGATACAAATAGTTTACGTTGCAGTAATTTCAAATACATTGCATTTTCATAAAATTGATTCTCTGTCCGATACGATTCGATTTGTAATTTGCCCATACATGCCGATCCTCTATCATACATAAATCAAACATTATCATACATACATTCCATTTAATTGAATTGATAACTTTTGTCCCCGACGTCTCCGTATCCTTGCGAAGATCCATGATACGTAACCTGAAGGCCCTGTCACACTTTTCCGGGTAAGCTAGATATGCGAGCTTGTTGCGAGTAGGAATTTTCCAGCACGCAGGAGAATTTTCTGCTAGCGGACGATTCAAGGATGTTGGCGAGTTTCGCACTTGCGTCTTACCTGCTGGACACGTGCTATATACTTACCTGCTACTTGCGTGTATTTCGTGTGACCTGCGTGACCAGTGCAATTCCCCACCAGGTTGTAACTGGAGTTGTTTTTTTTTTATTTTAAGATGTATTAGTGAAACCATGCACATCCACTTTCGTTTGACAATGGCATCTGATTGAAGAAATTCAATAAAGTACACGTTCATATAGGCACTAATCAAATTTATATCCCGATTTATTGAGATCGCATGATTTTGGCAAAAGCGCATCATATTCACTCCACTTGTATCACCATTGTAGCCAGGTCTTGATAAGCGTAATAAGCGTAATAAACTTTGATAATTATGACTGCTTTGGTCGCAGAAGCAGTCGCATCACTCCGGGATGAAAAAGTGGCAAGAATGTAGCAGCTCGTACTGTCATCGTAGCAACATTGCCTCTAGAATGGCGTCACGCTGTTCAGATATTTGCACTAGATGGCAATACGAATATGGAATTTTCAGTGCCGTGTTAAGTTGGACCCGAACATTGCCAAAAGCCAATCAACAGCCGAAGAGAGTACGTATGCCTATAGAAGATTACATGATGACACCAGAACCACACACGAAAACATAGATCTTTATTAGAAAATTTAAACACGGAAACCCTTCGAAAAACAGCAATAAGCCGAAAGGGCCTTTCCATCCCACGAGTGGTGAATAAATAAATACAAATACAAATACGAAGAACACACGAAAGCAGCACAATGGCTACACGAAGATTTTGGCACCGCTCGATGATATTGCTGCTGGAGCCTGAAAAATTCTACCGACGGTCGTACGATCAAGATTCCCTCACGAATGACCCAATGTTTATACGATCAGAGCCGAATTTGAGTATTTTCTTATGTGTCCATTTTTGCTTAATTCGGAGTGGTGTGACGCCTGCAACAGTGCAGGTTAATCGTAGGTTACTACAAAAGTCGTAACCGTCTCTCAGGCCAAAAATGGAGTTGGAGGGCTGTTCTGCCACTATGTGCGAACTTTTCACAGATCGCCATGGGCAGTGTGGGTACTAATTGTGTAGAAGAGGACCGTCCTGTCAAACGATAATCAATATGAGCAAGAACTTGGGCAAAACAGCAAGTTATACCTATCCTGCATTAATTTATGAAAGAGAAAAACGAAGTACATAATCATTTCGGGCAACTCATGCACAAATTGAATTCCAATGAACTTCCAACAATGTCACTAAAATTGTTTAGTCGGACAGTTCTGTTCGTGACTACCAAACAAGACAGACGGATTCACTGCACTGCCTCTCAATAGAATGTTGTCTGCCAACAGAATTTTCACATGCATCGGGTCTAAACTCTGAAACCCATTGGACCCACGTTTTAAAGAAATTACAATCATATACTGTAGTCTGATTAGTTTCAGAGGTAATTAGGAAAAAATTACTGCAAGGATATTCTGTTTCAAATTATCAATCCTCCTGGTACGAACTCGATCTCCTTTTCTGTCTCCATCTTTTCTGTCTTCTCCCATCCCTTCTCCTCCCTTTATTCCTTACTTTCTCTTCCTTTATCTTTCTCATTAGCGGGGTTTCACTCTTTAATCAAATCAGTTTTGTACATGCTTTGTCACGCGTCCAATCTCGGAGGTCTTAGTAATACAACCTGTGTTCTTTAGAATAGACAAGAATCATATGCCATTGTTTTGCTGACAAAATAATGTCGAACTGTTTAGTCTCTAATTTTCTTTTTTTTTCTTCTGATATCAATATTCCATCAGTTTATACAAACAGCTTCCTCAGGTTTTGCTCGGAATACTGAGTAGAGGTCCACGATCTTATACCCAACTGACCTTGAGAAAGCGGTCAGACGCAGGGACCGACCACCCCCCCCCCCCCCCCATAGGCCTAATTGTACCTCACGAGGTTAATGACACTCGACTCTGACCGGATTCTTCCTCTCGTCCTTACAACTGGAGAAGGTCAACGATAACGTCACAATCTTAGTACTTAAGTAATATGATCCACTTAAAGTAACACTTACATTCCCAGAAGACGATGGGGGATGTGTCGGAGAGAAACTAATTCGCTCCTGACACAAAGGAGTTGTTTTACGTCATCACAAAGACACATGACTTCTGCAAACTGCAATATTCGACATGTAATAAATCACTCAAAATCGGACAATATTGCGAAGCAAAGGGAAGCATTAGTAAAAGTTTGACATGTTTTATGCCACGATGATAGGAGAGATTCAAACGTTGTTATATTCTTTTATAGGAAATCCCCTTCCACAGAGAGAGAGAGAGAGAGAGAGAGGTGTATGGGGAGCTAGATTAGAATAGATTTTTTTTTTTTAACGAGAAAGAGGAGTTGATTGTGATCATTATAGCTTGAATCATGATAGATTACAAAAATTACAGCATAAATATATCGACTCCCATTGTGGTTTGAATATATATATATATATATATATATATATATATATATATATATATATATATATATATATTTATATATATATATATATATAAAGCAAAATTGTAGTTTGAATGCAAAAAAAAAGCAACAACAGGCAATAAAGTTCTATGTCGGACTTTATTAAGACGTGAAAATTATTTGACCAGGTAAAAACGAATGGTTTCGACGACTGTGCTGACGTTTGTATCGATGTTTTATATTGTTCATGAAAATCAGTACAATAATCATGCCTCTTCGCAAATATCCATGTGAAGAGTAAGTTCTACTTAAGATAGTCGACCTTATCACAGTCTCTGCTCCGGCTCGCCTACAAACAATGCCATAGTTATCGATGTAGGATAATGACGTGCGTAAACAATACTCTTCAGTAGTTCATAGGTGTAGAAGGATGTGTACCTTTGTTTTCATCTCCGAAAGCTGAACTTTGGATGGATGGTGTAACCACAATGCAGCGAGTAAACGCCAAGGCAATCTGCCGCACAAAGTTCGGACTATAGTGGGTAGAAGGGATTCAGATGCAGCTGGGAGGCGGTTCTCATTTTCACAATCATATCGCTGACTTTGAGAGAGACAGGCGAATACATCCCCACCGTTACGAAACGGAAACATTTTGTGACTTGACCACGGCCAAGCTATTTCGATACAGGTGTCTTACTGGGATATAGTCCACGGTAGTTTGCTCACTCATTTCTTTGATATCTTTATAAAACGATGACGGAATTGAAAGAACGGAAACAGGGCTCCGTCAACAAGGCCTTCGAAGTCGACGAAGGCGACGAAGTCGACCTGTCCGACAAGGATGTGGCGGCGACGGGTGATGGGGAGCAAGGGGTACAGCTAAAGAGGGGTATAGGCCTGGTCGGCGCCTTCGCCTACGTTGTCGGCTCGATGATCGGTTCGGGTATCTTCGTGTCCCCCAAAGGCGTGCTGGCATCGACACAGAGTGTCGGGATGAGTCTCGTCGTTTGGTTCGTCTGCGGTATTGTTGCTTTGCTAGGTGCGTTGGCAGACATAAGGGCCTAAGTATATACGACTAGTGTTAAATGTGACTGTTTATCATGAAATGTCTGGGTCGGCCAGATTTTAAGGAAACTTAATTCCTCGTTGGCTGCTTCCCTTCAGCTTTATGTATTCCAAAGTTATGTTTTTTTTTCTCTGTGTCTGTCATGATTGCTCATCATTGTCTTTCTCTGTTGTTTTTATGCTGAATAAATAAATTCAAATTCAAATGTGTGTGATTGGGCCAAATCCGACTCAAGCTCCTTATATGATGACGGTCCTGAATCGATTTCTCCCTTGTTTACGTATGATTTCAATATGCAATTTACAATGCTGCTATCTCTCTGTATATTCTGTTTTCACGGAGTATCATTACAAAATAGACAATCCTATATTGATTTGTACATTTTTTTCTTGCTCACTTTTTATCCGTTTGTTATTTTACTTGGAGAAAAAAAACCCACAACAATATCGAAATAAAACCAACCGGACTTACCAGACGTACTCCACTTTGTACTTTTTGTACGCTCTGCACGGGCCGCGACCCGGAAAGATGGTCATTTCTATACACAGCGCTTATAACCAGTGTCCAGTGCAGTATTTCTTTCATATCAATCAGTTAACATTTGAAGATGGGAAGTCATGTGGGGCCTAACTGTGTCCAGTCTGGATTTGTATTGTCCTGAATCTATTGAGAGAGGCGAAAACCTCAATGACCATGATGACCGTCTTCTTCTCAGGCACGAAAAGTAACAATGTTTGCAATGCTATAAAACTGGGAACCATGGTGGAATCATAAGCCTGTCGTATGCTAACTGACTGACAATTATTAAGTAATGTCTGTAACATTTTGCAATCTGAGAGATCTTAAATTAATCATTATTCGGCCTGTTATTCAGACGTGCGAGATGATTTTCATTGGACTCGATTTTTCTTCGGTAAATTGAGAGGGGATGTCAAATCTAGTGAATCAAACGAATTAATATTTCGAAGCTGTATTGTGCGAAATGAGTAAAGAACAATAGATCACATTTCATTCTTAGCTAAAGCCATATTATGTCGCAGCATATTCGGAATGAATCAAATACTTTGAACTTTGTGTTAGTTCTACTTATTAATGCGGCCGTCTTTATTTTTCTCCCCATTAATGTACACACATTATGCATAACTCCCTGTTCCACTGATGTGAAGTATAGGATACTATCAATGAGGACATTTTAAGTTCTGTAAGTCCCACATTATGTTTGCATTGTCTGATGTTTGTCATTGTACTCAGGATACGTGTAAAAATCAAATCGTTATTTAAGACATTATCCGCGATCAGTTTTTATAGGGGCTGTCTCATTGGCTTAAAATTGTATGCAGTTTATTTAAGTTGCATTAAATATCTGAACGATAGGTTCATTCACTGTGGTTTGTTAGCCCTCTTTTGCAAAATGGACCTTTGTTACCATAAACACTGACAAGATCACATTTCCCACCCAACCAGGATAGAGTTTCACAAAGAGAAGTACAAATTCCTTATGTGCGAGTGAGGATGATAATTTAAAAAATGCTAAAAACGCGTCTGAGTTGTCTCACCGAAGAAAAAAAAAAAAAACAAACATAAAGGAAGGATTTTCTCGGTATATAGGTGATGTTTCCGCGAATGTCTGTTGAATTCGCCCGGCTCGGTAAAGCAAGTGGTAAACTTGTTGAATAAATTAAGGCTTGGTTAAGGGTGTTATGAGTCATATCAAGTACTAATTCCGAGACACCTACAGTGTCAATTGCAATCTTTAGTACATGGTGCGATAATGCTTTATCAGTCGGAGAGGATAGCAGTAATATCTTTATCTCGGTAACAATGACGTCCCTTCCCTCCTTCTCCTCTCAGCGGGACCACACCTTTCACTGAGCACATTTAGCCCTTCGAAATCATCCTTGTCTTAAAATGTGTTCGTAAAGTTCTCCTTCGCCTTGGGTGTGTCTTACTACTTTTCATTTGGCTGAATTGTGTGATAAGTCATGTCACCGCCTTACTCTTTTTGTAATCTATCGTTCTATACGTTTGTAATGATTAATTGAAAAACAAAGATAGTATCATTTGAGTGAAATCAAACAAAAGAAACAATTAATTGATGAATGTTTATGCAAATTGGACTAAAATCAGTTTAGGACATGTATTTTTACCTTTTACACGTTTCCACAAAACAGAAACATTGGTTGCAATGACATATTTTGTAATTACCAAGTATACCGAATGTCATGGACCGCTCGTCAAGGAAATATGAACAGATTGAGGATGTCGTTGTTGCATCACAAATTTGTATAGTGTTAGAGAAGTAAAATACAAAAGAATGAATTTTGTCATCCTCAATTGTGACATTTTAGGAGAGTGTGTCTATAACTCAATAAAAGGTGATCATTTCTATTTCTTCTTTCGTTTGGGGTTGTTGTTGTTGTTGTTGTTGTTGTTGTTGTTGTTGTTTTAAATGGAAAGAGACAATTTCAAAATGATAACCACGGATCACTGAAATTACCTCTTCGATATACAGGTGCCTTGATCTACGCCGAGCTGGGTCTGATGCTGCCCAAGTCTGGGGGAGAGCACACCTACCTCAATGCCACATTTGGTTCCTCACTTGCCTTCGTGTTCGCTTGGGTCAGCATTACTGTCATCCGTCCAGCTGGCCTGGCCATCATCTCGCTCACCTTCGGCCAGTACATCGTGGCGCCCATCTACGAAGGCGATCCGTGCGGAGCCCCAGCGGGAATTGATAAGATGCTTGCTGGATGTTGCATAAGTGAGAATCAATTCCATTTTGTTAATATTAGTCCATCTTTTTTTTTTTTCACCAAGTAGGCAAAGTACAAGGACAATAACAAAACTAAGTGACATGTTTGCAACACATAAAATTGAAGGAACTGTAGACTCTTGAACAATAATAAGACATCATAAGTTTTTTAATACAATTTCGGACGATAGAATGACATTATATTTTCATTTCCATTGTGTTTGTACAACTTAATAAAAACTGTTTTCAGAGGAAAAAGAGAAAGAAAAAAAATAATGATAATAATAACAATTACATACCGAACATTTGTTGTTGAGTTGTCATGGTTGTTGATAATAGTTGAGTATGACATAAAACTTCAGAATGAACTTTAAATGTACTGTACTTTACAATAAATTTTAAAGGTACATTGGCAGCGGTATTTTTAAAAATGTTCGAGTTATCACATTTGATGCATATGTGTAGGTCAGTAGTATCACAAAACATCCTTCAATGCTAAAAAAATCGCAATAAAGCCTAAAATGTAACGAGATATCACTCCCCCACCCCATTAAACCATAATGCAAAAATTCTATTGTAAATATTGTTCACATTTTGCATATTTAAAATACTTAAGATTGGTTATACTGAATAACAATTTTACGTTGGTTGTTTCTATCCCTAACTCACATTTTAGAACTACTTTGAAACGCTATAGCCGAGTTTTTGTTTCATCTGCAAATGGTAGATAATGCCTTTAACTCAAATTCGCTCAAAATTAACCCATCGACAAGCTCAACGCAGGCAGTGGGTCTGAGTTGGACTCGCCTGTCCTCTTTTATTCTTTAACCTCCACATCTAACAACGTACCCGAAAGAAAATGTTGTAAACAAACAAGATTTGATGCAAAATTTGCTTATGATACGACCTTCGAAATATCTCTATTCCTGCTCTTGAGTTTGTAATTTGTCATATCTACCAGGGTGCCATGGTCCGGACCAGGAATGTTAGATGTGCAGACATCAACATGATTATCATAAATATCAAACTTTTTTTTTAAATGCAATATTTCTGTAAGAAAAATGTGTGCATCACAATAACATTTCTCTCCTCCCTATTCATCTCTTTATCTTTCTGTCCACCTGTCTGTCTGTCTGTCTGTCTGTCTGTCTCTTTTCAGTCTTGCTCTGCGTCATCAACTGCTACAGTCTTGAGGCAGCGGCAAGAGTCCAGATCATCTTCACCGTGGCCAAACTCCTCGCTCTCATCGTCATCATCATTCTCGGTTTCGTCGAGATGGGACAAGGTCAGTCGATTAGCAGTGTCTGACAGAATGATGCACTATTGCAATACTGCATCGAGTGAAATGCTGTTATTTTCCATGCACTCTTTAGATTTCGTTTCATGAACATGCATGTTTGATTTGTAATGTTATTATCGTTGAATCGCGGGGTGTGAAGAATATTAAGAACAAGCTTACTCTATCGCTTTCGATAAGAACCTGTGATCTATCAGACTTGGTTCCATGTCATTTGTTCCTGCGACCTAACCCTTAGTCCTTAGAGAAAATCAGATCGGAGCAGCCTTCACAGGAACAAACGTCGTGTCACCATCAGTTATGCCCATATCAACTCCTACGTTAATATTTTCAAAAGTAAGAGTCAAAGAGAGAGAGAAAGAGAGAGAATGTTTGTTTGTGTGTGTGTGTGTGTGTGTCTTTATGGCCATGGACATGAAAAAAAAAATATTAAAAATTAAGATTTTCATTTCCATGCAGGAAACACGGAATATTTGGATCCCAAAACGTCATTTGACAATTCAGCAACAAATGTCGCGGCGTATGGACTCGCCTTCTACGCTGGCCTCTGGTCGTACGATGGATGGTATGTCACAATGGAACAATTTCTATACTTCACTATGTATAGTGAAACAACAGAAAAAAATACGTTTTTTCTTGAGCGAAATCAGACAAAGCTTCAGTGGGTTAAATAGCCACATAAATGTCAGTAAATCATTGAACTACTTCAAAAAATTCGTCTCGGTTATATACCCCTTCATGACAGTGATAATATAATTTTCTTGAAATTGCTATTCGTCTTGTACATAAAATGTCACCAATTTCATACCGCATTTCCCCTGTATATCATTTTATTCAATGTTAATAATGATTACACCAGATTTTTTCAGTTACCATGCACTGTCAGACAGATTCAAGAAGAATCGTTTATTCATTTTATTCATTCATTTATTTATCTATTTTTGCATAACATGTGGACAACTTAGGAGGATTTCCATGCAATGAAATAAAAAAGAGAAAAACATACAGCTGCTTCTGGTTCCCCAAACGACATCTCATCAGACAACTCTCTATCATTCAAACTTTCGAGACCTTCATGACGCTTGAGCTATTAACCTCAAATTTTCACGCAATGCATCGCTTTGATTCCACCAACTTCATTCAAAACAACCCTCTCTGCGAGGTCAAATCTGCCCTTGATATCAAAAACCGCAGACTGATTTGAAACAATGACATCACAAATGACATCACACAGCGACTAGATCAGTAGATACATGCAGTAGCGTCTGATATTCGAAATGAGGAAAAATCTAATAATCTTCGTGACTAGCATTTTACTCTGTTTAAACGGAAGATGATAAATGATGCAGCCTAGGCATGGTGGTTCAGTGGCTCTGCAAGAAAAACGAACTCCTTGCGAACTATAACAAAACAAAAGATGCAATAGGGACGGTCAATTTATCTCTATTCTTAAAACAAAGATCACCTGCGTGTCTTTCCATTATGAAGACGATTTGTAATTCTTTAATTTGATTAGTAAGTCATTCACGACATTGATATAAGCTAAGAACAAAACTAATTGGCATGCTTTTAATAACACTTTAAAAGAGGATAATGAAATCTTGGTAACGGTGTACCCATGTTAGGCTATGGTCACAACCCCCACTCATCAGCCTGCTCGGCGACCGGTCGGCGAGTTTTTAGCTAAAACCGGTCGGAGAATGACCGGTGACCGACCAGTGACCGACCAGGCGCCGCTGATTTTTAGGGCATCGGTCGGTCGGCTGAAGTTTTAACGCGGAGTTAAAATTTCAGCGGCGACCGACCAGTTTTCACTCGCTGCCCAAAATACGCTCGGTGTCCGAGCAGGAACCGCCCAGGTACTGACCTAATCGAGCGGTCGCTGCCGAGCGATTTAGGGAACAAAAATAATAGAGACAAAAATGACAACAGCACAGAAGAAAACCAAGAGAATAGATCGAGCGGTCGCCGTCCAGCGATTTGGGGACTAAAAATGTTAAGATAAAAATGACAGAGGCACTGAAGGAAATTAGGGCCTAGATGGAGAAGATAATCTAGCGCAATGTGGAAGAAGCAAGGGGAGGGATAAGAGGCAAGGAAACCCCACCAACATATCAGCATCTCAACATCTCGGCAACCAACATGAGGGACATTGAAGTCAGAGGCAACCACTTCGGGACAAAAGAGATGAAAGCTAAAAGTTAGTGTCGATATGTTGACGTAGTAAAATATGGTTTGGTTACCTTATCATTCATTAAATGCCTATTGATCGAAGAAGAAATGAATAACAAGAGATGGTGAAAATTAGAATATGAAATCAAATAGGAATAGAAAATACTGTAAAATATAGAAGCAAAAAAGATATTTTGGAAAATTCTAATCTATTCTAATCTTTGTTCCATCTTGGGTGTTCCTCTCTTTTGTTTTATTTCCTAACTACTAGTTATCTGTGGTATCACATGGCGGAGTTTTGTTAGTTGATAATTTAACTATTAGATGTTTTGCCTCAAGTTTTCTCTTAATTAATTAATTAATTAACACATCACAAATCACATAGGAACATTAATAAACACAGGTAGCTCGTGAGAAATTTCCGGCAGAGACCGGCGGGTGGCCGCCGGTACGCCTACGGGTCACCGGTAGATGACCTATCGATCACCCGTCGGTCGCTGAGCAATTTCGTAAAAATCGGCCGGTGGCCGGTGGGAGATTGTCCAGTTGCCGATGGGGCATCGCTCGGTGACTGCTCGGATTCTGCTCGTTGCAGATCCCCACATTTCGCCAAAATTTTACTGAAATCGATCGGTGACCGATGGGAAATCAACAGGACGCTGCTCGGTCATCGCTAGGATTTTACAGCCTGCTAAGCATCTCCAAAAACTGCTGAGCGGTGCCAAAATTTCAGCAGCGACCGAGCAGGCTACAAATCGGTCGGTCGCCGCTCTGAGTTGTGACCGTAGCCTTATCACAGTATGCATCACGTGGCAATCACCAATGCTCGCAAGACTCTCCAATGACTATCAGAATGTTGAACGTGTGGAAAAATGACCCCCTCATCCCCCCCCCCCCCACAGAATTATTCAGATATAGAAACAGATATAGAAATTATGGCACACATAAGTTCTTTTATTGCCGCATGCATGTTTATCTGCGATTCATCAATTTGCTAAGCTGAATATAATGATCTATAACAGCAGTCAGTGACGTATTATGTCAAAGAGAGAGAGAGGGAGAAAAAAAGGAAATATAATTAGCAATCACTGACGGAAAAGCAGATTTCTGAACCAGATGTAAGTGTAGACAACATGCCACAAAACATCACCTTGTTTTACAAAATGAACCTGTGTATAACAATACCACTGAACAGACTTCAACTCATGATAAAGAAGAGCTCTTCAGCAGTGCACGTTGTATGCATTTCTTTCACGTAGTAGAATGTACATCGCTATCAATACTTGTAAATAAGAGATTATGATTTAACCTTATACTGTAATAGAGATATAACATGTAGACACGCCCAAACATATTTCTGTGTGCGCTCTAAACAAATTTCAGTAAACGTGCCATCTGCCGGCAAATGAATTCATTACTGTGGATAATGCAGTGTTCGATGGACCTTCGGAAATATTATCATATGAATGGTGCTTGACACAAGAAGGTTAATCTATACACGACCTTGCATGACACACAGTATTCTTATCTATCTTATTTTGATATTCAGAGCAATCCAGTAATTACAGTTATGCGAGATAATGACTTGGCGTTAACCGGTCGAAGGTTAAATGGTCCGAAAGCAGCCGCTTTCTTACAGACTGAGTGCGCATGTGCACGAATGATAAACCTCATAAGCAACTGCAAAAACAATCAGAGTATTTTATCCTATGTATATCATGTTATCATTTGATTTATTGATACACGTACTATTAATGAATATCTATCGAGCAACCAATCAATTATAGATCTATAATGCGTTTCAAATGATGTGTGGTTTTGGGCGAGGAAGATACATACATGTACCACAATCATTACATCATTATTGTGACAATTTCTAAACCGAGACTGCTTTTCACCGTACTTCTAAGATCACTCTGAGATCATTTTCACAGAATCCTCATCACTGTCACAAAAATATTTTCCCATAGCAGCAGTAGAGAACGAAGCCGACAACGGCGACAGGGATGACGTTATTAATTGATAATGATAATAATTGTAGATTTATTACTAAAATTGTTACACTGTATGATATAATACATTCATAATGCGTAGACCTATATTGTACCAACTTGTATGAATAGAGCAGTTAAAAGGAAAAAGAAAGTAGCAGAAACAACAGTCAAGTAGACTTGGACGTCGAATTAGATGGGGGATTTGTGTTTCCTTTTACAGTCCAGCTTATCCGTCGGCTTTGTATGTTTGTCTGTTGGTGGCTTGTCAGTAAAATCAATAACAACTCCATTGATAGCTAACGCAGATGAAGCCACATGGGCGTTTCCCATGATGCATCAGATTGTTGAAAGGGGCGTGCTCGCACCTTGGACCATTGAAAGGAATGGTTTAAGTGAATTTTAGGAGACGCCTCAAAACTCATGTACTTCATATCAAAATACTTTGGTAGCATTATCATCTCAGCGTTCTAATCTAGGAGTTTGTAACCAAAGACTTATACTTGAAAAAGGCAGCACAATCAACCCGTGACTTCGTGGCTGATATGCATTCTAGTCCAAAGTCTAACGCAGCATTGATATCTACTAGTAGGCTTGCTAAGGGCGAAAAAAGGGGCGATCGCTGCATTTTATAGTACAAATGTCCTATTTGGCACACATGTTCCTCGGTATTTTTTTCATCTAAATAGACAATCTGTATCTATGCAAATAAGCCTTAATTTGCATAATTTATGCAAAAATACATATAAAAATTATCAAAAAATATATGTGCACCCAGCAGAAATACCTAATTTAGTAGAAGTATTCTATAGAGTATGTGGAAACAATTCCTGCAAAAATTGATGTCATACCTATGTAAATTAACATAGAATTTGCATAATTATGCAAGTTATACAAATTGATTTGTAAACAATGAAAACCCCCTTAAATCTCATCCAAGATAGATGTAACCCGTTAGAAACACTCTATGAAACAAAATGAGAAAAGAATTTGAACAATTGAACCATCATTACCAGCTAATTTACATAATTACTAAAGAAAGTAAAGTAAAAACATTATCTTTAAAGTTTTTCTTACAGTCTAAGAACTGCATTTTATGATAAAAACTACCAAAGTAGTATGCATATCCTTTAGTCAAAAGGAAGTGGTTTGTAATATCAAAACACTATTTCTCAATGCAAATACCACCTAATTAGCATATTGTGCATATTGATATCCGAATGTACCAGAAGTCAATGGTCAAGGTCGATTTAAGAAATTTTATCAGTTAACGCGATAACTCAAGACTGGATTAAGGAAATTTCACCAAACTTGGTCCAAGGATGACGTATGATGGGGCAAATAATTAAGCAGTTTTTAAGTGAAATCCGCAAGAGGTCAAAGGTCAAAAAGTTCAAGGTCAATGCTCAAAATTCATTATTTCCCCTATATTTATGCGATACCTGTAGGTATTTTCTTGAAACTTAGTGACTGCATACATGTACTACCAAAATAAGATTCTCCAGAGAGTTTCAGGTCAAGAGGTCAAAGGTCAGGTAAAGATTTCACTTTTTTTTCGTATCTCGCAAATGGTTCAAGGTACTGGCAGGGGTCATTTGTCAAAGGTCAGGGGTCAAAGATCAAGGTCAATTGGGCCCTCAACATTTTACTATTTCCCTCATATTTATGCAATGCTTGTAGGATTCTTCCAATGAAACTTAATATATACATGTATTATTTAATGGAGATTATCTGGGAAATTTCCTGCCAGAAGGTCAAAGCTCTAATGAAAGTGCAATTTTTCACTTTTTCTTGTGAATCAAGGTATCATGAAACTTAGTAAATATTTGTGCATGTCCTACCTGACAGTGATTCCATTGTTGATTATCAAGTGTTTTTGTTTCCTCTTGATTAGTAGGAAAGGACATGGAAATCAGTGACATACTATAGTCATCACCGTCAATGCATTTAATATATGGGTCGCATGAAAATTAATTTTTATGCACACATGTATAACCTCTGACATTCTTATCTTTTACATTTCTACCTGTGTATTTTTTTTTTAATTGTAACCTCTGACATCTTTACACAAAAACAGTTAACAGAATTATTTTTGGAAAAAGCTTCAAGATCATGTAGGTCATGATCATCTGTACAGGTATTAGCTGGTATGTGGTGGAATATAAAATTCTTTGGACCGCCACGGAGTTAGTCATTATCCCAAGGGAAAACAATCACAACCAGGGAGAATATGACATTTACGATCCTCGCAAACAGTAGCATGTGACGATCTGTTGACAAATCCCATCCTATAAATTGTAGAGGCCATCTAATATACTCTTTTATGGCTATGAACATACTATTTCTGCTTTGATTTATTGTTGAAATTGACTGATTTTAAGTCAGAGACTATGATTATTTGACTTAAAGTATAACATCTCCCATATTGTTCACATGACAATTTGTGCATAAATTATTGCCTTATCACAATGTTATTGTGTATAAATTTCCTAGCACAGTTTCCATGCCATAGCAGCTCGTAGTATACTGAAGGAACTTTTTTTTCCAGAAACAGACTTTTTTTTTTTAAACTCAAGCTTGTAAGTTCTTAATGGGTGCAGATACCCTTGCATCCACATAATTTGCACAAGTTTAAAATAAGTTTGATGTAAAAAGCCTCTTATTCGCTTGGTTGCTTACAAAATACAATGAAAATCAGAATTCACACTTTCACTATGATAGTGTTTGTTTGTTTTTTTGTAATGATTTTCTAACCATGACCTCAGTTGTGTACTGTTTGCAAGGAAAAAACAAATATTGTTCCGATTTGCATATATCAGTGCTGTTCCTATGTAGGCCCATGGAGGTACCTCCATGGTAGGCCCTATTATACTGTTATAGTGTCACTATCGATTGCTATTTTTCCCACTCTGCAAAGCATTTATGCAATGAGGGAAAATTGATAGTAAAAATGATTTTGAAGATCAATATGTTTCGAAATTTTACGTCTTGTATACTTATTTACATAATTTATGCATGAAATGCATAAGTTAATGAAATAATATGGAAACAATTTAAGCAACTGAAGAGTGTTGTTGCGAGAATATTGTCTTATTCTATTAGCTTTTTGGATATCAGGTTCAAAGCGATTTAAGACATTGTCACATGATTGCTTTTTGTTTGTTCTGATTATCTATGTATAGGTATTGATACGCATATTATGCAAATAACAGGTTGTTTCCATAGAGACAGTTTGTCTCTTTAGATGAATCATTTGTTTTTGACCCAAGGGACATCCATCCCAGGTTCAAACTTTGTACTACAAGATCCAGTGCTTAATAGATTAGAAATTCTTTCAAAAATGCAGATTTTTGCACAATAACTTGCATAATTATGCAAATTTTATGTTTATTTACATAGGTATGAAATCAATTTTTGCAGGGATTGTTTCCACATACTCTATAGAATACTTCTACCAAATTAGGTATTTCTGCTGCATGCACATAAATTTTTTGATATAGGTTTTCCCGGCCAATTTCGCACTTTTTTCAGTCCAATTCCTAATTGCTGCATTCAATTTATAGCACGATTTAGCCTAGATGGCATGATCGGTATTTCAATTTTATAATCTTTTCATTCAAATTCATTTTGGAGCATTCAAATTACCTTTAACATCATTCGAATCAGCACTTTTTCAGTTCAAATTCGTAAGACAAGCACCATTTCGCAAATCGTTCATTCAATTTAGCATGATATAGTTACGTGATCACGTACACGCTGCGCTCGTTCATTCGAATTCATTCTTGGGCATCCAATGTCGCATTTACTGCAGTCAATTTAGCAGACACATTTAGGCTTCCATTCCCTTTTTTTTTTTTCATTTTCATTTATCATAGGTATTGTTTGCAAGCATCATAACATTTCATATTTTCGTATTCATTCTTTATTCTGATATAACCTTTGCAACAGTACTTTCAAAATATGTGTATTGTTTATGATGTTCGATAGCATTATTTCATTCACAGATACATTAATTTTAAGTTTGTTTTGACATTAGTTGGTAGAAGGCGGTTTCAATTTACATCGTGATTACTTCTTTCATCTGTATGTTTCATTATTTTCATTTGGTGGATGCTATATTGCGTTAATCATCATTAGGAATAAAGTTCGTGGATCAGCTCTAGCCATCAATTTGTCAAGGTTATTACCCTCAAATGCTTCTATGATTCTTTCCCTGTCTTCTTGAGATATACGCCTGTATCTAACTCGTGCTGCCATGGCTGGACATAAGAAAGTGAAGTGATCTATGGTACTGGTGCATGTATAGTTCTGATAACATGTATGAAAGAAGAGGGGCGTGACAGAACAACAAACTTGAGTTATTTAGGGTCAAAGATACCTTTACTATATACTTGACAGTGTGTGGATGAAACAAAAATTCACATTTAAATACGCATAAATCACGGTTCTCACCTTTTCTAAATAGAAATAACATTACGCCAATTTGAATGAACATGTTTGGAATTTGACTGCCCATACGCGAAATTGAATGACTGAAATACCATTTTCCGCCAGTGCTGGCGAATTTGAATGACTGAAGAGCACGTGCCAATTTGAATGCCCGTTTTACGAATTCGAAAGGCAAATGTGCGAATTTCATTGATCGAAGTGCTAAATTGAACGAACAAGTTGCAATTTTGAATGACAGAATGTGCAGTGACGAGGATTTTTGCTAAATTGAATGAACCTTTTATCAAATGGACTAACAAAAGTGCGAAATTGGCCGGGAAAACCTATAATTTGTATATGTATTTTTGCATAAATTATGCAAATTAAGGCTTATTTGCATAGATACAGAGTGTCTCTTTAGATGAAAATTTTTCAATTGCCCTAGGGAACATCTGTGCCAAGTAGGACATTTGTACTAAAAAATGCAGTCTACTATACAGGCGATTAAGACAATGCATCAGGACCATACAAAAAACAAAACAAAATACAAGACAAAACCAAGCAGAAGATGCACACACAAACACACACACACACACACACACGCACACACACACACACATACACGCTCACGCACGCACACACACACACACACACACACACACATACACACATACTTATCTTCTTATTATCTACTTATCTGTGTCTTCGGTGTAATGTGCCAAAGAGTTCAAAGACATGCAATTCAAATCAACTCCATAACAGATTATTGCAGCTTCTCCTTGTCATGCGTACCTGAACATGAAAAAAGTTTGCCCACACCCCGACATTTTATGACCAAGTGTAAAAGGTCAGAAAGTATATGTAATGAACAGTCAAAGTGAAGTTTAGGAAGCCCTGTGGTTAGGACACAGCAACACAAAGCACCCCATCTGTAGTGTCAGCAACGGGGCAGTGTGACTAAAGAGAAAGAAAGAGGCAAAGGCGGCAGTGGTAGGAATCGTTATACGTAGGGGTAATCAAACAAGATTAATGTTATGACATTGTTTTTTCTTTACTGTTTGTTTTCTGTACAGGAATACATTAAACTTCGCAGTTGAAGAAATGGAAAACCCAGAAAGGTATATCAATCTTGATTCCGTCTTCTTATATATTTAAGTCTTTCTAGTATGTGACGTCATATTTTTACAGGTTTTTACGGAAAGAATTAAGCTTGCATCTGTGTATGAAGCTCATTCATTTCGTCGTTTCCTCGATTGCTATGAAATGTGCTTCAAAGTGACGAAACATATTCATTAACAGCGTTGCACCTTTATTTGAGAAAAAGAAAAGCGAACTGAAATGAGAAGAAACTAAATATATACAAACTTTCTACCTTATCTTGTATCATTGATACTCGGTCTTTGTTTTTCCAGTTCTTAAAATATGTGTCACTCTGACGTGAGTTACAAACGGTTTGCATACTGTTTATCAAGTTTTATGAAATCTCTGCTCTCTTTCAAGAAATGAAGATCATATTATGTAAGGCAAAATCATTCTCTCACATTTTACATATTGGACTCTGAAGACAGATTCCACTCATATCATTTTGGTCATAGGCGAACTGATAGATCTGCGTGGAATGAAGAATCATCTAAGATCTTAACCAAAATTTTATAGTATGCCAAACTCTCGAAAAGAACCCTGAAGGACTCAGAGCCAGGACATCGTCAGCTTGTTGGGGAAACTTTCTAGTATCAAACGGAATGAATGTAAAATATCTAAATAATTATTATTGTCCTAAATTATGTCTAGTTTTTTATATATATATGAGCAACAGGCATGGGGACTGTAAGTTGTTAAGCATATCAAGAAATCACAATGATATTGATTATGATGATGATGGTGATGATAATGACGATTCCTTTTTCATTACTGTTGTTATCTTCGTTATTATCACTACATTACACTTAACCATCACCATAATCATGACTGCTTGCATTTTTATTGCTTTCTTTTTCTCCTTCTTCCTCTTCCTATTCCTGTTCTTCTTATTTATGTTTATCTGTTAATTATTGTTATTATCAATGTTATCATCAATATTGCTTTTGTTACTGTTATTACTGTTATCATTATCATAATAATCATCATTAGTAGTACAGTATTACTAGTATCATTATTTTGTTATAACTCTATTGTCATTATCTCATCATTATTATTATCAATATGAAATTTACTTGTCCTTTTTTATAAAATTCCTTCCAGAAATTTGCCCTTGGCCATCTTGCTTGGTCTTCCAGTCACCACAGTGGTCTACATCCTGACAAATATTGCCTACTTCACCGTTCTCAGCCCAGACCAACTCATGCAGTCAGACGCTGTTGCTGTGGTAAGTATAAAGGCAGTCCTCGATCGTATATTAAGGCTCAGATGATAAATGTCCTGACGTCTTGAACTACAATTGTATTTGTGTGTTAAAACACTCTCATTCCCTTCTGCACAGAGAGACGTATTAACTGCGGAAGCTAAATACAGTTTGAATAGCTATTGCTTCAAATAAAGCCATGAGAATAAGGCTTAGCATGATTTTTATTGTGGCTGATATATGACATCGTATCGATGGGATACTGTCAAGAGAATGCTATACCTAAGAATGACGTATTTGCGTCGTATTAGTGTCTGGTACAGGAGAAGTTCGTCTGACAGACATGAGGCAAATATCAATAATGTGAAGACTTTTTGGATGTTAGTAACTCATGTATTCATCATTTCATCATGTAAGACAATTCTTAAGCTGTTGTAGCACCTCATGTACGCTATAAAACCCCTGAAATGTATAGTGACAATAATTATAAAAACAAGACGCGCCATGCCAGGATGCTTTGAAGTCCTTGCCGTTACAAGAATCAACTCACACCATATTATGTTCATTTATCCTGGAAGACGTTTGCTCTGCAAACCATGGGCGGAGCCTACATCTTAATTCCGATCGCCGTTGCCATGTCAACGTTCGGTGCTGCTAACGGGGTCTCCTACATCTCATCCAGGTAAATTCGTTAATTCCTCTCACTATTTGCTGTCATTTCTTGCCTTCATTTACCAAATACAATACAGTGCTTTCATGGTAATGTGTGGACGTACAAGGCTAATCAGAAGCATAAGAAGAACAACAATTAATAATCGAATAGGAACACCAAACACAGCAGGTGTAAAGTTCATTCAGACGACGTGTTTGATCTCTCCTAAGTTTTGATTAAGCCCAAGTTTTGTCAACATATATTATCACAAATGTAAATAGAAATGAGCTAAGATGAATTTTTCTTCTGACATCTTATTTGGCGAAGATCTTGTCTCGCGGACTTCACACATAATTTATTTGCTCTTAGCAGGCAACCTGCCGCCGTGACAGAAAGAATGATGGCTTACTGTGATGAGCATTCCAATTATTACTGGAATAAGCAAGGTGTCAGCAAAGGCTGATATTCTCTGGCTTTATTAGAGGTTCTTTGATTTCAAGAGCTTAATAGTTATTTGATTGGTCAAATGATGTATTGGACAGTGATGCCTTCCAAGTGATTTAAAAAGAAGGAAAACATCAACAAGTGCTTTGCAGTGATGCTGTACAAGTCAGTGAGATAATGGGTCCTAAGTTACAAAGTTACAGGTTAAGTACAGAAAACATCCAAACCCCTACCTTGGAATATATGAACAATAACCTATTCTTCAGGTCTATCGTCTCTGGGATTTAAATCATTGGCACACTGGCCTTTGAATGTTTGAAATAAGTAGTGACTTGATCATGGGATAGTGCTTTCAAAGATGAATCTGTATTCGGTGTGATTTCCTGAAACATAAAACGTTTAAAAGTAATTAATAACAGCAAGTGAAACAAATAAAGAGCCAAACAGACAATACAGTTTAAGAGGGAGAGAGAGAGAGAAAGAGAGGGGGGGGGTGCACAGACAGACAGACGGGGGGGGGGGGGCAGAGATACAAGTTTTATTGAGAAGCTAAAGGGATAAAACAATTGAAAAGTTCTCAAATGCAGAAATTTCTAACACCCTTTGATCTGGACCATACCCGTATGTACAGGTTGGCGTACGCCGTGGCCCAGGAAGGTCACTTTCCGGAAGTACTCTCTATGGCCCAGTACAAGCGGGTCACTCCTGTCGTTTCACTTATAGTGGTGGTATGTGTCATGCAACTCCGTAATCCTCTTCTGGATGCTAACGTATTAACTATACTAGACCTGTTCACGTATATTATATATTATGTATAATATATATAATATATATATATATATATATATATATATATATATATATATATATATATATATATATATACATATATATATACATACAATTCATAACTTTATTCTTTATAGAAAACAAGTGTTACCATACTGTAAATAATCCCTAAGACAAGATTTACAGCACAATATCATTATTACATAATGACTTTTCAAACACACATTATTGATAAAATTTTTACTCGTATCACAAATTCGCATGAAGACATTGGCTTTGCTTCTTGATAATGTCCCAGAAACATGACTATACATGCAGTCAAGAAGACATCAGTGTTCTCTTTGGGAAATGTCGCTAGAAAGGAACAAAATAAGAATGCAAAGTGGAGGTGTCACTATCATTCATCACATTATGCACTCATCTAAACGTAAATACACCATCGGACATAAGACGGTTCACACGATCTTTCATTATTTTGTCTGCAGTCTGTGATAGCTATTATTCTGCTGGCTCTGCCAACCGATTTGGACAGTTTGCTCAACTACTTCAGCTTTGCTTCTTGGTTCTTCTACGGCATTACCTCTCTAGCCTTCCTGGTACTGAGGTACACCCACCCAGAGTGGAACAGACCCTACAGGGTAAGTTGGGTGGGGAAAGAGATCAAGACACATACGTCTTTCTTGAGCTGGTATCTTGATGTATCTTTACTAATCAAATGCTGGTAAAAATCAAAGTGAACCTTCGACATTAAATCAAATGCAACTTCACAGGTACACTAAAATTCAGAAACCTTGAAGTGAGACCGACTTATCGCTGATATGATATGAACGTGTTGAGATTAAGATTAGGTTTGGTGTTCTATAAAAATGGATGTGTTAGTTGCTGCATGTTATCAGTGAGAAAGGAAGACCAATGTGATGGATCTGTGGCGTAGTGTGATAAAACTCTTGACTTTAAAACGGAGGTCCCGAATTCGAGTTCTGCAGAGTGCTTATACTTCCCTGGACAATTCATGCTTGTATCCGCGGTGTCCCTCTTGACCCAGGGGCTTGGCAAAGGTGTACTTTTTATTTTGCTACACGACAGCAGCTGAACGATATTTATGATCAGATGAGCTGAAGGATCTATTCCGATGCAGATCTTTTTTTTTTTTTTAATGTACAGGGAGATAACCATTGTTTATTTTCTTTTTCCCCTCCAGAAACAGGAACATGAAGGACATGTGTAAGGCGAAGTTAGGGAGCAATATTACAGATATCATAGGACGAATAGAATGAGTTCAAGCACACGGTAATCACTATTTAAAGGAAAAGTTCACCTTCATAGACATGTGGGTTGGGTAAATGCAGCAATATTAGAAGAACACATCAGTGAGAGTTTGAGGAAAATCGGACTATCCGTTCAAAAGTTATGAATTTTTTTAAGTTTCTGCTCAGTCACGGCTGGATGAAAAGACTACTATAACTTGTGATGTCACATGTGTACAACGTTATAAAGAAAGAATAAAGAAAATTCAATATATTTCCATTTTTCTCGCATAACAAAAGAACACTCCACTTCTCTCTTTCAGAAGGCAGGGGGAATAGAATTGCCCTTAACATACGTCAGTAAGAGAAAAGAAATCGTCAGTAGAAGAAATTTGCACTTTATTCAAAATGTAACGTTTTGTGAAATTCTCTTTTTATTTTCCTTATATCGTTGTACGCATGTGACATCATACACTGTAGTAGTCTTCTTATCCAGCAGTGACTGCGCAGATACTTTAAAAGTTCATAACTTTTGAACGGATTGTCAAATTTTCCTAAAACTTTCACTGATGTGTTCTACTAATATTATTGCACTCTCTCAATCCTTATATTTATGAAGGTGGACTTGTCCTTTAAGTGAAACTTTGATTTCGAAATGATGCATGAACGCAGGGAGGTGATGTTTCACCTCCCTGATGAACGCTATGGTTTGTGAGGACGTTGTAATAGGACAATACTAAGATTTGTATTTTTTTTTATTTGTCTTGTCAGGTGCATTGGTTGGCAGCTGTCCTCATGCTAATCGCTTCGGCCTACTTCGTCATTGCGCCTATCATCGAAGACCCTGCACTCGAGTTCCTCTTCGCAGCAATATTCATGGTTGGCGGTCTCATCTTTTACTTTCCCTTCGTCTATTACCAGTACCAGCCGAAATTCATGCGTGAGTGTCAACTAGAAAATAAACGTTCACACTTAGTTATTGATTTCATGAGGTAGCGAATGTTTGGAAAGAATGTATCACGACAATGCAATCACTGAGGTTCGATTACCTCACCCCCCCCCCCCTTTCCGATTCGACAGAATACAACGATGTCTGCCATGTTGAAATTTCAACTTCCTGGAGAGACCATAGATGTCTTCGAATATAACACACTCATGGACGAAGCCCTTCAGGAAATACAAAATCAAAAACAAAAACGAAAACAACAACAACCATCAGTAACTAATAATATAAACACATAACTGATATCAACCATTCCCTCAGGGTTGATTTTTTTTTCTCGCAGAACCATGATCAGACTGAAATAAGAAGCACTTTCATTTGTACTCCCTAGACTGCGTTGTCAACAAACTATTGTATTCACGAAATTTGTGTGTTTAAGTATCATGTCTTGTTAAAGAGATCGTGAAGTTAAATTGTGTGTGTGTGTGTGTGTGTGTGTGTGTGTGTGTGTGAGAAAGAAAGAGAGAGATAGGGAGATATAGAGAATGATAGATAGATAGATAGGTAGATAGAGAGGGAGAAAGAGAGAAAAAGAGAGATAGGGAGAGAGCGGGAAGGGGGAGGGAGGAAGGACCCACTTCCACCGACGCCTTTTCTTGACTACATGATTTCACTAATTAATGCACTTTAAATGGCTCTGTGTTCATTGCCTTCCTGTCTTTCCTTCACAGCATACTTCACTGCATACTGCCAAATATTGTTCGAATTGGTTCCTACCCAAGTCCTCGACTTCGCCGAACTCGACAAGGCTCCAGAAAACGAAAGCGTGCAAGAGGAGACTTCTCAAAGAGGTGACGACTAACAAACAGTCAACCGGCAGGCCTCCGAAAAGACGCTTATTTTATTTTCAGCGCGGTCGCGGTGACCTTCACATGACGTCTCGAACCGAAGAAAACATCCCCTTTTCAAACTGCGATATTTCCATGACTAATCAATGCTTTTCAACGATTTCTTTTGCATCTTTATGTTTAAGGACGAAATGTACTAGACATGTAAAAATAAAAATTTTCCTCACTCAGAAAAATATAGTAAATGGAGGATAAAAGTGAGATCAAAATCACAAGATCAAAAATTGAGAAAGGACTGTATATTTCAATATCATTTGCTTCTGAGCCCACTAAAATCATACATCATTCGAAGCGAAATTTATCTAGGTTTTCAGAAATACCACTATTTTTTAACCATTGCTTGTAGAAGGGTCAGGATCCAGCAAAATAGCATCCATGTACACATCCAAAAATGCTCAAAACTTGGCGAAGTCGCAGACGACCTTAGTTAGCCAATCACAACCCCGCGCTGTGACATCATCGGCATGGCGATTCTGCTGAATGAACGAGGGCAACTCGAAGCACTCCAAAAACGCTAGAATCGCTTCAAATTCTGTTCATTGTTGCTTTTTTGTGTAACAATTATCAGAATGATATTTTCTGTCTTTTTTTTTCTTATATCACTGTCGTAAATGAGAGAAAATGACTCACGTCCACAAAAACTTACATCAGTCCCACATATTGAAAATTGTGCTGTTCAGTTGCACTACCAGAGGGCCATACCTACTGTATAGCTCGGCCTTGGTCGTGTGATCGTGTACATCACGACTTGTTGACAAGATACAAGTGTTGCCATGTAATTGTTGTTTTGATATATCTAGTTAAAATGGGTTTCTGATTCTACACAAAAATTAACAGTGGCCAAGATAAAACTTACAGGTTATAAACCCTGTCAGACTTTTATACTTTTTGTGAATGAATCGTTTGTTATGAGTTATATGGTACCGGTATGCAGAGTCGGTGGGGGAATGGTTAGCATCTTCAGGGAATTTACCGACACATCTGCACAAGAAACAAACAACATATCAAATTCGGTAGAAGCATGCATATCACACACACACACACACACACACACACACACACACACAAGGGTAACTAATTGTCCTGTAATCGAGTTAATGACGACTACCGTAGTTGAGAAAATACTGAACAAGCATAGCTGTGCTATTCAATGTGTTGATTAAACAAGTTTTCTTCAAATTACACATGTATATAGGAACTGTATTCTGGTTATAATTATTTGTTTGTCTTGAATTTTGACAAGCTTCTTTTTTTGATAGTTGTGATTCTTTGTTATATTGCTTGTTGAATTGTTGTTATTTATTAATAGGCTTCTAAATTTCAACCGCTGATTAGAAAAAAAAAATCTATGTAGATCATTTCATTGAGATTATACTTAAATAAAAATGTGTGACTGTAAATATACACAGCTTTAAATGGGCAAAATATAATCACATCCTTGTCACACATTATACAATGTACATTTGTGAATAATAACATTTGATGGTACATGTACAGTTTATGAAGGGATAAGCCTATACCAGGTAGTGCTGGCGGTGGAGGTGGTCGAAGTCTTCAGGGAATTTATCAACATACAAACTGATATTCTCATTCTGCATTGGAGACATGCAACACACTTTTTTCCCCAAAAGAAACATGCTCATACAAAACACAAGAAGCAAGTCCTTCCAATCATCACAAAATAACATAGAGACAGCACACATGAATCCCAACATAACTTATGTTTAATAATATATGTGAAAACAAAATCACATACATTGTGCCAATAACTGCTTCTCTTTCAGAAAAAAAAAAATCAAATGCAAATACAATGCACCAAAATACTGTATGCACTTATCATTTTGCTTAATCATGCAACACTTAGAAAACTAACATTTTTTCAAAATCGGTAAACTTTTGTAATGAAATCTTGATAATGTTAATTGCATTTTTAGGAAGCTCAATGTGCATTGTACATGTACATATTATATCTAACTTTACTGAAACGGACTTCTGGCTTATATTTTGTACATTATACAGGCATACCTGTGGGTGCCTATAGAATCTTCTCAAACATAGCAAATGATTAAAAGCAAGAATGTTTATTTTTACAATGGCTTAAACAGGAAAAGTGTAACAAACACATACTTTCTTTCACTGTCTCACATTCCGTTACTGTGTCAGCATCCGTCTCCAGATGAAATATACAGTTGTACTCATACGGGATGTAAACCCCTTGAAGGGGTTGGGTGGCTGAGTTGGAAATCGGGAGGCTTTAGAAGAGGGGCCATCCTTCTTCACCGGCCACTCTTACGTTTTTTCCATTTTTGTTTGTTTGTTAGTTTGCGATTTTGTTTTAAGTTTCTTCTTTCACGCTTCCTAAAGGTTGCCTTTTCATGAACAGCCTTTGTATTTGCTGTAATGAACAAAGTAAAATTTTACACAAGTTGATGCAAGAGCAGTTGAACAATTTGGTTGCAACGTATTATCATATGTACCGGTAAACCCGGGTATCTATCGTGCAAACAATCACAGCCCAACCTGGCAAGAATTCCACTCAAAAGGATTTTTGTTGTTGGGTACTTTTCATGTGCTAAGTTATATAACTTCTGAGAAGAATGTCTATCAATATTCCGCACACTTGACGAAAGGCTGTTTGTACCTACATACGCGTAAAAGTGCTGCATCACCTCCACTAGTGTCAATGTCACACAGTTCAATCTTTTCCACTAAATAAGAGATTTTTTGCTCCAGGGTAACAAATACTTGTGCATCATTTCGATCCAGTTCCAGATTCTGTACCATTGAAACACCATAGATGTGAACCTTCAGCCATCTATAAAAGAAATGCAGAAAAGGAAAGAAAATAAACATCATGACTGCACTGTTAAACATCAAAGAAACTCAAGAAAAATATTTTCCAAAAAAAAAATGTTTCAATGAATCTATAAATGCTATACAAGCAAAGATAAAGAACAAATTTTATATTTCAGGAAAAGATTTTAATGAATTTCATAGTTTTAAATTCCAGTGCAAATGATTGGACCCCTCCCAAAAAAAAAGAAAAAAAAAAGAAAAAGAAAAGCAAAAACAGAAAAGACAGAAAGAGAGAGATAAATTCTCACAGGATTTTGCTCAATACCCGCCAACACACACACACAACAAATGTCAGAATTATTACCCTTTTGTTTAGTGAGTATCATTCAGGAAAATGATGGGGGGGGGGGGTTGACACCCCCTTTCCCTACTGTTATGCTAATGGTACCAGCCATCTTCAAGAGCTATGGACATTAATGTTGACATGCAAAAACAAACAAAACCCTACAAAAGTATAATTATTTTATTTCATTTTTTAAGGACATCTCCTTACAGTACTATAGACTTTCTTTTACATACAGTGTGCGTACAAATTGTACATAGGACATTAAAAGATGAACAACACTACTTGTGAAGATCAGGGTGAAAACCCCAGGTGGAGTAGTACACTATACAGCGTTAAAAATATTATATCTTCATATGACAACCCAGACTACTGCAAGAATCTTCAGAACTGGAGTCTGAAGGAGGGACTTAAATCTGCAGAAGAAAGAAAGGAGGAAAAAAAGAAAGATCAGAACATGAATTTACTTACTCGGTCATTTTGCTTGAAGGAGCTATCCCACAGTGGAGTTTCTGCATTTCTGGGAACCGACTCAGTAAGTGGAATGTGCTACATGATGAAGTTCGAAGCCAGGAACTTTCCTTGAATGTCCAGTATTTTGACTGCAAGGAATTCAGAAAGAAGATGTTAAACAATCAAAATACAATGTATGATAGATTCCAGTTACCATGGTTACTGATCTATTCTCTAATAGTTATATAAATGTACAATGATAGCCTAAAGCTTCGAATTGACGGGTAGACACCCTAAAATTTTTTAACGCGGACGTACTTGTAGTTAGCCTAATTGAAAACCAAGGTCTACATGTACACATTAGCCTGAACAGATGCAATGCGACAACAGTGTACAGCTGTTTGTACATCACAACCTGTGTACAGCCAGGAAAATAAAACAAAAATTAATTTGATGAAAAATAAACTCTGAAAACAGTCAATCAATGTGCTACATTTGTACATGTAGGCCCAGCCGTGTGCCTTTACTACAGTTGTACATTCAGTTCTTCTTCTTCTTCTTCTTCTTCTTCTATATGTGGTATATATCACTTTGTAAAAGTTAACGTAAAACAATTTTTGTTTGTTGCGATTGGGATGAAACTATCATTTGGTGAGGTACCAAAAAAAGTTAGACCGACAGTATCTGTCTCTTCACGACAGACTTCTTATCTTACATTGGGACATGTATGGTCAGCTGTACGTGTCCCAATGACAGTGATGAATGTCAGTAATTTATTAAGAATCCCACAGTGAAGAGACGGATACCGATGGTCTAACTCTAAGAAAATGTTACGCCAAGGACCGTACAATTTTTACGATTGAACCACATGTAATTCACGATTAATAACTCTTGGTACTAGTACTACTACTTTATTTTGCTTGATCATGATTCATGGATAATTATAGCACTGTAAGAAATATCACATGTGGGTGGGTAGATCTTGTACAACTGTAGATCAAACTTCAAAGAAAGGCATGCGCGATGCGCAGATTAATAGTATGAAATAAACAGACAGACCAAAAACTTTTTTAAAAGTTACCATTTGCATTCTTTATCTTACCGGACTTCCACAAATTTAAACATTTAACTAGGCCCCCTAGCCCTACATAAACTTGATGGGTTTTTTAATAAGACTCAAGAGTATCGGCTACAACCTACTGAATTTACAACTTTTTTTTTTGACTGTATTCAACAAGCCTTAGATCTGTAGTCTATAGATATTTCATGCAAGTCAGAAACAAACATGCACGAATTACGAGTGCAACCTACAAATTGTAGGTTACTGTTACCAGTTACACTTACAGCTAATCTACAAGTGTGTAGAACTTCCGTTCTACGGTGTTTAGACTTTTAATAGACAACTGACAGTGTGTTATCTAAAATTTTACACTGACTAGTTACAGCTGTATTAGATTTAATAATCCCCCATGGTTCTTTATGTACGGGACTACAGTCGCACAGAAGGCACTGCGTCGCACAACTAAAAAATAACGATAAAGTGACGTAATACGGACACGTACCGTAGAGAAACAGTGGAAGCCGGTTTCGGAGTCCGCGTCGTTTCACAAAATTTCCGTCACTTTGAAGACAAATAGCGAAAATGTTTTATTTTTGAGCCCAAACGAGACTGCTATCAAAATGTTCGCTAGAGTTTTGGCTTTCTAACGATGCAATTGGTGTTGCCGTCCAATTTGTAGAAGGGTCAGGATCCAGCAAAGTCTGACACCTTACAAAATGCAGAAAAAAAAGAAAGCCGGTTTTCTTCCTCACATAAATTGCTTTGGTTTTGATAATATTTTTGTTAAAAAGATGTGCATATTCTGTAAGGTATTATTTCAATATTTGTCTAAAAATAATGCGAGCAGTGTACTTCTAAAAGACATCAGCAATTGATCTCGCAAAGCCTGTTGCCTTCTCTCATAATCTCGTGCACCGAAATCTGCACGCGAGACTTCGCGAGACGAAAAATAAAATGTTCACGTTTTGCACAGTGCGAGCGAACGCTGCCGGTAGACTGCAAACACACTCCTGAGAGGATGATTCCACGAGAAAAGGGGAAAAAAGGACTCGGATTTGGAATTCCAAAAGGTTCAGTCACCATCTCGGTCAGTTACATGACTGGTCACTCGCACCAAGGCCAAGAAGAAGGCAGTGACGGTTCATCAAAACCTATGTGCTGTACAATGTTGCAAGCGACGCCGTGTCAATGCAAGAAGCTCCTCTCATACAGTAATTCTAAATAAAAACTTCGTAAGGGTAAATCAGGCATGCACGTCAATAACAGTAGCTGATGTATTGAGTGTATTGTACTTTGGAAGTGGTAGGATACCGCATCCATGAAACTATAACTGAGGGCGAGCAAATTTTACTGAGACCAGTTTCTCGTCTTTGGTTCAGAAGGACTGGAATGCGGATAAATCTTGGTGTCAGTTGGCAATTTTAAATAAATGACGAATTCTAGAGATGATCTTCGTGTTTGCCAAGCTCTCATACGCTTCAGTATTTTTGTCCCCGTTACTGTCACATTTGGAATCATTATGTGGCACGTGAACATTTTCTGATCGAAATACGGCTAAGTTCCGGCCGTGAGCAATAAAACAGTACCTGAATTCTAGCTCGATTTTTTTTCTTTGTTTCAAACGCCAAAGTCCCCAATAGGGACACTCGCCCATTTGAAATCAAATGTTACACTGTGACTTCTAATAGATAACGTTATTTTTTTAAATTAGGTGTCGTGTAAGGATCCTCTTTCTCTAATACCACTGTACAAACCATCATTCATCTTAATGTGTGTCGCAACGAAAGGGGTTGAGCATAATCATTGCATCCCTAAAGAACCTTAAGTTTTGCTAACCATACTGCTGCACCATGTGCATTCAGACATCCCCTTTAAAAGCACATAATGTACATAAGATATCTTACATAGCGCTCTTCAAGCCTGTCAAAGCTCTTTTTTTACGTCATACCTAGTGCCTTACTTTTAAGTTCTCCAATACTTTCAAATTGGTGCCTGTAATCACTGTATTCAGTGACCACAGGCTCGGTGTTTACTGTGTGGTGATGACCTAGAAAAATTTGCGTAGGTCATGGCGATTCTATGTTGAAGGCAATGCAAAGGTAAAAAGTTGTAGGAACATCTTTTGGCTGTTGATAGTGAACTAAGGCGATATAAGAGAAAGACAATAAGAAGAGATAGATCTCTCAGCACTGTCTGTAATTGAGGAGATAAGAACGCAACGAAATACATGTCTAGAAATGAATAAACTAAATTAACAAAAAGTAACTAAACTCAGTCACGTGGTTATCGACATCGGAGACATTATATTATGGACATAGAGACATCTCTCCATCACGCGATAACAGACTGTAGTCTGCTATCAAGTATACAGCTGGAAACGAAGTTCCGAATTTTGAAAAGGAATTTTAAAGCAAACAGCGAGACGAAGAAGAATTGGAAGACTGTGGATAACTGAAGAGCTTTTTACTTGACCCATGCCCCCCCCCCAAAAAAAAAAATCAGATTTATCATACTTTTTAGTGGTATATACATATACCAGCCCATTATGCTGCATGCGTCAATCTCTATAAAGTTTTCCCCTCATTTGGCTCTGTGAGAATAACTTACTTTTGTCTGTACAGTATATATCATCACGTCTCCTTGCAAAATATCATCATGGTGGTTGTGGGGAGTTTCTTGTTGGCTTTAGTCTAAAAGAAAAAGTGACTAAGATTTGATAGTATTTTACTACCTTTGTCCGACGACTTTCCATCGCCTATCCCTATAAAGGATGACTATGGAAATACTTTAAAAAAAAACATGTATGCCTAAGTACTGACAATTCGTCGTATGGTTTTTCTTGAATACCTTCTTGGTATGCTCATAAATATGTTGATGATGTAGCCTACTCTTCGTACTAAAAAGATTCCCTGTATTAACATGGCGTATTTACACATTATTCATTCAAAAGAATGTAATCATTTTTTGTTTATGAGTCTGAGGTATGCAAAATTTACGGGTATGTAAGTGAGGAGAATATTCCACCCCATCCCCCTGGCAGACCTTTGTGGGATAAGTCTGACCAGATAAAGATTTGAAATCACTGTCGTACCATCCTATTGAGGGATTATACATCATTGCTTTTGTGATCACAGAATCTTGCAGAAAACAACTGTGTTCATGGTCCCTTTAAACATGCATTTACTATTGATTACTGACTGCCCATTTTAAAAAGAGTATTGATAAAGGTTCCCGTAAGTCGATTCGTGTAAAGTCACAATTTGTCATCATAAACTTTACTGTAAGCTGCTCTTTTTCTTTGAAACATGGACACATCATTAACGCTAAATGTCATTAATCTGTATTTCAGGGTCACAAATATTAGTATAATGCTCTTTATATAATCTTATATAGTCGGTACTACAACTGGAAAGCCCAACTTCACTCCATGCAGATGTTGAAGTTGACTTTATTTGAATAAAATTAAAGAAAAGGAAAGTGACGGTTTTAGTATGATGAAACACCCCCCCCCCCCCCTCAAAAAAAAAAAGAAAAAAGAAAAGAAAAAGAAAACACAACCAAACAAGACAACTCATTCAAACTACGGACTTTTAAAGTTTGTCCCGTCTTTCACTGAAATATAGTGACGAGTGTTACAATCTCTGAGCCGATCAAGTGAGGTGATAGTGTCGCTTGCCTTTATAATGTCTCCTTGTACATAGTATAGCTTCGCTTAATATCCTCTTTCAAAATTAAGAAAATCCAAAAAAGAAACAATAATTTTCGACTTCATTCAAGATTTGAACTTCGCAATAATGACTTTTATAGGGGTAGTTTGGGTTGAATTACTGACTTTAAGAGAAAATGACATCTTTTATGTAACCCTATACACTAACCATTGCAAATTAGTCAGGCGTTGTTATCGTCGCCAAATGCAGTTTCCAAGGAACCGTAATAGTTGTGACAGATAAGTTTGGTGAACTTTTACTTTTTATTTATTTTTCTTTGTGTTTTTTTCTTTTGACACTTTCACTGTTCTGTTGTTTGACTTAAATTTTGTCATTAACGCGAGGTGGAATTTCCCTTTATGCCAAACCAGGGCATCCTCAACTCGTAATATGTCAGAGGAGTGCACTATAGTATGGGTGATGTGTGTGCAACATCTGTGTTTTGCCAAAAACGCATATGTGTATATAACATCCATCATCTGTAACGCGTCCATCTATGCGAATCAAAGTCCATCTCTATTGAACCCAAGATCGGTGTGTAAAGTTTGCAGAGTTAAAACAAAACAACACAAAAACACGGCGATGCGCACATGCTGTACAACTACTATATACGCACTTCGAACTTACATTGTATCGTAAAATAATCTAGTCGTGAATGCATGGAAAACGAGTATTATGTCCGTGCTTTGACTTCATTATTAGTCGTCTTTTATCGACGCATTGGTATTCTTATTCTTGTTTCATCAATCTTATACCCTGCACCCGATCATTGGAGAATTTTCAGAAGTCCAAATTACAGTGACAAGGAACAGTATGGGTTGTGTAGTACCAACACTCACTCCTAGCTGATCGTAATAATCATTCCTGAACTAGCAAGTCCGTGAATTCACCTTTCTCTGCATATACGTAACAACCAAGCGAAATATGCTGAGAAAACAATCATTTCTTGTTAGAATCTTATTGCAATTTCAAGTATGTATATACATAAGACATGAAAGAAATCTTAACTGATGTATATTTTCGCTCTGTTGTTATTTTGCCATGCTAGCCATCAAGAACAAATCTCAGAGATATAAGATGCCATGTGTCACTCTCTTTATTATCTCTTCTATGAGGGGTGTCGTGAATGATCTGTAGTGCAATTCCTTTTTCTTGCTAGATGTTTTGGGATGTACGATTATAAACATCAGGCCGAGCTGTTGTAATCACCAGCCTTGCGTACAAGGACATGACAAGGACATGACAAGGACACTGAATGACATTTGTTAATAAATCGGAACGTCACTGTTTTTCGTTTCGTTTTCGTTCATTTCCAACACATATTATGATTACATTATTTGAAACGCATATACTAATGATACAATAACGCAATGAAAAACTACGAACCGTATAGTACAATTTCATAATTTCAACAAAGTACAGATTTTTTTTTTCTTTTAACATTTGTCGTATTTGCATTGAGATTACCACAGACTGAAAATCACTTAAAAAAAAAAAAAAAACCCAAACGCAAACCTCTAAAATCTAAACTTGGAAAGACTCGATGTATACCTGAAGCACTATAGTTTCAGGGATAGGATTGGCGATATGATATGTATTCATTGTTGGATATAGGAAATCCTGTTGCTCTTCTGGAATAATACTCCGATTTCTTAATTCTTTTTGCACTACATGGACAGTACTTTACCCATGCCTTCCGTAAACTCTAATGACGTAACGAATAAATGACTATGAGTGTGGTCAAGTCCCAAGTACGTGCTTGCTAACCGTAAAGACACACACTGCCGCTCCTAAAAGCTTTCCTCGCCTGTTCTCTAAGTTTTATAAGTGACATCATCTGTCAATCATTGCTAAAGTACTAATATGATTAGCAAAAGACATTGGAGCGCACCTTACCCTTGAGCGAGCATAGCATAATCATTTATTTGCAGTGTTTTTCCTAATTCTAATATTAGTAATATGGAAACATGCAAGTTATGCTCAGTCTAGAGAAAGATGCATTCCAAAGTAAAGTATTAGATCTTTAGCAATGATTGACAGACGATGCAACTGACAGAATCTTGGTTTTGTTTGTTTGTTTATGTGTGTGTGTGTGTGTGTGTGTGTGTGTGCGCGCGCGTTCCAAGGAATCAGAAGAAAAATAGAAGAAAAATCATGATCATAAAATACATGACCTATACATGAATATTTTGATCGTTACTTGGTCACACAGAGATACATTGTGATGTCGAGGGTATAACCCAATCCATGAATCATCACAAGTCAACATGCATTTGCATAGCATAGTTTCTTTTATTTGTGATACAGTAGTCACGGAGAATCCTGTCTTAACCCGTCAATCCTAGGGGAATTTGCTGCAGAATTATTATGTCCTCATACACGTGAATGAAACCCAAGTACTATGGATTGAGTAAATGCGGCAATACGTGTATTAGAAGAACACACCAGCAAAGTGTGCGGAAATCGGACATTATTTGGTCAAGTTACGAAGGCTGCCCTCGCTGAATGAGATGTCCTTGCAATCTCGAACTCCACGTATACGTATACGTATTGCGTATACTTGTACATGCAGGGGTGTGATTTAGTATACTTGTCCAACCAAAAAAAAAAAAAATAAAAAAAAAAATCTGAAATATATATATATATATATATATATATATATATATATATATATATATATATGTTGCGAATTCACGTATTGGCTCCAATATAGCGAAGAATCAAGAAATAAAACTAGTAATGCATTATTTCACCAATAAGAATGGGTTTATTGAACTACTCAAATTTTCGGTGGCCTCCACCTTCTTCAGGAGTCTCGACGGGAATATCAATACCAAAACGTAAATTGAACAAAAAGAGCAATTTACAATTTATGTTTTTTATGTTTAATTTATGTTTTTTATGTTCAATTTATGTTTTGGTATTGACATTCCCCGTCGAGACTCCTGAAGAAGGTGGAGGCCACCGAAAATTTGAGTTGTTCAATAAACTCATTCTTATTGGCGAAATAATGCATTACTAGTTTATTTCTTGATTCTTCGCTATATATATATATATATATATATATATATATATATATACACACACACACACACACACACACACACACACACATACATACAGTGTGTATATATATCTTGCACATCTACATATCAATGTCATATTGTACACCAAACTTGAGTTCAATAGCTTCAAAATTGTGGAAGTAGTTCACTCCACAAGAGTTTCAAGAATATATGCCGTTACCATGGCAACACCTTGTCAGGTACAAACACAACGTGTGTCTTGCATAACTACACCTAGAGATCATTATACGTGCCAAATTTGAAATAAATTGCTTACATACTGTGGAAGTAGTACCCTCCACAAGGCTTTGGGAAAATTTTGGTTCCATGGCAACGCTTTCTCCGAAAAAAAAAAAAAAATCAAAAACAAAAATCAAAAACAAAAACATGTCTTGCACATCGACACCTCAATGTCATAATGTACATCAAGTTTCATTAATATTGCTTCAAAACTGTAGAAGGAGTTCGCGACGCAAGATTTGCAACGGACCGCCCGACCGACCGACCACACGCTGATTCCTATATACCCCCTCATACACGAAGTGTATAAGGGGGTATAAAAAGGTGACAATTTTTTATGCCACATTACAATCTCTCACAACGTTTCCTCATTCAATGTGATTAAAAAAAAGGGGATAGGTACGAATAGTATAATCTCTACAGGACAGGCAAGAAGTAAAACAAGTTCAAACAACCACGTGAAAGAAACGTAATCCTTTATTACACAGTATATAGTACATGATATAAGCAACACAAAAATAAAGAGATCTTTCGACACCTTGTCGAGTGGCTAGCCAGAATATACTGGCTATCAGTTCACTAGGCGTCACACAAACTGCTAATTACTAAATTGGATAGCGCACACGAAGCAATGTCGCTCACTGCTATTGCATAAAGAAGTGTATAAAATTTAATCGTAAAATTAACATCTCTCTCTTCATAAAGGAGTACGTTTACTTTTTTTTGTCCGATTCCATATTCTATACACTTTACAACAATTTAGCAGTACGTCTCTGGGGAGAGAAGATCGTTGGAGAAATCGGTCATTGTTCGATGTGTAAAAAAACAGGGGCAACGTCCTATACATAGCCCCGATAACAACCACGTTGTCGGGCAAAAAGGTACTAACGTTTAGTATTTTGATATCCACCAAATACAAGCCGTCTTATTTTTGCGCAGATGAAAGAAAGCAAGACAATGAAGATCAGGCATACTTTATCACGGCAGAAAGAACTCACTCCAAATTTCTATTAATTCATCTAACATTTCCAAAATATAAATGGTTAACACAACGAACTTCTCTCCCCAAACGGACTCTCTAAATCGAATATTTACACTCTTCAAAGCAAATTCATTATCTTGTTGTATATTCTCCACACAAAGCAAACAAAAAATATTCACATATATAAATTGCCTTTTGCAAATACAATCATGCAGTCTTTGTGATATAGCGGGGCTTAATATCGGCTTCTTTCATTGTTTTATAAAGAAAATGCTATCCTTAAATGATTTCAACGATTAAAAAACGATAAAACGATAAAGTTACACAATCAAGTCATCACAAAACGGAATTTCATAGCGATTTCCTCATACACATCATGTATAACTTTGCTGACTTCAGCGTTCTGAGATTAATTTTCGGACTTTTCGTGCAAAAACAGTGACTAACTTCCAAATAAACGAGCGGACTGCAATGGAGTCCCATAGGCCTACAGTGCGATAAGCTTTACTTTTCTGACGCTGCGGGAAGAATCATGCTCCAACACTACGGGACAGTGCGAAACGAGGAAAAAATAATAGTGGACAAAGCCAAAAGAGTCATTCCTGTCCACAGCAAAGTCAGGCCGAGAGAGAAAAAATAAAATGTGCGTATGGACACGCACATGCGTGCGCGCACACACACACACACAAGATCTACTAGTACATCAAACAAAATAGAACGAAAGTCCGTTTTCAATGTACAATGGAAGAACGTGGTTTTATCATCCTACTGAAACGTCACCATAGAACGAACCTCTCAACCTAGATAGCAGAGTAATGACTTTTTACACGGCAACTGACTTTTTACACTGCAACGTACTTTTTGACACATAACAGATGTACTGCTCTTGAAAACATTTCGCTTCGTTCGAGTAACATTGTCTAGCAAAGCTACACCACCCCCTCAAAACACACACACACATACACACACACATGGACCAAAGAAAAAACACCAAAAAAAAAAAAAAAAAAAAATCGCAAACGCAAGATTACCAACACACTGTGTTATCTCGTGACACTTTGTAGAAGTGGCAGACAATCCCAAAATGACCAGTGTCAAATTAATATCTTGAACGTTGTTCCTGTCAGTCTGCAGGCTTCCACAAAAGTAATCTAACAGTGAAAACGACCAGTAATAAATAAACCCATGTTTGACTAAACTGATTGAAATCGAGCGTTGGAGACGAAATGTAAGACCTACAACCGTTAAATCACGAATGATTCGATAATACACCTACGTATGTCTAGTCATCTCACACTTTGCGTAGTATTGTGACCTGAAATTCTACAAATGATATTTGCTCTTTTTTTTCATCCAAAAAAAAAAATGGTTTACGAATAATTCAATGCTCCTGAAAATTATGCATAGAAATCTCAGAATATAATGATTGTTGTTCGAACGGCCGAAAATTCTTACAAGCCCTGTTCCAACTTGAATCAAGTTAAGTAATAAAGGAATTGAAGACTATATGAAACGATGACAATACTTTAATTTATTTTTTTTAAAGAAGCAAATCTATCCCAGCCAGCCGCACTGTGTCACTTCTATCACGTTGTTTGGTGACGGAGAAAAGATCAAAGGAGTGACAATGATGTGCTAGGGAAACCATGGTTGTGTTTCAAATAGACAAGAGGTAGTCGTGTAGCAGCTTACTTGGAAGCTGTGGTAATGAAGTGGTGTATTCCTACATCTGCAGCAAATTCTAATACACTGTATCTCAGAAACGTGTAATAATCTTCACCATTAATTTAGGCCTACCTACCATCACACCATTACACTGAAAGAAGGAATGATGACCACAAAGATAACATATTAACGAATATACAAATAACAATAACAATTATAACAATAACAACACAATAATCATTCGCAAATAAATACAAAATGAGGCAGAAAATGGAAACATGTCAGTACGCTAGCAATGATGATTGACACAAAGAAAAAAAAAAGAACGAACCAAATGATTGAGGCACGGCGAGTAACAAGTAACGAGTTCCGTGTGCCTGAAGCACCCATGACTATCAACATACAGGACCAATTCTTCATATCGATGAAGACATTTGGCGTTCATCAAACCCACAATCGCCTACATTACATCATGTTCTTATTACATTTCTGTTTACACAAGAAATAAGTTCAGTTGACGGAAGTTGTAATAATCCTCTACATTAATATTTCTACACAAGCACAGCAATGAGGTAACAAAATATAAACAATGTAAACCGTAACGATGCAGCCTCGAAACCTTTAGCACAGGTGAGGATGACAGCTTATTTTATTTTCTATTTTAATTTTTTAACATTGGCTGTGATCTGTTTTATTTTTCCCCTCCATCTACAGGGGAGGGGGAAGGCTGCCAACGAAAATCACCTGATAACTACATCACAAATTTGTATTTACAATGGCAATGCAAGCATTTGGGCAAAGAAATGGAGAACCCTGTACTTCGTCTATGAATGATGGCACAACTGGCAGATTTTTCAAGTCATCTGCAAACCAGACCCCTACGTTATCTATTCAAGAGATGATACAGTGGCCTCAGTATCTTTACAATGATAAATTTGTGTTCTTGTTGCACCAAGGCTGAACACGAAATGTTGATAGGGATACAGCCTTAGAAACTTGAATAATAAGAGATTTTATACATTATGTTGACGGGATGCATTCTGTGTTTATATCCATCTTAAAATATTCTAACACACAAGCCAAAATTGAAAGGCATTACACGTTTGGACTAGATAAGTAAGCACAATAGCATATTGCTATATTGAGGTACAACTGCACTAAGACTATGCCTCAATGCTTTTAACTTGTCTTTTCTTTACTTTTATTTATAGCTTTCATCTGGAACAGAATTCTTCCTCCTGACAAAGCAGCAGCAAATAACCACCACCTCAGATGCAAAAGATTGATGTTCCTTTTATCGTCTAGATTACAGCTTGGAATGAAAGGGCAATTCCATGACAAGATCAAAAAACAAAAGTTGTCCTATTTACAGCATAAAGACTGTTAGTTAATACAAGAAGAGTTGACAGAGTGATAAAATATTGCACAATAACTCTTCTTTCAGTCTCAGTGGGTACTTGCAGCCTTGCAATCCCAATTTCCTCTGCTATTTCTTTTTTTTTTTCTGGGTAAGCAAGAGAGATTTGATACAATGGGACATGAGAGAATGATCCAAGAGTGAACCATCACAGAGAGTGGCATAACGAGACGGGAGGGACAAACAGGGAGGAAAAGACATGAAAACACAGCAAGCGACAAGACACTAAAGCGGCACAGTAATGATCAATGAGTCAACCAAGACTCTTCACTTGATCGTCGACCCTGCTTCCCACTTCTTATCTATAACTACTACACATCATGCACCAAGCTAGAGTTTCCTAAAAAAAAAAAAAAAAAAAAAAAGAACAACACGATACATACTGTCAAATATTGCATTGACCAAAAAACAAGAGAACATATACAAAATAAAAAAAGAAGAGTCACATATCAACATGGAATGCTTAATGAAAGTTGATAATCCCTCTTCACGTTAACACAAGGTGAAAGTGATTCAACTTCTGTGACAAATATCAACGACTGCATTGATCATTTGAAAGAACTGCATCCATTATCATAAACATACTGTTTGGAAGACCTGTGACTGAAAAATGCAGTGTAGCTTACATCTTTAAATTGCTGTCAGTCAATACCCACTCTTCCCTTTAAAAAATGGTGAGTTCAATCCATATGAACAATGAGGCACATTTGAGTTCAAAATATCACTACAATATTTCAGACCAATATATCCATAATAATCATGTTTCCCAATAGACAAAAAAAAAAAAAGAAAAAAAGAGAGAGCAACTTTGAAATTTTAATTTCGAGATTACTGTATACACCGTTATTTTCGCGCGGGTTTAATTTTCGCGAATTTCGCGAACTGCAGTTGGATCGCGAATTTACCAACACGCGAAATTGTCTCCATGTGCCTTTTTAATAGAGCATTAATGTAAGCGTTGGCGACGATTCGCGAAAACAACATCTCGCGAAAATGTCTATGACCTCATCATTTGCGAAAATATCTGTACGTGAAAATAATGGCGTATACAGTATTTACCTATCTACATACTCCTATTAACCAGTGCATCGAGTCAATGTACTCAATAAACCAAACAGCTGAACTGTAATTGGTTACCAGTTTTCAAAAAGCTGTGACATTTCACACGAAACTCAGTTGAGAGAGGTTTAATGTCTCTAAGTGGAGATCTTCAACACTGCCACACAAGCTGAGGTCTTTGTAACAACAGTCAGAAGGCATATACAGGCCATGCAGCACACTTGCTATTATGTGCACCAGAGTTAACCAAATTTCAGCCAAGATACCATCATATACACATTTGAAACTAGCAGTAACTCCATCAGCTGTTTCTTATAACCCCAGACTAGTCCTTGGTTTCATCTAAGACCATTTCTCAACTCTGGGTTTCTTTGGGTGGTTTCCTAGCACAGTGTATCTTTCTCAACATGAAAGATTGTCACAAAATAATTGTCACACATCACAAATACATTCCAAGACCTCGCCCTCACACACCTCTAAGTGGTCAGACACCTTATACTGGATCTGCATTGTACCTTAAAGTTGTATCTGTTGAGTGGTAAGTACTATGCGTAACAAAAAATATCTCACTAGTAGATATCCTGGTACTAACCAAGAGATGTCTCCAAACTTGGATCACCTTCAGAAGCTCCATTCTCAAAGTCAATCCTTATGTACCACCTTTTTTTTGTTGTTTTGTTGTTTTTTTTTTGACAGAATTCAAGTTCCAATTATTACCAAAATTGTCAAATTTCAAAGTTTGCTCTTGCCCATCTCCATACATTTCCTACACTGGAATACCAACAATAAGTTGCTCTGTCACAGCTTAAATTGATCTGGGGGTGTGTCATCAACGCTTGTCAGCGCTGACAACTGTCGGTGCTGACCAATTTCAGCAAAATCCTTGGTTTCGATTGGCTGAGATGCTCTGGTCACTTACTGTTAATATGGTGATTGTCAGCGATGACAACTTTTTGTGCTGACAAACGTTGATGAAACACCCCCCAGACCTAGATTTTCAATCATAGCAAAAATTCTTACAATTGAAGTTACAATCTAAATTTGAACAGAAACTGGACATTAACTGCTGAACCACTGTCTTTCACAGTACAATGCAGAATTTCAGGGAATATCTTGAATAATGACTAGAAATGTAAACTTACATAACAGGCTCTAGTTCCTGGTAACTTTGTTCTAATAAGATCTCAGTTTACCTTTGTAGTGTTCTTTGCTCTTTGACCAAGTTTGGCCATGACAGCTCATGCTGGTCTGACGTTTACAAATTTCGGTAACGAGAAGTCATTACAAAAAAGACCGATGGACAGAAGATTGGGCAACAAGTGCCTCTAGGTCCCCTATGTGGCACAGATGAAGGAGCTGGTTGAAAATTCCACACTCAGTGAAAAGGTGTCCTTGTGCAAAGACTAAAACAGAGGAGTCGAAGAGACGGAGATGTTTGAGCCGGGTCCGTCAAAAGAAGATGACTTACTCTTCCTTCTCTTCTCCGACTACAATCAGCAGCTTCTGAACAATGCGGGTAATTGCTCCTACAGATAGAAAAACAAGATTGGAATAGCTTGATGAAGTTATGGATGGGGGGGGGGGGGAGGGGGTAGAGGTGTCAATATCTGGCTGTTTATGGTCCTCAACCCTTTACACGATACCTTCATAGTCCTTGACCCTTAAGGAATGACAAGCCCCTACATGAGGTAAGTAACTTGTACTCTCAAAAATAATGGGCTGAGTTTTCTGCCTGCTTTTCTAACTTGTATCATATTGATTTAGATCTACCAAATGAAAAAGTCAGAAAAAACAGCAACTATAATACATGTACCTTAACATCTGTATTAAAATAATCTAGGGAGCCTTAAAGGGATCGTACAGTTTTGGTTGAGACCTAATTTTAGGTTTCTAACATTTTTTGGTGAGATAATGAGAAACCTCTTGTGAAATATGAAAGAGCATGTAATTCCACGAGGAATTCAACGTTTATTTGATGAAAATTGGTTTTGAAATGGCTGAGATATCCAAAACAGAGCGATTCTAGTAGTGTGGGACCCACACTTTATTACAATCGCTTTGTTTTACTTTGTTTTTGGATGTTTCGTCATTCCAAACCCAATTTTTATCAAATAAACTTTGAATTCCTCCTAAAATGGTATGCACTGTACTATTTCGTAGGTGTTTTCTTGGTATCTTGCAAAAAGTTAAAAGCCCAATTCTCATCTCCACTTATACATGTTAGTACAGCTCTGACGAATAGCATGCTTATCTCATCTCATTCAGTCAACCATGAAGTGTCTCTGTCTTCTGTATAATAATATCTGACTTCCTCACAAGAAGTTTAAATGTCCTTAAACAGATGAAGGGCATGATGGCTGACACATATACAGTGTACTTATCATTCGTTCAATATAACCTTGTGGGTTTGCATAGTCATTTAGTGGCCAAAACAGCAAAAGCACCGTCAGCAAATTTGTATTAAAGTCTACTTTAGAAAAACCTGAAGTCTTTCCTCAATCATTTGATTTCATATTCATTTCATAAACTAAACATGACAGATCTACATTTTTCCTCAGTCACTGACTAAGTTAAGCTTTTTAAGAAGTAAAGGAGTTGGATATGTGGGGAGACGATTCATTACCACTATCATCACCAAGGCTGTAATGATCAATTTTATCCTTTTGTTAATACCCTCAGTGCTAATATATTTACTCAAATGTTTTAATATCACACCACTTTTAGCCTCTCTTAATTCTGTTAACTGGGTTAACATAACAACTTGTGCGGGCAAGTTTCATTATCAGGAGTAACCATAATGAACCACACAAAAATATGTAGATGGTATGAACACAGTCATAAACTGTTCTATTGATTTCAAATTCAATATGAATATAAGCTATTATCGTCATCATTCATGATATATTTGCACTTACGATTAAATTTCAGGACAGCAGCTGGTTTGTTCTGCCACCAGATACAGAGGAAGTAGACTGGAAAGCCTGTCAGTGTGATAGCCAGACCAATAAGAGTGTCTTGGGGTGCAGCCACAGTACCCATGATGACCAGAAACACACAGGCCAAGACAAAGGTGATTGGAAGCAGGATGGGGTACTGCAGGTAGAAAACAAACAGGCAAGCAACCAAGACTTAAATATGAACTTTTCATCATCTAATCAGCATCAGAACTCATCAAGTCGAAGAAAACACATTACTTGTATTAGGTGCTGTATCTTGGCATCATAACATCTTATTTACTTTGTCAGTGTTTTATGAGTTGACAAAAAGAAATGCAGTACATTTGATTGTTTTTTTTTTTTTTGGTTAACAGAATATTGTTTGATTATAATAAACATTATTTTTTTGAGCTTTTTCCTCTTTTCCTCTATTAAGTGAGTTTCAAAACACAAACATGTTTCACATTATTTCCTCCACCCCCCCCCCCGAAAAAAAACACTTGCAAAAAGCCTGTGTAAATTTATCTGTAAATGACATGAAATTATTTTGTTTCTGACTTTCTCTACAGTTTATGTCACATCAAATTAGTTCCTGCTCTCTATTACTTCACAAATACTGAAGTAAAACAAGATCGGTGAAATCAATACTCAGAGCAAAGCAAACCACACTATTCAGCTGAAGAAGGTCGATCTAATTACTGAGAGAGCATAGCATTAATTCCAACCAAAAAGTATATTTTAAAATGAAAATGCTAAAAAGAAATCATCTTAACAGAACATTTGAAGTATAGAGGTAATAATGTCATTAATAAAGGAGATGGAATAGATTACTTTTATCGGTCTCTCCATGTCGGGGCGAGTGAATCTGAGGTAAATTTGTCCGCAGACAGCAGCACCGATGGACAACCAAGTCATGAAGCTGAAGTAGTTTAAGAGGGAGTCGATGGTAGGTACGAACACATACATCACCGACAGCAAACACTAAAATTTGAGACAACGAAGAGAGAGAAAATTATCCAGAAATATTCATCTTGCAATTGGGACTCAGTTCATTACATGTCAACCTCACCTTTAACATTGGAAGTGAATCCTACAATGACGACAACAAATATTAAATCTAGTGTTTGTGAGACGTCGGCCAGGTGGTGTTCTACACACACCCTCTTATACACACTATGGACGGAACCCTCCCTTACAGGGACATCAAAGTGGATTGCAAAGAATGACATCCAGATGCTAACAACATATGATATCTAGGCCTTGGCTGTATGGGCATCATTCAAAGGAAATGACTTAATGAAGAGAGGTGCAAGCTAACAGAAAAATAACAACAAAGACAGCAGTAATAATTTTCCTGTCTTTAGATAAAAGCATTTCAGCTTCTCACTGCCAGTACATTGAATGTAATGACATGAAAGGGCTGGGTTAAAAGACAATAATGATTTGGCAAATTCTACGCTACAAGAAAGCATTTACTCTTTGGCAAAGAGGAAAATGTTCATGGGTTTGAAGGGAAAAAAAGACTGGGTAGCAAGAGTAAGTTTCCTTCTGAGGTCACACAGGGTCAGAGAAAGGGGCATTGAGTTCAAGTTTAAAGGGGCAAAAAAATATTCAAACATAGGGAGATGATTTAACAAGACTAAAATATATTCAAGCAGTCATAAAGACAGAGGTTAAAATACAAGGAATCTATCGCGGGCCTCTAGTCACAGCTAAATATGTGACCAACACTTTTTTACCATCATGTCTATAGAAAAAATCTACTAAATCAAGGCACAGTCACGATTCAAAAGGTTAGGCAAATAATCATGTCTAAAATCTAAATTTGGAATTCTAAACAGTAAATCACATCCCATTTCCCTTGCCAGGTTGTCGGAGATTTAATCAATATTGTCAATAACGAACATCAACACGAAGACGTGAAAGGGCATTCGGGCAAAAGACCAAAGTTTGGAATGCGTGTTTGGGAAAGGCAATTGATCCCTGACATTCGAAAACAATCGAGACTACATTAACCCGCTTTTCAACCCGATGAGCCGTCGGAGATAATCGATGTCCCATCATTTCGAATAAAACCCCGACAAAAGGACGCTATTTAACACGGACTTCGGCTACTTATGGCAGAAGTACTATCTCTGAAAACTTAACACTCCTAGACTGCGCAACGGAAAATACTGGAAAAAAGGTTACCGTGCCTGTCATCTAAACAACAAGAGTTTTATCTCTTAAGCACTATCCTGTCGTGTCCAATCTATCCTTCGAATTTAAAAAGGGATGTCCACTGTGTGAAAATAAGAAAGACTTAAACGGACGGCTACAGCTGGGAGTAAAATCATCAGCCAGACGACTGCTCTATAAATTGCTTCTTGACATGTCATTCCAATCATTGCAGATTGTTTGGGTTTCAAAGCGCAGCCTCTGCGGCGATTCTTTCTTCCCGCGGTTATGGAATATTCATTCATACACGGTGCTTCAGGTACTTTTTCTGTATAAAGTTTCATACCATGCCGTTTCAGGGTGTGTGTTGAATATGAGTAACATTGCTATGTTACTCATTATGTTATTCATCAGCACATTCACATCCAAGATAATTGAATATTCCTATATATCTAGCACCTAAATCGAAATGGGAACTGCGGGCGCTAAACCTAGTACATGTATCGAACGGCGACAGATATCAAAAGAAATACTAGTACTCTATAGGCAGGGCTCGACACTAACGGTAGCCCGGGCCACCAAAAACGCACGTCGGGCCACCAAAATTTCAGAAATGAAGAATTTGGTGGCCTGATCGGGCCACCAAAACAGGTCGGATGTTTGCCTTTGGGCCACCAAAAATAAAAGTTAGTGTGGAGCCCTGCTATAAGCATTCGGTTCGGGCCACAGCCGGCAAGCAGGCAAGTGGCTTTGAAGCACCTTGCACATCCCTTTTCCAAGCTAAATGCGGTAAATTACTGTTATTAATATTTTCCATGCACAGTTCACTCGTCTCAGTTCTCGAAGGGAGAAAAATAAAGCCAGCCACCTATCGTATATCTTACGGCTAGACGATCCGATTTCCGAGAAATGCTTTGCTAGAAACTGGTAGTATAAAACAATGATTAAAGGTTGAGGGTTGGTTAAGTTTCAGCTTTGCTCAGGAATCACGTGATAGTCGCGTGTTTTGTTGCTGTTTATTTTTGCTATTGATTTATTTTGTAATCCCCTATCCCCACCCCTGAAAGTGCATCAACAAGGTTTCCCTTTTTAGAAGAACTTGTCGGCATTTAGAGTTTGAAATACACATATGCAAGAAATATTGTGCCAACTATTTCTCACGACTACAATATATAATTATATAAATATAATATATAAATACATGTGCGTGTGTGGGCGTGTGTATGTTCTATGAGTTTAGAAAAAGAATTGATTTGGTGTAATATTGGCATCAAATTCAACACTTCAGAGCCGTCCATATGCACTTGCCCAGTCACGCACCGTTCGTCCGCCTGCTCGAGGATGTGTTATGAAAGCAAATTTAGAAACGGGCGTTTACCATGCATGTCATTAACGTGACTTTCACAACACGTGCCTCCGGCATTCAGTTCTCAGCTATTAGACCCATCGATACCATAAACACCAGATAGGTCAGTGCTCCATCAGCAATCGAAGATGGTATACCCCTTTTTTTTTTTTTTTTTTTTTTTTTCGGGGGATGTTTTGATTTGATTTGTATTTTTCTTTTGCCCCATCTCCATGAAATATTTCAAAACGTCCTTCGTGCTGGTTTCTGGCTTCTAAATGTAAAATGTTCATTCTTACAATGTTATCACTTTTGTGCAAGTTTGGACTCTTTATATAAAATAGACACGGGGAAAACGCTTAGGTGTTAAATGGTGTTTTTCCAATCTTTTTTCCCCAAATTTGAATTCTGATTAAGTCTACAGGAGAGCAACATATATGTGAAACCGTGAAAAGGGTGAAGTGGGGGGGGGGGGAGGGGGTAGAGGAAGGGGAACAAAAAGCCGCAGACATACGGGTACACTCGCCCAAGGACCATGTGACCCCTCACGTACAGGGAGGTCTTCTCACGTGCGTCTTTAGACAATACTGACAAATATATTTTAATTTGTCAGGACGGGACAGAGCGTCAAAAAACGAGAAATAAAACAAAACAAACACTATGACGCACACCGAAAAACAAAACGACCCCAAAAGGGACTACAAATACACAATAAAAAAGAAAAGAATACAAAAAAAAAGGCCATAAACCAACATAACAGACACATAGCTATACGAGCGATGTGCGTATATTATTTACCTTTACAGAATTACACGGAAAACACACGTTATCGCGGGAAGAACAGGCCAGTGATTAGCAAGGGAATGGGGTACATCGCCCGTTTTAGGATCCCCACTTTAACTTATAACTACCACTTTTGCCATCTACTACTTCCCCCTTTTCATGTCCTTGTCCTGGACAATGGTCAACTAATTGTCACTGTGCTCCCAACTTTTCTTTCTTTCTTTTATTTAGTAGGATAACTTAACCCTTTGACAAACTCGTTATCAACTTACTGTCACAAAACCTGTTATTGTATACCTCCCAAAGACCAAAAGAGAATGTCGATAAAAACGTTACACTATAATCTGTACTGGCACACACAAATATAGAATTCTCTTCCACAGCAAATGGCTATCTGCTTCGTTTGATACCTGCAAAATCTGTAATAGAACGAATGAAAAATATATATACAATCACACTGGTAGGGCCAAAACAATCGGTGAGACGGCTCGAAATGTTTTGTCTTTCATATCCTGTACTTAAAATACAGACACACACAGACACAGACACAGACACAGACACACACACACATACACGCACCCGCAATCCTCTACCGTATCTCTCTCCTTTGCCACAGTACAAGATGCCCAGGAAAATCGAACGTGTTATGTCGAACCCTACCACACTATTGCAACGGCATTACTTGCGAGCTTTAGATCCGCGACGAAAACGCTAAGACAACGCTAATATGCAAAAAACAAAATGGTAATCTGCACATGCGCGAGACAGCTATTTCCATTGTTTAAAAGGCGCGGTCAGACCAAGGAGGTTTTATACATGGAGTACTAGTAACAACAGTTTTATTCCCTTTGATCTCATGTTTGATGCCGCCACTAAGAAATATTTTAAGTATGTGCTAAACTGGAGCTGCCTCACAGATAGGAAGACAATTGACTAGTGTCTCATTGCATAATCACCAACCACTTTCAAAGGAAGATAATTATGTCTTTGTGATGGTAATTACTTTTCGCTACCCCTTCTTAATAAAAGGTAGGTGGTACAGGCACGAGGATGCGCGAACAGAAATTGAGCAAAAAATGCTGAAATAAAGCTGAAAATTACTCGACTTGGCATATGTGGGCACTAATCTGATATATCTATCAATAAAGAATTATACTTGAAGATTATTCCATATTACTTTTAATTGGGGAAATTAAGCCGAAAAGTGATAAAACCAGCTTTCCAGGATGGTACAGTTTTAAACATTTTCACATGATACAGCTCTGATTTACACTTTTGTGCAAATTTCTGGACTGAATTGACTTTGTTTTACATGCTTTATCATTAAGTGAAATTTCATTTCATTTAATGTATAAATAGGCAAAATATGGCCAACATTATGATACGTTCAAAATAAATCTTCAGATTGCTCAGCAAGACGGCGGCGTCGAACATCGATTATCAAAGGCACCTGTGGAATTCTTTTGTACATCAATAGAAATCTGACAACTGTTTGAATAATTACAGCCAGTCGGAACTCCATGTATAAAACCTCCTTGGTCAGACTGGCAAAAAATAGAGAAGTTTAAGATCACGATCTTTAAAATCTTGAAGTTTTGCCAGTGTGACCGTAAACTTCCCGCGAAACTTCTCAATCTGTTTGCGGGCGGTGCCTTGGGAGCGCGAGGCCATTGTCATGTACAGATGTGCATTGTTACGTAACAATCACTAGCCATCGGACGGCACACTCTTGCTTGCGCGCGTACCAATGGCCCAAACTTTTCGATCTTTTGCCAGTCTGACGGCGCCTTTGACGCGCCTCCTCCCGATCCCTAGACGGCACAGATTGGGGACCCTAACCCTAACCCTAAACCTAACCCTAACCCTAAACCCTAACCCTAACCCAACGTGTTTCCCATAGGTTTAATACGCGCCATGCCCCAAACTGTGCCGTCTAAAAAAAAAATCGCATCCCGGGTTGGACAATGGGAACCGTCTCGCGCATGCGCAGAGCATCCCCCCATTGCCGCGTCGTCGAATTGGCGTAAGTGACCGATTTCTCCTCAAAATTTTGAACTTAAAACTTCTTCGGCAAAGTTAAGGCGGATTGACATGTAGGCCGAATTTGCATCTTTTCTCTTGTATCACTCCACCAATCTCACAAAAATTTTGCCAAAAAACTTTTGAGCATCGTAGGGCGGTGAGTTGGCTCAGTCGGTAGCGCGTCTGCCTCACGATCACGCGGCCCGGGTTCGAACCCGAGTCTGGACTGAGCAATGTTGTGTGTAAGCATACCGTCCCCTCTAGCAAGAGGCAAAACACTCTGTCCCTCGGATAGGACATAAAATGGAGGTCCCGTGTATGAGAGAGTAACAACTTATGCACGTAAAAGATCCCGCTTCGTTCGTTCATCGCAAAGAGTAGGGTGTTTAACCCGGTGAAGTGGTCCCACCTCACATCCAACTGGACCCCATGGAAGACCAGCTTAACATAGCTGAATATGGGCTATCCAGCCATCTTCTCAGATGGAAAATGAACAAACAAACAAAACAAACAAACAAACAGTTGACCTCCGAGTACAGGAGGAACGGAAACGGTGCTTTAGATGACAGGAAGAAAGATTGGAAGATGCATCAAATCAAACAACAGACGAAAATAGTACATGACCCGACCGTGTTGCACTTAGTTGGCAATTTAAAGAAATTGAAATAAATAAGACTACAAAATTACACGAAAATGCTTAAAAACAAACAAACTAGAATTATCACTGAAGGTGATCAATACCCCCGCCCGTAGTGTTGCTTTATAGTATGTGATGTCATGAGGGCAATGACGTTAATACCAAGTTTGTGCACTTGTCGAATTGGAAACAGAATAATTTTAGTTTGCTGTACAATTACAGAGTTGACACTGAGTATAAAACTTACAGCAAATGGAAACATGCTTTCCCCCAGCATCACTACACTTAAAGACCATCATACACACCAAATTTGACCTTCATAGCTTGAATGGTTTATTTTGATCCAAAAATGAGTGGTTACCATGGCAACACATTTTCCTTAAAGTAACACATTGGTGTCTTGCAAAACTACACTTCTAGATCATGATACATACTAAATTTGACTTTAATTGCTTGAATGATGGAAAAGTTATTCGATCTGCAAGGTTTTGGTAAAATTGTGGTTACCATGGCAATGGTTTGTATGACAAACACAAAAATTATGTGTTCCACATCTATACCTCAGGGCCATAATGCCTACCAAATTTGGTTTCAATTGGTTGAAAACTGTGGAAGAAGTTCACTCCACAGGATTACAAAAAAAAAAATGCGGTTACCATGGCAAAGCATTGTCCGATACAAATACAAAGGACATTTTGCAAAACTACACTTAAAGAGCATCATACACACCAAATTTCACCTTCATAGATTAAATGGTTCAATTTGATACAAAAATGAGTGGGTTATCATGGCAACACATTTTTCTTATATTAACACATTGGTGTCTTGCATAACTACACTTCTAGATCATCATACATACTAAATTTGACTTTAATTGCTTGAATGATGTCGAAGTTATTCAATCCACAAGGTTTTGGTAAAATTATGGTTACCATGGCAACGCTTTGTCCGACAAACACAAAAATTATGTGTTCCACATCTATGCCTCAAGGCCATAATGCCTACCAAATTTGATTTCAATTGCTTCAAAACTGTGGAAGTTGTTCACTCCACAAGATTTCGAAGAAAACATGCGGTTACCATGGCAACGCTTTGTCAAGTACAAACACAACGAGTGTCTTGCTTAACTACACCTATAGATCATCATAGGTACTAATTTTGAAATTGATTGCTGAAATAGTATGGACGTTATTCAACCACAAGGTTTTGGTAAAATTATGGTTACCATGGCAACGCATTGTCCGACAAACACAAAAAACACGTCTCGCACATCTATACCTCAATATCATCATTTACCCTAAGTTTCATTTAAATTGCTTCAAAACTGTAGGAGGAGTTCGCGACGCAAGATCTTGCAACAGACCGACCGACCGCCCGCCCGCCCAACATCGCGGTGGGGGTATAAAAATACCCAAAACAGATCGGTACCAGATTTTCACGATGAAACAGTAAAATCGGTCAAAATGACATTGACCGGTTAGATAAGGTCATGGGGTCATCGCCCAAGAAGTCCTCCAAATGCCCGTATACGAATATTTCCAAAATAAACAGAATTAACCCAAATGGTTTTCACAGCATTCCGAACTTTCAGATTACATAATTATCTAAACTTAAGTTCGACTTTGATGAATTTTATACTACCGTCTCATTTCGCTTCCACTTTTGATAAAGACAATTTACACAAGGAGTGAACATTCAAATTCATGAAATTCTTCCGTCGAGATGTTTTCATTGCAACTGATTGACAAATTGCCCTACATCGACGTAAAATAAGCACTGAATTGATCAGTGTTTTAGTAGTAGCCATGATAAAAAATCATGGGCGTACATACTCGAGCAGGATTCGAACCTACGACCTCCTGATCACCGGACAGGCGTCATCTCCACTAGACCACCGAGCTTTCGCCCGACAGCAAGTGTTGGTTCTAATCCTTATAGCATGCAGCAGGTACTGCTTTGTTATTCAAATTCATGAAATTCTTCCGTCGAGATGTTTTCATTGCAACTGATTGACAAATTGCCCTACATCGACGTAAAATAAGCACTGAATTGATCAGTGTTTTAGTAGTAGCCATGATAAAAAATCATGGGCGTACATACTCGAGCAGGATTCGAACCTACGACCTCCTGATCACCGGACAGGCGTCATCTCCACTAGACCACCGAGCTTTCGCCCGACAGCAAGTGTTGGTTCTAATCCTTATAGCATGCAGCAGGTACTGCTTTGTTATTCAAATTCATGAAATTCTTCCGTCGAGATGTTTTCATTGCAACTGATTGACAAATTGCCCTACATCGACGTAAAATAAGCACTGAATTGATCAGTGTGAATTTTGATCGAATCCTGCTCGAGTATGTACGCCCATGATTTTTTATCATGGCTACTACTAAAACACTGATCAATTCAGTGCTTATTTTACGTCGATGTAGGGCAATTTGTCAATCAGTTGCAAAGGAGTGAACATGTTATTGAAGATTGATCTATCCACTCCATGTTTGAAGGTTACTAGGTAACCATAGCTTGGCACGCTGTTCCCAATATTCTACGTGCAGAAAGCCACCGAACAATCGATTTCTCGCACGTTGGAATTTTGTGATAAGGACCAGCTGTGACAAAACAAAGCATCGTTTCCTATCGTCCCAGTTCTCTGATCAAGCTGCTAACACGTGCAACGACTTCCGGGGCGATCGTTTGCCATTTCCACCCAATAATGTAGCTGGTGTTATCACGAAGCGTAAACTGGTTCCGCTGAACTGTGAATGGTTCAGCAAATACTAGGGTTCCGTCGGCATGGAACCGCAGAATCGGTTTCGAAAGTTACATCAATTATTTGACAATCAAGGTGCGTTACCACGTTACTTGAAGACGCGCACACCTCATTGGGCAGAATCGCATATTATGTGGAGGGCTATAGTGTGCCAAAACATGCAAGCAACACAATACTCAGTTTCTTTGTCGTTAACAAAGACTTCTTACAGAAATCTTTCCTAAATTTAAGAGACGTTATTCTACACTGTGCATACATGAGTGTGTCGGTCTACCGTTATTTCACAATCTTGCACATTTTGTGTTTGATCGATAACATCTCGTTTTCCTGTAATAAAAAAACACGTACCAGCCCTCTTTTACGAGGCTGTCTACACTCCTGCATGCAGACAATAATGAATGTAACTTTTATGACAATGAGAGACGATTAGTGTTTCACGAATGTCATTTTTATTCTTCAAAGGTAATTGAACTATTTTCCAGACGGCTTAACACTGAAGGTTACTTTTCCAGTCCATTTAATCCCTTCGCAGACTGAATGTTGCGATGTGAAAACTTGCCTAGTCACTATCTGAAATTCGAGAGGACATATCAGGTGTCCAAAACACCACGTGTCTTCTAAATTAATTCCTCCTTTTTCCGAATGAGAGCTTCCATCGCTCAGCCAGACAGACTTGTGCGTCCATGAAGAACTAAGGTCGGCTACCGGCATATAGCATGATGCCCGTTCCGCTGGACGAAAAGCAGACACTGTCACGTGGGGACAGGTGACTACCTGCCCGCCTCACGCTGGGGCGACTCACTCTCGAACTGACAAATGCGAGACTAATCCGTATAAGTATGCGTGTGGTTTGCACACACATACAAACATACACACAAACGCACACACACACACACACACACACACACACACACACATACAAGAAGGTTAAGAACCCTAAGCGTGGAGACGAGAAAGTTAAGCTGATTGTCCCCCTATATGCCGTTCCGGGCATCGCCAAACGTTTGTCCTACCACACACCACTGAATTTGATTGTGAGATTATACCGTTGTGTGGGTGTGGGCACCCAGAAAAGAGCAAAATTGACAATAATCAAAGTCTGTTTCAGAGAAATCTCAAGTCTGCCATGCTTCATCACAAAAACCAAAATATACGTGCACACTTACACAATCTAAAATAAAAAAAAAAAAAAAAATGGGCCACAAACATCATGAAAATACGTGAACACGCTCACGCACCACCCCACAATAACATTGCATTCCTGAGACGAGTAAAATACAATTCCACATGAGAAAATCCGAACAGTTCTACAGGTTTGTTATTCGCTTTATAGTGGTTGCACAAAATGCATTTATATCCTTGTAATAGAGTTACAGAAATATCCGATGGGTACAAATCAGGATGAATGATGTTGCTCCTAATCTAAGATCCATCTTGTGCTACGACAGAAAGTCACCCTTTTTCGTCTGTCACGACTCATTTATTATGGCCGCTTTGGTATACTGGCAAAGGCTCTGGACATACTGATACGAGATACAAGGTTTAAATCGTGTTCCATGCGTGCATCCCTGCAACGAAATATTTTGGCCACTATATGCCCCTCCTGACCCAGAGTTATAAATTGATAGAGAGCAATGCTGGGGCGATATCATGGGCATGCAGGATCTCCTATGAATGAATTGTACTAACACACTGAATATGATATCTGGGTAAATAACACCCCCTACTCCTCCCCCTACTACTACTATTACTACTACTACACGCACAACTCATCAAAACTAACTTTTACAATCACAGTAATACAGTAACAGTAATAGATATAATTAAGAAAACCAATAATAATAATCATGAGAATAAGAATAAAAGCAACATAACCATCATCAATCTATTTTGTTCTTCTTGCAATGAATGATTGGAGTCTACCTTCACAGATCATTAATATAGATACGTTATTCCGTTCGGCAAAAAAATGAATTGTGCATAGATTTATTACCGTGAAGACTAGTGAAGGCATGGGCGTCTTGCGGCTGACTTGAATCATTGCCAGCCATTCCGGTAGCTGGCCCTCTCGAGCTCCCACAAAGAACAACCTGTGGTTCGAGAATGAGACAGGAGAGAGAGAGAGAGAGAGAGAGAGAGATGGGGGGGGGGGGGGGGGGAGGAGGAGCAAAGAGCGTGAGATTGGCACCAAAGAGTGGTAGATAGTTTAATGAGTTATAATACATCACCTGGCTGGCTTATCTCTTTTCAAGGGTTTCTTAATCACAGAACAAGCTTTGAACCGATTCATTATACACCATCTGGCTGGCTTATCTCTCTAGAAGAGTTCCTTAATCACAGAACAAGTCAGGTTGTTTAAACAATCTTAGTGATGGTCACGTTTTCTATTCACTTACACACCTCGAACTTGTAGAGTTTTATGGTAATAATACAGTCAGGAGAGAAATTGGCAAGTTTAGAAACAATACCTTTTGGTACTGTCTAAGAAACTTTCATGTGCCCAACTAAGTTGAAAGAAGATATTCTTTATCATGATAATGCATAAAAGCCGACAATAATGAGCTTTTTTGTTTTCATTACGGCCGTGTAAAACGAGGTATCAGAGATGGCAGAATGTTTAAAAAAAGGAGGATGATACTCACCTGGAGAGAGACAGGAAACCACCGTTTACACCACCAAACGTTGACATGGCAACGGACACTGGCATTATCCACGCCATTGGGCCGAACACTTTCCGGCCAAACGACTACCAAAATGAACAACGCAGAAGAAACGAATCGATTAGCAAACTACACCACGCATACCTTTCTTATTACATAGCTCTTCAAAGTGCGTCACTGCATACTAAGCATACATATTTCTTACAAGACTGAAAAGATGATAAACCAAGAAATCCTGCATCGTCTTCTTTAATAATCAATGAGATACATCAAAGCCTTGCAAGATCTTTGTGTTAATGAGTGAGATTTTCATGTCGTTTCATTGAATAAGCGCTCGGGATACAAGAAGTCGCTTTTCTTGACGGAAATCATACAATATACAAAGAGGGTCAAAAGACGACGGGCTAAAAAGAGCGAGAACGGCGAGGGAGAAACTCACCACAGCGACGGCGTTGGAAGCCGCCAGCTCATCGGGCGAGAGTACCGCGAAATAGGCCACGTTTGCCAGGACGTAGATAATCGTTACCATGGGCAACGAAATCATGATACCTCGGGGCAGATTTCTAAGCAAGACAGCAAAAGGGAAGAAAATGAGAGCATTAATTTCCACAGTCACTGTGAACATCTCTATTTTAATACTTCGATGAGAACACAGGGTATTTTATTTTCAATGCCGGCAAATGGAAGGTGTGCTATGTGGGTGCCGACTTCAGAAGACCCTTCTCATAGGAGGTAATAAAGAGCGGCTGAATGTTAATAATCACAAATTTTGCTGAAGTTTTGCCGAGTTCGTTCAATTTTTCCTCTTCAAGATGATTCTCTTGTATCCTGACTGACAATTTTCAAGAATACTAAATTGGGATATAGATACCGAAACTGGTGAAACAAAAAAACCGAACACGATACTTCAATGCCTTTCATTAACACGGGAACCTCGTTTATCTCCATGAAGAAGACTTCGTTTTAAACGAGGTAAAATAAACTTAAATACGAGAAGAATATTCCTTCAGTATGACACACTATCAAATCAACATCCACACCCATATAACTGCAGAGGATGTCATTGTAAATAAGGTAAGAAACGTGTGAACCAAATGAAAATTTGTAAAATGGCGACATCATCACATCTAATTTGCGTGACCGATGTCATGTGACCAATGTCATGTGACCAATGTCATTTGAATGTTGAAGGTGTGTCCCCTCCTCTCCCACCCCGGGTAAACTTGCATGAAGAAATAAAAAAAAAGAGAGAGAACAATAAAGTCTTACTTCGTTGGCTCCTTGATTTCTTCAGTCAGGTAGTTCAGGTAATTCCTGTGAAGTCATTGAAGAAAAAAAAAATCACGTCCATTATAACAACCTCAATACCTTCAAATCTGAACTGAAGACTTATGTTTTCCAGCAACTTTGTGAGTGATGTGTGACACATTATGGGAGCCGGGCGACTTCGAATGTTTCTACAGATAAATGGTGCTTATTATATATAAATGCAATTTCATTATTATCATCATTATCATCATCATCATCATATAACAAACAGTGGGAAATCGGAACTTAGACCAGTTGGTCATGGCATGATTCACAGGAATCACTGCTTAGATATGACAAAGTATGAAGATCAACAAAATGAGGATATTGAATGTTATTAGTTTTTAACCAGGATTCCGCTCAGCAAAATCACTATGACGATCCACTTTTCTGTTTCACTGCGGGTTCAAAAAATATTGGTCTTGGAATTGAACATTTAACTATATCGCTGGTACGACGTTAGCGTACATTATGAGGTAAATAACAACGCAACACGAGGTCGAACCTGCGGTTCAGCCTGCATAAAATCGCCGGAAAGAAAGACCTCCACAAAATATACCCTGGAAAATTCTTCGATAAGACCTTATCACGCTCGTTTCTTTATCAACTAGCTGACCGCTACGAACAAAAAATTAAATGGACCTAGGGTAATGCTCTCTCTGTCAATCAATATCGTTCCATATTCTTGATTACTTACAGTGAATAATAATGCTAATAAGAGATCACGTGCGGATTCGGTAGAGAAAACACGAAGGCGATGCGCATTCATATTTTGCTCGCTTCTCAGAGCAGCCAGTTCTATGAACGACAAATCTGTGCAGACTTCCAAATATTATGACCACGGACAAACAAACAAAGAAACAATCAAACAAAAAGAGCAACAGTTATAGCAAAGCTACCAAGCGTGCATCCCTTCGGCTTACCAAGCTGCATAGGCGAACAGGCCTCCGTAAAACGCCAGGGCTATACTCTGTCCGTTGGCACTGCCCTTAAAAGGTTCTTGGAAATTTTCGGTATGACCTGTGTGAAGATGAGCATGGAAAAAATATACAGTAAAGCAGAGACTGAAGAATACATGTACAGTGTAGAGTATCAGAAGAGTACCGGTACACCATTGCAAGATTCGAACAAGCCACAAGCAAATACAGCTATACACACATTACCACTGGCGAATGAAATTGCGATAAATCCTTGCAGCGCAATTCCGTTCCACGTTTGAATTGACCTGAAAACCGGGGCAAATTCAAAAAGACTGGTCAATAGGACGCATTAGAAAATTATATGATCATCATGATTATGTAAGAGCGATTTTGGTCATAACCATCTGCTATGAGATCTGATGAGGTGATTATCATGGATCATCACTCCTGTGTATGCGGTGGTTTATAATCAAAGTATCAGAAAATGGCGTCTGTGGTCGATAATTTATATTATCATTTTAATATTATCATTACTATTACTACTACTACTACTACTACTACTACTACCACTTGTTTCCCCTATAAATATTGCTGGGTCGGCACAACTACCATACAAATGCAAATTGTCTGATAGGTCATACAAATTGTATTTGCAATTTGAAATTATGTTGGTACGTTGGTAAACGTTGACATAGCTTTTTTGAGCAATTCGACTCAAGTTAGATACCAGGTATGTGGAGAAGAAAGGCGATTGTCTATTTTAGAAATCTGGGAGGCGGGACTGCCCAAGGGAAGTCATGGTGCCTATTTGTACAAACAGAAAATGGGCAATCCGTAATTAGGAGGACATGACATCACTGAAAGAAATATGTCTTTTGATGTTCATCTTTAATTAAGTATCACCTAATGCCATGGATGTTCAAAAATCATAAAGGTCTTTCATATTCGGGAGAGTTCATTTTTCATTTTCGTTGATCTCTGCGAGATTTCAAACCATCATTTGAAATGTACATGCGGAACTGGAGACAATTAAATTCATTTAAATGCAAATTTAATTACAACGAGTGCCTTTGATATCGCTAAAGTGAAAAAGATGAAAACATTCTACATTCCAGAGGTCATGTGATTTTTATCTATTACAAAAGGGCGAAATGACCTGCGGAGTTACTCTGGATGACCGTAACGTTACTAAACCATGCTTTTGGGAGTCGAGCTAAAAAATTACCTGTCGAAATGTTAAAAATATTTGCTGGAACATCATTTTGTTATGATGCTTGAATTGAAATTAGTGTGAAACTTTGTGTTTGTAGTTACTTACATTATTTTTTGCAAACCTTTTTCATAAGACATTTATTTTTTCTCATGTCATTTTTTGTAAGGGTCATAACCGACCATTAAAGTTACCATGGAAACTCTACTATTTAATTGTACTCATTCGTTTCTATATCATAATCCTCAGAAAGATGAACATGGTGTAACAAGATTTTGACTTGAAATGAAGAGATTTTCAGTTGTAAAAGCAAATAAGTAAATTTGCTTAAATGTAACGTTACTTACAGCGAAATTGTCCTATTCGATGACCCCAGTAATGATAATTGCTCCCCCCCCCCCCAAAAAAAAAAAAAAAAAAAAAAAAATCGTGGTGGCCCTTTGAGCAAATTGTGATCCTTTCACTACAGGGATGTCACCTGCCAAGTTTGGTATAAAACCATTTCACGGGATTTTCAAGGAGTTGAAAATGTTACAAAGTTTATACACACCACGCAACGCACGACGGACAATGAATGATCGCAATAGCTTCATTGAGTCTTTGGCTCAGGTGAGCTAAAAATCTGTGATTTTCAGCATTTTAGGTGACCGTTTTGTGAACCCTGCTGGTGGGCTGATCTAAATTTATGAGTTAATCTCTTTATTGCTCTATAATGTCACTGCAATAAACTAGTCGTGACTTCTTGAACGGGACAAAAAGTCATTGAGCATGAGTATACAGACACACGGAAGGACGTATAGCACAGTCTTGCCAACTTTAATGGACACACGCTGCGTACAGATAGGACATTCTTTCCGGTTTGGAGTCGTTACTAAAAATAAGATGGATTCACAAGGGAAATCGCGCATGCAAATGGAAAAAAAAAGAAAAGAAAAGAAAGGGGAATTGAAAGAAAGTAAAAGATGCGAATAAAGTCCTGTCATAGAGAAACAGATGGGTGACTGCCTTAATCATATAAATCTCCGCTTACCATAAATTGCACTCAAGTTCAGTTAACGACAGATTTTACTCAATCACGCAGTGAACCCAATTAACAGGTGATAAATTCTACCAGTTTAGAGAAGTGCAGCGCAGGATAATGCCCTACCAAATTCACTTTAGTTCACCATCAACTGGTTCTCAATTACGTATTGTATCAAGGCGATATTCACTTTATCACAAACATATCACATCGCAATAATGATAATGGTGATAGAACGTAAAATCAGCAATGCAGATCATTCAGAATTATACAGTTCAACAAAAAGAACATTATCTTTGTAATACATTTACTTTTGATCATAATCATGGCAGGACCCTCTGGAAGAACAGTGCCAACACTGAAGAGGTTACCCTAGATAAATTCGACCACATCGTCAACTGGACACCACTCTGATAAAGCTCTAATTCACAACAATTACAAGATGCAATCATTACAGTGCATGTCTACGTCAGGTGCAGCCATAACCATTCAGGTGTGTGTGTGGTTTGTTTGTTTGTCTGTTTGTTTTTCATTTTACTGTTAAGTATAATAACTGCAATAATCATACGGTTTATTATAACAACTTTCGAACAAAACATGGTTATAAAACACTGAGTGAGAGTGCTACGACGTTGAGAATTCTCGTCGGTTGCCATGGCATCGCTTCCTCCGATGTGATCCCTCATCCGCCGCGATCCCTTCTCCGCTGCATCTCTCGTCTGTTGTCATCCCGTCTCAATGCTATCTCCTACCACTACACCACTTACCGACCCCTCCCCTCTGCGACTCTCCCTCTGCAATCCTCACTTTAACAGCTGTCCTCATCAAAATATCATTTTCTATCAAAACAAATAGGTGACATATTATATTCATGACAAAATGATCCCTGCCAATTGAATTCCCTATTTCATTATCTAAACTTAATCTAAGCTTCTTGGGTGATGCATGATGCATGTCAAACATGAAACGAAGATACCAACAGCATCACTGAAGGAGATGATGAAGAAGAAGAAGAAGTGGAAGAAGAGGAGCAGGAGCAGGAGCAGAAGCAGGAGCAGGAGCAGGAGGAGGAGGAGAAGACAGGAAGTAGAAGAAGAACATAAATCTTAAAGACAGTGATCTCTAACTAAACAGATGGTGATAGCATTTTCCCCAGCATCGTTGGTCCCGATCCACTGCGACCTAACGCCTACCCATTGCGATCCTGACCAGGCCGGTGCCGATGATGACCAGGAGAGCGATAATCTTGGCCACCGTGAATACATCCTGGACCCGCGTCGCCCATGGCACGCTCCACGAGTTCACGAAAGTTAGGAGTGCTGGAGAACAGAAAAAAACGAAAGCAGAAAAAAGTCACAGTACAGTTAAGGTTACTCAGTACCCTATCAAGCAAACTGGCAATACGTGTCCTTGAAAGGCAACACTCTTACAATGTATGTTGCTATGGAGTCGCCCATTCCGCCCCTTTCCTCAATAAAAACTTCTCTCCTTGCGCAATTGAACGACACAATATCATTGATTATTCGACCATTGTTTTTCGATCTTCGGCAGGATGTGTGTAGGTACAAGGTATCGTAAGCATCCTAATGATGCACACTTGTGAAGATCCTGACAGTTAAACAGCACGTGGATACACATTGTACATTCGCTTTGCTGTTTTAAGCTATTCGTAATTTGTTTTGACGCTACGGTATCACTTCCCAAATCACTCAAGGTGCTAACACCGACAATTCAATATCAAACACTCACCAACATAGCCCAGACCATCAAATCTATGGATCAAATCTTTTGTTGTGAAATCCTGGGCAAAAATCTTATTCATGGCGTGCATTTCTACACTTTTCGGCACCCTCGTTATGCATTAAGAGCGCCTCCTCGAATAGGCAGAAAGAATCACGGATCAACATCTCGCTTGTGAGCTGCTAACACCGAAAAAGGGAGAGGTTAATTGACCTATCAAAAAAAAAAAATAGTGTGAGGGAGAAGATAACACGCCGACAAAGTATTGTCGCCTACGGCATGGCGGGAGTCTTCGTGTACATCGGACATTGACATCACCATCCATACTACCCTGAGGGAAGAGATTAATGACGTCCTAGAGACACATTATTACTGTTATCATCTCAGTACTACCAATGACACTACGAGCAAGTGGATCCCTGAAGAGCGAAACATTGATGCAAATGGTAGATATCAAGCCTTACGCTGTCTCGCAGAGCAAAAAGGATGATGGCTGTAAAATATAGACCTACTTTTCTATGTCACTACCACTACATATACTCCTTTCAAGGGCGGTAGAACTTTTACGTCACGATAATAGGTGAATTGAACGGCATAAAATACATGACGTATAGATGGCTATGGTTAATAGCACAATCAGGGTATGTAAATGCGTAACAGGGGAAAAATGAGAAAACTTGGTGAAATGTGTTTTTTACTGTTTGTTGTAGCTGAGTGTTCAAATTTTCTTTTCATGTAAAGAAAGAGTCAAAATTTTGCATTAAACTGCGCATAAATTAGTATTTTTATTAGGGGTGTCAAATTACATTGAAATGACTAATATTGGAAAAATTCATTAAAAAAAAAGGAGAATGTTTTTTTTTTCATCTGAAATTGCTTTTAGATATTCCTGATAAATACCCCTTTCATTCACCACTAGCACATAGCCTTGACATATCACAAAATAGGAATTAATGTCATATTTTCACTACTCAAAATGGATGATCAATATCGTAGGCATCACTTTGAATTCATATAAAACCACTTTTATATATTTTGTAATATTTCACTAATTTGCCAAAGAGTGAAGAGGTGAAACTTTCAGGAATAGGTAACAGACATATACTAGCCATCATCACAAAGTTTTATGAAATTTGGGCTGGTATTTTGGAAGATATGATATTTTACATCAAAAAAGTATCTGTACAGTTTGACCTTGAATGTGCGCATAGCGTTTGGATCCATTCTCTTATGTGTAAACACAGATAGAATAATGAATATGAGACTTATTGGCCCGAATTCACGAAGGTGGTACAAACAAAACCATGGTCTAAACCATGGACAAAAACCATGGAGCGCCAAGTGTCAAACAGAATATTTCGTTACGAAATTGGTCATTTCGTCGACAAAATGACTGTTTCGTTAACGAAATTATCATTTCGTGGACGAAATGTTCATTTAGTTACAAAATGTTGTCATTTCTTTACAAAATAATCATTTCATCGACGAAATAACTGATTTCGTAGCGAAATATCGCATGCGACACTTGGCATTCCATGGTTTTTGTCCATGGTTTAAACCATGGTTTCATTTGTACCACCTTCGTGAATTCGGGCCATTATGACTCGAGTTGATATCCAAGCTGTGACACTCAAACAATAACATATTAAGCCAAAATCTATGCTTTTGCTTATATCTTTAGAAATTGAAAAAGCATTGAAATAAGAACATTGAACACTTATCATGACCTTCATGCAGTAGAAGATGGGCGTAGATCAGTCTTATTTTTCCTCAGCAATTTGTAAAAAGAAAAAAAAATAGGTTGTTATTGTTCAAATTTGATAAGATTTTCACACAATAGATTACTACGATTATGTACAATTCGTGGCTAAAAAACAAAACAAAACAAAAACAACAAGGATATTCAATAAGGGGAAAAGATTCTTTTTAAGTAGTCAAATTAGGATATACCTCACTGAAAATGGCTCAAAACTCAAAACTGGCTGAACATTTATTGGCAAACATCTTCAGTACTTCTAGAAAAATAAGCTGTTTCTCCATGTATAGCTGTACAGCATTGGTTAAAAGGTCACAATGCCACAAAAATAAGCCAGCATTACACTCCAATACCTGACGGGACTTCCGACAGACCTCATAACTTTCTCCAGCAGAAAGGACCACTGTTTTTTATTGCATGCAAGCAATGCCAGGAAAAAATCCATTAATTTGATACCAAACACATAGGGGTAGACTTAGAATTCGGACCTCAAATCTTGATTTTACATAAGTTGTAAAACGCTTTTTTTTAATGCATTACATGGGTTTTGGGGGACTTTTTCGGTAATTAATCTTTAATAATTACCGAAAAAATGAGAAGAAATTAGCTATTGCATTACCACATGTGATTATTGATGTCTCAGCATGCTACATGTGAATTTTGAAGTCAGTTGGTGCATTCTTTTAGAAGTTATAATTTTTTAAAGTGAGAAAATCATGATTGCATTACCCTGATTGTGCTTATCACCCTATGCTATGATAGTCTGAGACCAGGACGAGCGCGTGATATGCTGGTGCATGTGTCTGCGGACGCATCGTGTCGGTCGAGTGATCATGACAGCGTATATAGGCCTGAGAACATCCACAAATTAAAAAAATCAGTGACGTAATAAGAAATACTACTTTAAAACACTGACCTCAATTACAAAGCTCTTCATTCTACGCCCCCAATATATATATATATATATATATATATATATATATATATATATATATATATATATATATATAAAATATCGTATGTGTAATATTAGGACATCGCGTTGTTGTGTGTTGTTTTGTTTTTTTTCTATCTGAAATGAACGCAAATCTTTGTGGGCCTATAGTGATTTCGAAAATAACCCCAAAATTCAAAATTCTTGGCTCTCTTTTTTTTTTCTTTTTTAATATAATGAAGAAGTGAACGGCGGGTAAAAAAAACAAACAAACAAACGTGCGGCCCCTTTTGGGAACAAAATCGTTCACTGTGATTCAACGAGAAATGACGGTGTCGCATAATCAATCAGAAAGAACGTTCAATCAATGAAAATTGGATTTTAAAAAGAAATTAATGCACACCCGCAAACGACTAAAAGCTGAATAAAAGAGGTTATAATCACGTGACAGAACAGCAGTTAAATAGTAGTCTCTTCAGCCTTCGATCAACCGCACAAGAATGTTGGAAAGATGAACTAATAAAAAATGCTACGGACATACATCGCAGGTATACATTACATACAGGAAAGCTTTTGCTTCTGCGTTCCACCTTTTAATCATTAATGGTATTAAAAAAATCTACTGACGCGTCTTAATTTCATCTACCACCTGCAGACTATACCTTTAAGGGCCCCTGAAATCCAAATCATTGTTGATTTGTGTTGATTTATGATACCCTCAACATCAATTTTGCGGTGAAACGAATATCTAGAAACATTCCATATATTTTTAACGATTTTTCTTCTACTTTTCTTCAGATCACTTGGGAACGCCCACAAAAAATCCTTGCAAACCGATATTCCTCGGACGACCTCATCTGTCAATCATTGCTAAAGTACTGAAATGTACATTGGAATGCACCTTCTCCTCGACTCATGATAACTTGCATGTTCCCTCCCTGTCTTTTGTTAGTCACATTAATATCAGAGAAACATGTAAGTTATGCCGAGAAAGAAAGATCGCATAATTTAAACATGTTTCGACCTCCTTCCAGTACACAGCTTGTAAAATCATACACAAGGTATAACGCCTCCGAACAATTTACAGAGAGAGAGGGAGAGAGAGAGAGCATTGGGTTTTGTACACCGCAGCAGTTTACGACATCATGATTCTGTCTGAATGCGTCAATCAATCGAAAATACAATGTATTTATTTCAGATGGTCAACTGCACATACACTCTAACAGAAACGTGAATTTTCCGCTTTTCTTGCCGAAACAAAAAAAAAAAAAAAAACAAACTCCTGATCACAACATGACATGACATGAGAGATACACGCAACGTTGTCCCCCATTTTTCTCTGTCGTGCTTTCATGACGCCGAAGAGCGGGGTAATCACCGGTCTATACTATGAAATGATACGCAATTACCGCCTGGACACATAAGGCTACATGCTGGGTGCGTGGGAATGCAAACTTGTACGGCTGTGTCTGATGCAATACTAGTATGCTGTACATGATTCCCTCTGCCCATGGAGCTACTAACAATAGCTCCATGCTCTGCCCACTAGGCCCAAGGGCGGATATACCAGTCTGATACGATTGGTTTAATGCCAAGTGTACGCAATTAAAGCCAGCACGCGGAGGGTCGCATACCACGTGCCGTAGTATTACACCGGTTATCGCAAATGCTTTGTTGCGATGCATGCATGAAAATCTCGAAACCACAAGCCTTCACTGACCAAGAGCATTGAATGAATTAATTTTTTTATGGCTACATATCGCTGTAATAAAGGTTGTGTGATTCTACGACAAATAGCCTGGCTGGAGGAGGAGTCACAATGCGATAATGAAGATTAAGTGTGTCTTTTTTTTCTTTTCTTTTTTTTTCCCTCCAGAATTGTTTCCTTTGTTTTTCTCACATTGATCAGATTTATCTTTGAAATACTGAATACTTCAATGTAACTTACATCCATTTACATACAATGCATAGTGGAAAATGAATCAGTCAATCTCAATTTCCTCCATGCCTTCTAGCAACCGGCGTGAAGTACATGTTCACTGATTCAGCATTACGTCATACAGCATGATTATGACCCTTCCTGTGTTCGTGAGCATCATAACTCCTTGATCCTGATTCTTAGAATAACTAACGAAGTAAAAATGCCTATCTTAAAAAACACACACACACACACAAAAAACACCACACAAACACACAAACAAACCGATGAATAAGGGCGTAATAAACTGAGAGACTTATGTCTGTTTTTCGTCAAGACAGTAATTCGAGGCATCGAAAAGATTAAAAAGAAGAAAAAATCCACACACCATGAGATTTACCAACCTTCCCACAAGCGCGTATACCACTCCCGTGTGTACTTTGCAGCAGCTGTAACTGTTCCCGGATGCGATTTTTTTTTTTTTTTCAATAGCTTCACGGATCAAATGATTACTTATTAGATTTCTATATCATACGGATTCAACTTCACCAATACACATCTACTTACCCCCCCCCCCCCCCCCCCCCCAATGTAGCTGGGAGACGTTTCACGTGTTGAACGTCTCCTGTAGGCCTACATGTAATTACAGGACAAGCTATGCGAGTCACTGCCAAGGGTATGGCCGTTATCCTAGCTAGCTCGCCACCCGCACCGTAATGGGTCATGATCTCTGTGTCTGGTCTGTTCTCCGACGATGTCGTCATGCCTAGATTCGCCATGGTGACAATTAATAGCGCAAGGAGACAGGTGCGTAGACAGTGTATTGGAAACGGAAACCAATGCTAATATACAGTCAATGTACACAATGAACTACTTAGTATACTCTAGTGATGCACTTCCAGCGGGAAAAGCCTATGCGTACACAAGCGTTGTTGATCAACATGACCACTCCCTTCACAGAAATGAGGGTGACGTGAAATGATGGTGGAAACCGCTTTTATACATGAGCTCGGTCTTTCCAATATGCCGATAACTACACAAGAACAAACCTCTCTAGACACTGCACAGTGTGGCAACACGTGCTACATGACAAACGATACTCGGTGTCCCTCAATTATATAATCTTTCTTTAGATCTGTGATCTTCCATTTTGTTTTGTTATTCCCTTCCAAATCATTAATCCGTGTGGCTACTCAAGCACTGCACGAATCCTGCAATACAACATACGACCAAGGAGCTATGTGAGCTATGTGTGTAATAGCTCCTTGATACCATACTAGTATACGACGGACGGGAAAAGATAGCCACGGATGTGAAAAATACACTGTATACCCCATAAAGGAGGAAATACAATTCACACGCAACCGAGGCAGTCAAACCATGTGGATTCAAAAAGCCATACAGTACACACAAAAAGATGATTTAATATAGTAGGGTAAGGAATGTTTCATGTGTAAACGTTTCCTAACTCAAGAGTAACACTTCTACTTTATTAAAATCCTGGACCTAAAGATAATGTTTATTGCTTTAGCAATGTGTTCCCTTATGGAATTCTGAGTGACAAAGTATTTTGGCTAATACATCTCCTGATGCATCTAATCAAGACCATTTCACTGCACAAATGGCAAAATCAGAAACACAAACATCCCAACCTTGGCTACCTATTGCACACCCATCACAACTGTAGATTGATAGGCCAATGTAAAAACTTATCTAGGACTACAATGACCTGTCTACCACCTCTCTCCCTAAACAAACAAACATGTATTTACATATATGTAAATATTTCTATATAATATCTTGAAAACAATTCCCTTTACTCCTGGCGATCAAAAGCAATCAATTGTTCATGTTTCAAGGGGTCTCCTTATGGGGTCTGCTTATCAACAAACACATTCCACTTGCTCACCTAGGCAAGCAACATCAAATTCACCCAACACAGACTGTAAATGTACAACACTCAAGGAAGACATTCCTCAGTGGTATCTCTAAATACTTTCTGACTTCTTTAGTATTTTCACAGACAAAAAAAAGGTTTTGCTTCACATCTTTGATTCAAGATAACTTTGTCTTCAACAGGGCATCATGGTATCATTACTCTGACCAAGGGGGTTCAAGAGATGGAGTTCCAACTGGTTGTAATTATTCAAATAGTTGTCGCTTTTCTATTAATGTACAAAAGAATTCCACAGGTGCATCTGTGCCTTTGGTGACAAGGTTTGATGCCGCCGTCTTGCTGAGCAATCTGAAGATTCATTTTGATTGTTAACTTAATGTTGGCTATATTGTGCTTGTTTATCTATTAAATGAAACGAAATCTCACGTAATGATAAAGCTCATTAAACAAAGGTCAATCCCTTCAAGAAATATGTGCAAAAGTGTAAATCTGAGCTGTATCATGTGAAAGTGTTTAAAACTGTACCCTCCCGGAAAGCCGGTTTTATCACTTTTCCACTTAATTCCTCCAAATAAAACTGATATGGAATAATCTTCGAGTATAATTCTATATTAATAGATATATCAGATTAGTGGCCGGGCACGGCAAGTCGAGTAATTTTCATTTTCATTTCATCTTTTTTGCACAATTTCTATTCGCGCATCCCCGTGTCTTTACCATTATATACCACCTATCTTTTATAAGTAGGGATGGCGAAAAGTAATTACCATCACAAAGACATATTTTCGTTAGAAAGTGGCTGATGATTATGCAATGAGACATGAGTTAATTGTCTTCCTATCTGCGTGGCAGATCCAGTTTGCCACATGCTTCAAATACTTTCGAGTGGCGGCATCGAACGCAACTTCAAAGGAAATACGACAATTGTGACTCCATTCTCTTGAACCTCCTTGCTCTGACACGCCCTCTCTTAGCTCTTGGCCTGAAAGGACAATACTTGAAACTCTGACAGCTGTATGCAGGTTCTCCTATGGACTTAATGTGATTCACTGTATACAGAACTCTCTGTGGGTCACAGGAGCGAGGAGAACGGATGCAATTTTCATGCACAAAGTTTGGCAGAGTTAGCAAAACAACAAGAGGAGGGCTTGAATTATTTGTGTTCAACACTTCTCTAAAAATTAATATAGTCTCCATCACTGCATGACTTCCCAAGCAACAAAGCGATGACACCTAACCCTGATGCACATCCAAAGTCTATTAGCCTAGTTTCCAGACTGTATGTGAACTTGATGGATTTTTTGACTTCATCTGTTCATCTGTTTTCTTTCCCCAGTTTATTACCTGTTCAAAACACTTCCCAACTGCAGTCTGAGGTCTGAATGGAAGTTGATGAAATGTAATAATATTTATGATTAATTTGATGAATAATCATCACCTCTCAAATACGTCCTAGACTGTATGTACTTTGTACTAAGTACATGTGAGCACTGTGGTTAATGTCTTGGAATCTTCACAGAGTTGAATTCAAATTTTGCTCAGCGCTCATATTGAGGGTTTCCCACTACATCACTCTCCTTCCAAGTGTACCGGTACAAGTTGGTACATGGTGTGACAATACTGCAAGATAGTTATCTGGGAGAGCAGTGCTATCTCTAACACATGTTGCTCTTGTGGAACAGGAAACCACATTACTGTTCTTCAATTTTAAAACACTTGATCGTCTGATCCTGGGGTCATCTTTATAACATTTCATCAGAATTTTTACATAAGACTGACAACATACACATTTGTAAATGCCCTCATCCAATTTAGCATTAAATATTCCGCATTATGTTCTATGCTGATTGGGGTACGACATTTCAATTTGTCAACATTCAAATGTAATCAGAGTTACTGCACCTTCATACAAGATTAAAGAGCTTCCACTACATACATGCAGAAGTCCCATTTTCCCCCAGATTTTTCATCAGTCAAACAGATTTTGAGAAAGTCATTTACTTGTCTATTTTGGCCAAAAGGGAATACACTGTACCTCCCAAGAATGGTCTCACTCTCACTCCGTAATTTCACCCATGCAAAACACTTGACTTGGCAATGCATTACATTTCTGACACACATACAGTGTACAGACCCTAAACTAAATGTCACATTTTATTAAATACTATGAAAGGATGTGTTTCTGCATGATCAAATAATCCCCCACCCCCTCCCCGGAAGATAACATTGTACAAAACATCATTAAAAAAAAAATAATAAATAAATAAAATCGTTAGAAACAATATAATTTCTTAAATTGTACTTTCAACTGTTGCACTTATGCCAAGATTCCTGGCAAGATTCCTTGACCTTAGCAATGACACCAACAATGAGTGAAGCCTTACCAAGACACAGAATGGCCGCTATCCGGACAAAGCTATCGGGTGCTGGGCAGTCGACTTCCGTGAAGAAGGGCTGAATGACGTAATCGGCAAATGTGAGGGCTACTATCGCCTGACCAGTAGGATTTATGATGATGAGTGTTACCCAGAGCAGCAGGAATGCCGGTAAACCACCGAAGCTGGCCATAATGTATGCATACTCTCCCCCACTCTTCGGGATGGTGGTCCCGAGTTCGGCAAAGCACAGAGCTCCGACTAGAGAAAACAAACCAGAAACGATCCACACGACAAGGGACATACCCACGGAGCCAGAATTTTTCAAAACGCTGGTCGGGGAGAGAAAAATTCCAGAGCCGACAATGCAGCCGATAATGACAGTGCTGCTACTAAAGAGACCGATCTGGGGTTTGAGTTGAACTCGGCTGTCGTCATGGGTGTCGACCCTCCCTTCACCTTGGTCCCCCGTCGCCTCGGCCTCCTTTCCACCGCGACTTGGGTTGAGCACGCCAGTCTCTGGAGTTTCGGCTGCATGGCCATTTTCTCCTTGGTTCAAAACCATATTTCGTTTGATATCTCCTCTCCTTCAGAAAATCTACTGGCGATGTGATGACAAAGCTATCAGCTGAATGAATGAAGTCTGTAGTAATAAAATATCTTCGGAATCTTCTTACACAGCACGACAATGTCGAGTTGGTCAAGAGATAACAACGTCAATATCGTAGACAGTATAGAAAATGACACTGCACTGATAACGGACCGCTAAGCAGAGAAAACTTCTATTCTCCAGCCACGTGGATTGCGCGCGAAATAATAAATGTCAACATTATTCCATTGTGCTGAATGAGTAGTAGTAGGTCGGCGCGGCTACGGCAACGCAGGATTACGCGGGTTCGGGCAGTCAGCACGCTCAACAACAACAAAATGAAAACACGACACACACACAAACACACACACACACACACTCCACACACTTTATACACATGCACACACAGACACACACAAAGACAATACACGGAGCGTACCGTTATCTGGAGTCTAACAGCATGAATGGCGCGCATATCTCGCGTAGTTTCGGAGGTGTAGCCTTTGAAACCAGTCGTCGCAGATTCAAAGGAATTCATCACAATGGATTGAAATGTTTATAAGAAAAAAGTAGAACAACTAGAAGTGAAGTTTTAAAACTTCTTTCGAAGAGACTGCAAGATGTTGAAATTATAAAAAACTAGAGTTATTACTAGATAATGTAGAACCTGCCTGACTGGAAGATAGCTACCCACCCATACTTGCAAAGAGATTTTTCTCCTCCCCACAGTTACTGGGGAAAAGCTCTTGAGTACTTGTCATGTACTGCGTATGTACTCTTGCATGTCTTTATGCCTTCGAAATCCGTCAAGGCATAACGTTGGTAATATAGTAAAGCATGCGTAATGTGTAGGATATGACAATATTTTGGCAAGATGATACAAACGTTAGTAGCCTACTACTAAATAGGCCTATCGTAGTTGAATTATGCAAGTTTGACGTTGCAGTATAGAATATTATTTCATATTATATGAGTCAATCAAACGCCGTGCTATAACAATATGGTCATACAACTGCATAATTTACACTGATAAACACATTACACTTCTTATTTGTAATTATATAATCACATTCACAACCACTGCTGTCTAAACATTCACATCACCTGTATGCATCACTTTTTAAAAGTCAAATAAGTTTGAAAGACTGACAATGTTCACAGCGTAATCACAAGTGAATGATACAGGGGCCTATTAGTAGCCTGTGTGAGAGCAAGAATCCAATAGACCCACAGGCCATGCTGTGTCGTCTGGTTCAAATTGCAACGAGGGTTAAAGCATTTTTCATTTGAATCAAAACAAGAGACCCGCGGGTCTATAGCGCTCACCTGAGTATCGCAAGTTCACCTTTCACGCAGTCACTAATCTAAATCATTCACAGCTCTACTAAAATTTGACCAGGCATTCTCAAGTAGAAGATGAAAATGTACAATAAGGACCCATTTTTTTTTTAATGATTCCTTAATTTGGGGGATTGGGGGCCCCCTGGGGCCCTCTGGGTGGGGCATGGCGCCCATTTTGATAAATTGAGATCCTGACCCCCTAGGGATGCTACCTGCCAAGTTTGACGAAAATCCATCATGAGGTTTTCAGGAAGAAGCTGAAAATGTACAATTCAGGCCCCATTTACATGGACCTTCCCACCCCCCCCCCTGCCCCCAAGAGGGGCACCCCTGGATTTGCTATGAACAAACTTGAAACTACAGTCATCAATGTACTAACTCATAGTATTAACGTAGCTCTATCACTTCTGGTTCTAGAGAAGAAGATTTTTACAGATTCCTTAATTTTGGGGGGTTTGGGCCCCCTGGGGCCCCTGGGTGGGGCATGGTGCCCATTTTAACAAATTGAGATCCTAACCCCCCTAGGAATGCTACCTGCCAAGTTTGGTGAAAATCGGTCATGGGGTTCTCAAGAAGAATATGAAAATGTATAATTTAGGCCCCATTAGGACCCCTCCCCTGGGTCCCAAGGGGGGCACCCCTGATTCTGCCATGAACAAACTTGAAACTACAGTCATCAATGTACTAACTCATAGTATTCACTTAGCTCTATCACTTCTGGTTTTAGAGAAGAAGATTTTTACAGATTCCTTAATGGGGGGGGGGGGTTGGGCCCCCTTGGGGGCCCCCTGGGTGGGGCATGGTGCCCATTTTAACAAATTGAGTTCCTAACCCCCTAGGGATGCTACCTGCCAAGTTTGATGAAAATCGGTCTTGGGGTTTTCAAGAAGAAGATGAAAATGTAAAAAGTTTACGCACGACGGACGACGGACGACGGACGACGCACGACGGACGACGCACGACGCACGACGGACGCCGGACGAAGGGCGATCGCAATAGCTCACTTGAGCCTTTGGCTCAGGTGAGCTAAAAAAATGTAAATGTCATGTCACATCATGGAGTGAGAACATCAATGTCACAGTGTAATCACCTATAGGAATATATATAGCTGATATATGGTTATTTTTTTTTCTCCATTGATATCTATCTCACACAAAAGTTTTGTGCCATATACGACTATGATATTGACTGCCGTTTCATCGCTAAAAGCTGGACATTAAATTGGTGAGGATGCACCACAGTCCCCCATCGATCTTTTATAGGAAAAGTGGGTCCAACGTCAGGAAGGTGTGCATTTGGTACAGAAACATTATTTCATCCTCGTCAACCATAACTAATAACAATTTCTTATCAAGGCGGAGATCCTTGTTCATGAATATCTAAATATAGCAGCATCTATAGGTCTGTCACAATCTTGTGTCTATTCATGAGCTGAATATTACTATAACACGTGGGCTGCACTTCACACAACACTACTAACAACGAGAAACCCCAGATAAACGCTTTGCTGAAAGCGATGACTTTTTATTCAAATGATACGTCTATACTGGATAGTACTGTGAACCCAAAAATTGTGGGCGGGGGTGGGAGCCTTCACATGTCACCATCTTCCAAAACCATTAGAAGATTATTCATTACATGATGAAACTGAAACACAGCCTGCGATAGAAAGTCATGAACTATCATGACTATTGTTACGCATTATTGTTCCTCACATCACGCGTCTACGCCATGTCATTCGCACAGAACTCTTACAGTAAGAGTTCTGTGGTAATTCGCCACAATCACCTTTGTAGTCTTGACTCCATCAGCTTTGCAAAATATTTCAGTTACTGTCAAGGATTATTCTCCATCTGTTTAACTGTTAACTTTTTGTGAGATATATACATATATATTGCAGTTCTAGGACGTCAATAATAAGGAAATGAAAGGATTTGTTCCGTACAACCGTAGACCACCACGTTCCATACAGGATTTTAAAATTTCTTTTGAAACGTCTAGGCTTAAAATGGTTAATGAGTCCCTTGGTCGTCATGAAGAGCGGCTTGGAGAATGGAACATCAAGGCCACTAATGCTAAGCACATCATGTTATGTGATGAGAACTACCAATGCATTTGCACATAATATATTGCGAGGAGATTCCATGCACTTCTTTATATACGGTGGCGTCACAATGTTCCGAATGACACAAGGTGGCCATAATATGATAATGCAATTCTAAATTTTGTGCGAAGTTGTCCCATATTTGGTCAAGAAGTCAATCAACAGCCGAAGTACGAACGATGCCTGTAAAGATTTTAACCCGAAGAACACTCGAAAGAAACCCATACACGGAGACTTTGCCACCACTCCACGAAGTGTACAGTATTCTGGTCGAGCAGGGAGGTCGAGGTTAGGCTTTTGCTTTTAATATTTTGCAAGATATTCAGAAACCACTCTTTGAGATGTCAAAGAGCATGCAATTCCAACTGGTATCAAAGGTTTATTTGATGAAAATCGGTTTTGAAATGGCTGAGATATCCAAAAACAAGCTGAAACAAAAAGATCCTAATAAAAGGCGTGGCCTGTCGCCTTTTATTATCATCACTTTTTTGGATATCTCAGCCATTAATTGACAACCAATTTTCATCAAACAAACGTTGAATCCTTCTAAAAATGACATGCTCTTTCATATTTCATAAGAGGTTTCTCATTATCTCACTTAAGAATGTTCAAAACATGAATCCCCACCTCAACCAGTACTGCACAGTCCCCGCCGATCAAACCCAGGGAGCGAGGTCTCACGCCTCTCCCTCATCAATGCGATGGCTTCCAAATACCTGTTGTCTGGGAGACGTGCCCACAAACAAGGCGTGCATAATGACCCGATGTTTATAGAGACGAATTTGAACATCTTTTTTTTTTCTACCGTGTGTCCATCTTTGCTCAATTTTAGGACGGTGTGACGCATGTGCTAACACCTGCCAGCATGAACCAAGTATAGTGACATAAGGTGCGTGTTATACGCGTATTCACCTCAACACGAAAAAAATAAGATTATACAGTACCTCCGTGATCTGGTTCAAGAATCACGAATTTGAATTTTTGAAGCCGTACCGTTTAGTAAACTTTATACTATTATCAGTATGCATAAGTTCAATGGAAAAAAAAAAGAAGAAGCACAAATTGTTAGCGGGGTACAGAATCACATTGTAAAAGTGTGTCTTGCTGGTACCCCGATAAACATCAAGATGACGTCACAATCTAAATAGGGGTGAATCCTGATGACTATACCATGATAAGAAAAAAAATAATAGCACGCCTTTTATTGTAGGCCTAATGACAGTAATAAACAAATATCATCACAAGTATGAATATGAATTAGAGATTAGTAAAGTAATCAGCATTAGCATTCCGTGCACAACTACCGTGTATCTATATACCACTGCTACTTTAATCACGCTAGTTTCATTTAATCATTTTCACTTCTATAACTTAAAGGACAGTTCACCTTCATATACATGTGGATTGAGTGAAAGCAACAATGTTAGTAGAACACAATATCAGTGAAAGTTTAGGGAAAATCCGACAATCCGTTCAAAAGTTATGAATTTTTAAAATAGCTGTGCAATCACTGCTGGAGGAGAAGACTACTACAGTGTATGATGTCACATGCGTACAACGATATAAGAAATATAAAAAGAGAATTTCACAAAACTTGACTTTTTGAATAAAGTGAACATTTCCTCGACTTGTCACTGACTTATGTTAGGGGTAATATTATTCCCCCTGACTTCTGAAAGAGAGAAATCGAGTGTTCTTTTATTATGTGAGAAAAGTGAGAATATCTTGAATTTTCTTTATACTTTCTCGATATAGTTGTACTCATATGACATCACAAGCTACAGTAGTCTTCTCATCCAACCGTGACTGAGCAGAAACTTAAAAAATTCATAACTTTTGAACGGATTGTCCGATTTTCCTCAAACTCTCATTGATGTGTTCTACTAATATTACTGCATTCACTCAACCCACATGTCTATGAAGGTGAACTTGTCCTTTAAGTATTTTGTTCGATCACGGATTAAAATCAAAAGAAAAGAATCCCTATAGACTGACTGCAAAAGGCTCGAGTAACGTCAGAATTACTTTGAAAAATTGCGACGTCACGATTTAACTGGGAGCTCTTCCATTGATCCGATAATAGTAAATTACTTTTTGTCAAAACTTGGAATGTAAATTGGAAGCATCGTTTTTACTCTGTTTTGTCATTTTCTTAAACGACCTTAGCATAATTATGTTTGGCAACACAAACGCAATGATTCCGAGTGCTGATCAGGAAAACTTTGTGACGTTGCTAGAATGAGGATGCACGGTTTACGTCTTAAAATATATTAGTATTTAATAACGACTAGAAATCTCCGTCATGTATCATGGAAACAACCTCATTCATAAGCTGACAGGATACTTTTTTTTAAAAACAAACATTACAAAACATGTTTTGCCGTTGGCTGGCGATCTTGCCATTTCGCTGATGAATGAGCAGAAAGTGCAAGTAAGCACAGGCACCGCACAACTTGCCAACTTTGTATTAAAGGACAAGTTCACCTTTATTAACCATAAGAATTGAGAGAATGTAGTAATATCAGTAGAACACATCATTGAAAGTTTGAGGAAAATCGGACAATCCGTTCAAAAGTTATAAATTTTTGAAGTTTTTGTGCAGTCATCGCTGGATGAGAAGACTACTACAGTGTATGATGTCACATGCGTACAACAATATAGGAAAATATAAAGAGAATTTCACAAAATGTCATCTTTTGAAAAAAGTACACATTCCCTTGACTCGTTACTGACATATTATTATGTTATGGGTAATATTATTCCCATTGCCTTTAGAAAGAGGCAAGTCAAGTGCTCTTTTACTATGCGAAAAAAAAGTGAAAATAATGTTGAATTTTCTTTACATTTTCTTTATACTGTTGCACTCATATGACATCACGAGCCTTAGTGGTCTCCTCATCCAGCGGTTCCAAGAAAAAAGTTTTAAAAATTCATATTTTTTGCATCGATTGTCCAATTTTCCTCAAACTTTCACTGACGTGTTCTACTAATATTGCTGCATTCTCTTTAAAATCCTTATGTTAATGAAAGTGAACTTGTCCTTTAACGTTTGCGTATACAACTAGTACTAGTATAAAGTACAGAAGTTTTATACACACACACATACACACACACACACACACGCACACGCACACGCACACACACACATCTGAATTTACCGTGTATTCAAGGCCAAACTTCATAAAAGAAACACCAATAAGAGCTTAGGTTCTGAAATTCACTTTCGCAAAACAACTGGCTAAACTTTGTAATGAATAATTCATTAACTTAAAAAAAAATCCCATATATGCAAGCTGAAAAGATCAGCCCGAATAAAAAATCAGGGCATAGAACGACTAAGCATGATTTTATTTGTTGTACACTGTAAAAACATGGGTGTTAGATTTAACACCACGGGTGTTAAATCTAACACCGATCAAACTTCAATAAAGGACCACACCCACAGGTGTTAAAAATGCACTGTGATGGTGTTGAAAAGTGTTCACCTGACACTTCGTGGTGTTAATTTGACACTGTACCAGGTGTTATTTTGACACTGTACTGGTGTTAATTAAAAAATGACACCACATGGTGTTGATTTGATACTTGTTGGTGTTAATATCAATGGTTTAACACCCGTCCAGCTTCAATAAGGGACCACACCAGCTGGTGTTACTTTGGTGTAAAATTATTTTCACATTTTTTCAAAAATCTAGTATTTCAACGTAAAATTCTTGATCGTCTTGTTTAAATTAAAAATCAACAAGAAGTGCAGTTACTAAGAAACTCTTCAAAAAACAGTTTAAAATTTGGAAATGACACCCGGGGGTGTTAATTTAACACCATAAATGAGCACCGAAAATTTAACACCAGCTCGGTGTTCACTATTTAACACCGGACTTTTTGCAGTGTAGTTATTTGAAATAAAGAACATCATTCATCATGACGGATTGTCATGGCCATTGTCAGTGTGGGCTGTAATAATTTTGTCCTATATATAGATCCCTACACATATTGTCAAAAACTGTGTGTGTGTGTGTGTGTGTGTGTGTGTCTGTGTCTGTGTATGTGTTTGTGCGTGAGCATGCACGTGTTGCTATAGTTTTTTCTTTCTGCACACGTTTATAGGCATTTATGTACTCGACAATTAATAATGATATCCAAAATAACGTAAATTATTGTCCAATTTGTGCTGCTTCCCAATTGCAGTGATGAAAGAAATTGTGACCACAAATTCCAGGAGCTATACTACAGGACCGGTGTACTGTTGGAATTGCGAGAATATTGACACGACGTCGTGTAGTCATCATCACAAGGGGGCGCGCGTTCATTCTTCACATACACGGCACTGCTTCACATCGACCAAAATGTTCGGACACGAACCTCTTTTGGTTCGGACCGTACACCGAGGCTCATAGAGCATCAGCCTTCAACCACAGCGCATTCTGATTACGGAAGCATTATTTTGTCACAATAATACATAATCAGTCATAAAAATCCTTGTTTAACCTTGTAAATTAAGGGAAATCAATAAATGAAAAAAAAAAACTGATTCCGACAATGTCAGTACAGATGGTAGCTTCAATAATTTGAATATCCTATGGTAATAATGTATTATAGCTTTGTCTTCATTGGCCAATCTGGGCCCCGTTTCATCAAAAGGTATAATCGATGTTGAATTTCCTTAACACACAGGCTGCCATAGACTTATTATTGAAATCAACTATATAATCAATTATAACTCTTCATAAGACAGGGTCCTGGTATAATAGGAAGCTGCAATCCTTCAGTATAAAAGTTCGCAAAAATGTTTTGTTAATTTTTGACACACACAAAATAAAATAGTCATGTAGGCCTACATGTTATACCCGGCGGTGCATTTATTATTGTGTTGTTTATTGATTCCCACTCATTATGCAAGAACAATACAAGTTAAAATAAAGCAAGAACATTTCGGATCTAACTTGAATGGGTGAGCAACTATTGGAATATAGCTGTTATTCGGTTCGAACCTAATTCAGGAGGTGTCGTCACTGTGGTGTAAACTTAATTGTCTCTTACGAAAATATTGTTGTGGAGTAAGAAAAACAATTAAGGACACAAGAAACTCGATAGCTAACGGGCAGACTGATGGTTTGTGTAAGCCTGCTGTTAATAGTTAGGTGACTGGTGCTGGATATATTCTATAGGCCTACTTTACGGCAATTTACAGACACTAATCCATAGCACGTGAAGTCCATTTGCAGGCACCGGGTATAACCGTACGTTATGATCAAGGGACGATGACATGGCTGTCTTTTTGTCTCTTATTACTGTGTCTGATGACGTCGTGCATGCAATGCTGGTACATGTACTGCCGTCTTGTGAACATGATTCTAGCTGGTACCATGTAAGACAACCATGGGTGTTGATTTACAACGGCTGCTGCTGGGCATGATGACATGGCAGATAAAGAATCGTCAAGATGTTTGAGCCACGACCAGAGAAGGAGTGGAGATGAAAGCTAATTAAAAAAAAAAGAAATGAATAATCCCCTATAAACAATAGTGCGACACACTCTACGCAAAAAAAAAAGAGACTTTCCCCCTGAAACATAGCCTATATAATCATGTGTAAAAGGCACGTTAAAAAAAAAAAAAAAAAAAAAAAAAAACGTATTGCACGTGGCGTATACCTTGTTGTGTTAATGTACATCACCTGAATTTGATGATTATGGTGTATTCATCAGCCGTTTCAAATAAACATTGGCAACCCCCCCCCCAAAAAAAAGAACAAAACATGAAATAAAATTGAAACAGTACCCCACCTTTCTTTCCTGTTTCAGGATTAGATACATTGTTTGTTTGTTTGTTTTTTCTTAGGGAAAAGAAAGAACTTTGGAAGTAGATTTTGACTAATTTGAGTGTTAATGAAGATTTGTATCAATACCCATCTTATTGTCTGATAACCTCAAATCTGGGCAATCAGAACCGAAGCGAAGGAGAAATACATGTAACTGATTTTATTCTGAAGTGTACAATATTGGAAATGAACTCTGCAACTGTTTGCGTCTCTCAGTTTGGAGTACGCCCTCTTTAGGCATACGTGAACTTTTTGTGTTCTGGTTTTAATGGCGCGTGTCACTCAGAATTGAGTATTTACGCCATTCTTTTTACGATGTACTAGTAGTCTCAAATCAAAACTGTGGGACACCACGACACCGTTTGAACAAAATTGAGATCAAACATGGTTGAAAAAAATTATTGAACATTAATCTCTAAATACTCAATACTGATGAGCTGACTCTTGACTTTTGTTTGATTTTCTGACTTAATCATGTTTGATTGCATCTTTTTGTGACGGTCTACACGACAGGTGGGAGTCAGGAGAGAGACTGAGGCTCTTGAATGGACTCATTGTGCAAATCACATCGGTATCATTGTTCCATATGCTCACTGGAAACGCCTTTCATCTATAATACAGAAGGCCTAGACAAGATATTGAGTCTCTGTAACAAAAACAAAACCCCTCAAATACCTGCTATATGGAAATGTGCACAGCATTCATTTCACATGGCTGTATCCGCCATTCAGGTTCAAGACAGTGAAAACCTTGGAAATGTCCGTAGTAATCAGAAATTTTGATAACAGTAACTATGATGATACTAGTAAGAGATTGGTAGGGCTTGCCCTTTGCAGTGACGCGTACACTTAACACGTATCACTGTTTTACATTTTGGAGTCTGTAGACAAAAGACTACTCCATAATGGCCCCCTCAATGGACGATGACGTCAACGATACTACGTCACGACAAATATTTCTCGGAGTCTGTGTGATTGTGTGTACCGTGATGAGTAAGTCCGCCATATACCCCTTCCCGCCATTCCATAGTAAACAAATCGCATGTTTGATTTATCGAAATCATTCGGCACACGTACTTGATAAGAGGTCGAGTTAGAAGGCAAGATAGGATAGGTAGTTCGATGTGACTCTAATATAAAATGACATCGTGAAAATGTCAAGAGGCAAACATTTCTCATGATACAAAATGCGATTGTACATCTATGACATCAAAGTATACTACTCGTAAATAAGTATTCAACAGAACGTAGATGTGAAAATCTCGGTCGTCAAAAAGTATCAAATTTCCTGTTTATTTGGATGTTAGGTTGTTTGTTTCCGAAAAAAAAAAAACACTCCAAACACAGATATGTATTTGTGTTGGCAATGCATGATGATCTTAGAACACTTCAAATTGACGCCTTGGTATAAGAATGTGACAACGAAAAACACTCTTTGGCCAAGACTAATTATACTCTCGTTTTCAAAAATTCTACACACATAAGCAGTTAAAATTGGTTCCATTGCTGTGGTCATTCTCTGGTCACGCACAATCAAGCATATTGTCGCATTTGGTGTACGCCACAAATCATATCGTTTCTATTCATTCAAAAATGAGTATAAGCATTATATGCATAATTATTGTCCATTGGAACATCTGTTATTTCTAAATACAAACGTGCATTTACTGCACTTTCTAGAAGCTGTAATGTATGCACTGGCAGTTGGTTTCTGATTAATTCTCCGATTTGGTTCAGGCTTTCCTCTTGTAAGCGTTGCATTTGTAAATTTCGCTGCATTTTTTGATAAATGGCAAAACATTCATGATTCGACCTTCATGAATGGAGCTGGATGAGGAGGTTATGGCCCTGCTAGCGGCCCTCTACCTTTCAATATCCAAGGAACGAAGACAAGGTACTGTTTGTGACGAGAAAAGAGCTGTCTCGTTGGATTCAATTGTTATTATAGTAGGCATAATATCTTCATCGGCTAAAAATAAACCGTTATAAAACTAAAGTCCCAGATGCAACAGAAATATGAGGTTCTGTGCTTATCTTTTTTGTATAATCTTCACAATACATTGTTATTGTTTCATTATTATTGCGATGTTTAACTTTCTTATTTTGTTTTTTTTTTGTTTTTGTTTAAGATAATTATAAACTCATTTCGGTTGCAGAAATCCGGGTTTTTTTTCTCTCTCTCAAATAGGCATTTTGCGTAAGATTCCTTCTAAATTTGTGCAAAATTGGTGATCGTTTGCAAGACAAGATATGTAGTAAAATTATACGATGAAAAAATGGCAATTCTGCTGGGGAATTTCCCTACATAGCACATATGATTGAATATCTGCTGTATACATTATATATAGGTGACATGTGTCTTGTGAGGAGCATGATCATTTATTTTGCCGCGTGTCTCCAAATTTTGCAAATACACTACTCAAGGACTTGTATTTCATTCAGAATGGCTGCTGCTATAGGTTGAAGGTGTCTCGTTCAAATAGCAGGAATGGTAGATATGAGTTGCCCTGGATACTTCATTTTGAAGGAAGCGTGCATAATACGTCATTCAAATATGGAATCTGTGTCTCTGCATACAATGCAGTGACACCAATTTGGTTTACTCAGGGTGAATTAACACACCCGGGCCCCGAGGTGTCTGTGTTTATCAATCCTCTCCCCCACCCTCCCCTCCCCCTAAACCTCCCCCCCCCCCCTAAACGTAACTTCTCTTTCCCAACCCTCCCCATACCCCATAAGCGCCGAAAACAGAAAATTACCCGAAATAAATGCTTGCCAATGCCATTTTCGTTTAAGATATACAACAAAACGCATACTGCACTATAGTATGTTTATTATACTCCGTGTGCATGTCAGTCTCACATGATTATCCTATTCAGTACAGTTCAGGCCATAGTGTTGCAGGCTGCCGCTCGCAACAAGGAGGGGGGGGGGGAGGTGCAGCAGAATCCTCCACCCCTCACCCCCCCCCCCCCCGGTTCCGCGCCCCCTTCCTGAAAATAGAGCAAAATCAATCCGTATCAAACAAGCAAAGCTGACGGGAAATACAGTTGGAGAGCACATGGTTTCAAGTATGTTTGCCTTGTGGTAAATTTGAGTTTTGTCTACGTGCGTGCAGTGGTTGACGAAATGGAGGAGGTATATTGAAACCTGCAGTCAGCTCGCGGCGCACTGGCTAAAGTCTACTGGTCATTATGGTTGCTTTCACCATGGCAACAACATTGTTTGGAGACGCCCACATCCTATCCTCAGATATTGGTTGTCATTCATGCTGGTTTAATGTGATGCAGGCCAAATTAAAAGAAATTGCCAGAGTAATCATCTTTTCCTTACAAAGCCGGTGACACTGTCTCGATGCAACTGTGCAATTACAACAATCGTATTCACTGAAAAGACTGTTAGAAACTGAACGGCACATTATGCACTGCCAGTACAAGCTTCATAACGGAGAGACAATACGGTCTATATAGAAATAAACATGGTGGTGTCATAATTGCAGCAGCCTATCGGAAGTCCAGCAGGCTACTTTATCGCATGGAACCATGCGATTGGCGTGCGCAGGCCAGGCTGATGCGCTTTTCGCTGTTTCAATTTTGAATGATGTTTAAGAGATGGTGATAATAATGTCTTCACGACGGACTAGACAATTTGTTTCGGCATACAATTCGTGTATAACTCACAACAATTTTACTCTATGATTGTCTGAGTAATACTGGCATAAAGAGGTCAATGTATAACTGGGCGCTTAACGACTGAAATTCATTTTTCGAGTCGTAAATTCTCGACGTGGTATTGGGAGGACTCACACCAACGAGATCATTTCCGCCTCCCTTCTCAGATTTTCTCCTGACATAATACATTGACTCCAAACTCGCTCTGCTTAGTAATAGCTCCATGCTCAGATCCAGTCTGCTTGTTCGTTAATAAGTAAACACACACAGAACATCGTGGGCATTAGTAATTCGTAACCCGAGGTTCATTAATCACGAAACCTGTGGGCTTGTGATCCTCATCCCTCCCCTCAAACACACACAGTATATACCCCACACAAACACATACACGAATAGCCGCATACATGCACTGAACCGAAGATCTTGGCTAATGAACGGCTGTGTAATACAGGCAATAGATGAATGACAATAACAGCGTTAACTCTATAGAAACATTAGAAACATTGAATAGTGGACGATGTTCAAACATGGCGTGGACGATGTTCAAACATGGCAAGAACTTTCGAAATCGGATAACAATATGTGCAATATTTTGGATCAAATATTTATCGTCTGGTGATTGGCTGAAAGCGATTCAACTATTTCAGAATGTTGGCATGTTTGACACTTCATGGCGTACTATTTGGAAAATGACGTCACATATGAGGACGTTTTCCAATTAACACACTATTTAAATTTTAATGTCACAAAGCTTCGTGCTATAAAAGGATCACTCCACATCATCGCATCATGGATCTACTTTTGTAGCTATCCATGACTATATCCACCACACAATCTTCTCGCCTAATTTTTTCCCTTTAACTCTCTTATTTCTTATGTTTATAATATGTGTTTGATCCAAAATACAATGATCTGCCTAAGGTCGAGTTTCCGGTTAAAAATATAGGCTTCGGTGATGTTTCCAATAGTATGATCAAGGATACATCCTTGGTACGATTTACTTTGGGGCTGCGCCCCTGTTACTTTGTCACCTCTGTCAATAGTTATAACCACATTTTGTATATGATGCACCACGCGCTACCCCGGGGTATCGTAGTAACCCGGGGTCCCACGTTGTGTAGCGCCATCTCACGTTCACTCGAGTACAACCGCAGAGTTACTGCGTTACGTATGCGCACTGTACTGACCCGTGGTACGGTGCGATACTCAGTATAGCGCTTCATGCACTGACTACACGCACTATTATAATAGCCCGCTAGCTGTGCCAAAGTTACGATCTCGTAGACGTAGTTTCGATCCCGTAATCTTATAAGCTTTGTGCACTTTGTGCCGAACAAAATATCCTTTCGCAATTAGGATCAAGCTGCAAAAATGCCAGCAGGTGATGGGGGCTATGCCGCACTGAAAGGAAAGGGCCGGAAAAGAAGGAAAATTTCCTGAGAGGAGAGGCTGGAAAACGCGAGGCTTCGCGCCACTCGGAAGTTGGGGAAGGAAGGGGCCGCCGATGTTCTGGAGGTGTTTCAGAAGGCCAGTGACGACGGGGATAAGGCGGAGGCATGAAACAATATCAATGATACACTGTAAAATAGTTACTCATAACGTTAACAAGGGATTAATTGAGAAAACTACAGGATGAAGAGGGTTTTTTTTTTACAAGAACAATGGCCATAATTGAATGTTGAAGAATTAATCACACACAAAAAAATTAATTTCCCACTTTTTGGTAACCCAGGGTACAGCCCTAAAAAAAAATAAATAATTCAACAAAATGGCTGATTTTTTTCTGGTACCCCAGGGTACCATTTATGTCATCATATGCCTAAATCCCGACACGGGCAAGATACAATTTACAAGATGAGATTACCAAAAATTCAAAAGAAACATCAAAACAAAAGTCCATTTTTTCATCTTGACTGTTGTTGGTGACGCTTTTCTCTTCTCAACTTGTTAACCTCCTTCCTCTGATGATCAATTTTCATGCTGACATCATGAGTGAATTTCCGCCATTCATGTCTGTCATCAACATGGTCTCTCCAGTTGTGAAGGACATCGGCTCTCCTCAGAATGTCTTTGATTGTATCTTTGTATCTCAGATGAGGGCGTCCTGTACTGCGAGAGCCATCATCAAGCTCTCCAAAAAAAGAGCTCATTGACAGGTCTGGCAGCTTCCATTCGCACAACATGACCAACCCATCGTAGTCGATTTTTAACGAGGGTGGTTTCAATGTCAAGTGTTTTTGCCTGTTCCAATACTTCATCATTTGTGACAAAGTGATCCCACTTGATGTGGAGAATAGACCTAAGGTGTCATTGTTGAATGGTCCTGAGCTGCTTTATATGGCGCCGAAAGAGTGTCCATGTTTCACTCCCATATAGCAGTAAAGGGGTCACACATTGGTTATACATTTTGAGTTTTGTTTCAGAAGTCAGATCCCGGCACTGAAATACTCTTTGCCTCAATCTTCCCATTGCACATGATGCGGCTTGAATGCGTGCCTTGAGTTCTTCATCTACTATAACCACATTTTGTATACTATACCAGTAATAGTTAACAACTATCGCGTGCAATATGCGCGAAGTGCAAACTAGATGAAAGACACATTTTTTATGCGTGTGCATCGAGATATTTTGGCGGTAATCTGGACAAAATTCTGCTGCTCATGAAGAATACATCGCATCACTAATCGTCCGTATCTGCGGGGTCGTATTTCCATTTTCCTCAAGCGGACCATGAATGCCGCATTGCGGGACTTAACAAAAGGCGACACTGAAAATGTGGGACTTTACAGCCTTCCCTCACTTGAACAACGTAAATATTGGCAGAGAAAAAGGCGGGAATAAATTGCAAGATATTGTTTGCATGTAACAGACACACACGTCATGTTAACTTATAACATCATTAAACAGCTGAATCACGTCCATCATAAAGAAAAATATGAGCTTAATAACTCAGTCCTGAAGTATTCGGCGAGGCTCTAGTGTCGTTTTCATTTATGAAGATAGTAACTACATGTATGAAGGTTTATTGCCGTCAGGGTATACCTACTTACTGATATAAAATAAGAAGACACCAATGCATGTTCTTTCTGTAAACTTGACATCTAAATACTGGCAGACTATAATTGCATGCAGGGAGGTGAGACGTCTCCCCTCCCGGCAAGCATAGTCACCACTTGGCACTGAGCCAAAGTAGAATGTCAATCGACGAAGCGACTCGTCGTTACTACGAGGTACATCCGCTGTGTGCGACCTTTCGCCAACCCCTGTGTGTGGTTGTAGCAAAGAGGTGTCATACCTTCTTGGTTGTAGCAAGGTTGTAGCTCGGTGGCCTGATGCAGTCATGGAGCTATACTGCTTCTCCATGATGCAGCATAGAAGATAACAAGTGCATGTCATGAATTATGGTGACCAGCGCTCGTATCATTGTCATATGACGTTTTTTTTCTCTCTCCAGATCTCTCTGACCTAAAAATGGAAATGACATCTTTTTCACTTTTCCCATGATACCCTCTGCAGCCCAGCCATTCATGTCATAATAGGATGTTCAGTTATACCCTGTGTTGTCATTCCGTTATCCCGGTTATGTCGCACTGCGTCATGATTGAGAAAGAAAACTAATTTGATAGAGGACTTTTTTTTTCTCCATTAATGTTATAGCAATGAAGTTAAAAGGGCAAAGGCAAAAACAAAAGTGGCAAAAAGAGAAAATGACTTAAGATTAAGGTCGGCGGAAAGCTGTTCGTCCACCGTCGACCTCACGAATTATCCTCTCGCTATAAAGCTATACGAACATAATCAAACACACAGAACAACAGAAGGTGGCGTGTTTGTTGTTTTTTTTTTCGTTTCGTTTTGTTTTCTGAGTAGAAATGAAATGAACAAGTTAGCCTATAGACTTGAAGTTTCATTCATATTTTCTAATGTGAAGGGTTGCAGTAGCCAAATTATCGACCACAGATTGCCACATTATCTTTTCTGTGCACAAATCGATGGGAAAGCTGGTGAAGCGATGGGAATCATTACTTCTTCGAATAATACACACATTAAGATTGCGATTAGTTATTACTATTCACAATCATGAATGCATTGTGAAACTTCGATGAGTTTTGGTATTTTCATTTTGTGAATCCGAGTTCGTTCATACTTCATTTGTTTGATTTTATGTTATCTATCAAATGTATTTGCACCTGGAGTGTTTGTTCTTCTTTTCACTGATTTTATTGTCGAAACCGCTAACCGATCCATGAAGGGATGAGCCGAGCCCCTCGGTGACTCAATAATCCAGACCTTGACTTACTTCGGACCACAAAACGCCTGTTGACTTCTCCCTGTCAACGAGAGGTGGAGTACACACAATCACGAGCAACTGATCACAAACAAAACAAAAAATAAACTCAACAAAAACTATGTCAAGAGAACAAGAGCTACACATGTATACAGCTATATCATAATGACACGTGGTAACACATGTCAATCACAAAAGCTCACACTTCCTGTCCTCTCATTATGCTCACACACCATCTATTAACACAGCAATAACTGTAGGTCCTTCCTACGGCCAGTCGCCTTTTTGAAGCCCACATGAAGCAACATGCTTGGAGCCAAAATAAGGGACAGACGGACATCGTCATTATGAATAGACAGAAAGACGGCTGCAGGCATAGATACCCTTATACAGATGCAAAGAATGGATGGATAGATGTATAGATAAATAGAATAAAGGATGAAGTGCCTTGCCAACGGGTGCACTAGTCCTGGGGTGGGACTCGACCCTCGTTGTACTTGTATGGAAGCCCGTGGTCTTTACAGTATTAATTACGCAAGCTCCCCTATCCCACCAAGTGCTGTGCTGCGAAAGCGAATAATGTCTAGAGTGTTGCGAATATAGATGTGAATGTGTGAAGTGTTTTGAAACGGCGTTCAATTTATACACAACCAAACGAATGTCGTGGTCGCACGTGACATCGTTATATACTCCTCGTTCATCTTTAGGCCCACATGATTCTTACTGTGAAATGTTATTTCTTCTTCTTTGTTTCAAGGAAAGCCCAGGGAGATGGCATATACTTCCCTGGAAAGATAATTTCTATTACAATTTCCCAGCAATGACATAGATCATATCATATCGGTGCTCCAGGGCGATTCCTTCACACAATCATCAGGTGATGGAGGTCACCATACGGATCCAAGCTAGAATGTCAACAACAGAATTATTAAGGAGTATAGGAATGTCAACGATGAATATACTGTGCGCAAGCTTTCGCTCTACTCTGCTGAATCGCATCTACAATGTAAGTAGCGAATTCATTCAAAAGAATTCATTTGGGAGAAAATTCTTCCCTTCACAGTGTGAGCATATAGAAAACTGTCTTTAGTGACTGCCTTGGTTGAAAGGACTAAGTCCCCTACAATACAAGTTTCAGGAAAAAAAAAAGAGTTCCTACTGCCATCAATGAAATCTACAATAAGGGTGTACCCACATTCTCCAACTGTCCTTGAATACAACAACAACACTAGTAGCAGTACCTCACTGGGTCTGTTCTTAAAAATCAATAGGTGATCGAATTAAACGCCATTCTCCACTGAAAAGGATGTGCCAATGCAGTTCAAAGAATGAGGTCACGTGTCCTACAAAATATGTATAGCGTTGACGGGGGTCAATACTAACAACAAAACGAACCTTACCAGTAGTGTACCTGCATTGAGGATAGCACAGCTCCAATACAGACTTCTGGGATACCGGGGTACTTCACCTGGAACCTGACCAAATCAATGACGCCATCAACACCACCAAGATGACGAGTTACTGAAGGATCAACTCTTCTCTTGACCCATTAGGTCAATGCTTGACCGCTGTGGAGGTGATAGACCAGTTCTTATATTCCAGTGATGGTCTCGTGCGGTGTGAGGAGGAAGATGGGAAGAGTTCTCCTCCCACCTCGCTGGTGTGAGCTAGTTCTCTTTGGTTCCCTGTAGAATGTCCCTACACAACTTCCTTCTCTGTACTCTAGAATCGTTTTTTTTTTTTGTTGTTGTTGTTGTTTTTTTTTTTGTTTTTTGTTTTGAGGTGATCCGTGATTTTTTTCCTACTTTCCTCTTTCTCTCTCTTTCTACTCATCTTCCAAGATATCAAGCAACAAACAACTAGACGACATAAATTACTGCATACACACTTATACAGCACATAGTCACACCTCTTTTCTATACTTTATAGTGCTCTACTCATCACGGTCGCAAAAGATAACCCGTCATTTGGCAGTAAGTCAAATGATCTTTTCCCATCATATTACAGGGCACCGTTTAATGAAAGCGTCAGCCCTGACAAATTGTCATGTTGTCTCTGACAATTTCAATAAAATCCTTGGTTTTGATTTTAAGCTTTGGTCACTAACTGGCACTATACATGGTAATTGTTGGAGACTGACAACTCTCAATTCTAGTCTCTATTCCCTTCTACACTGCGCGACACTATCATTTAACATTCAAGTTATTTAACGTGCTACATGATGCAATAGCTTAGTTAACCAGTACGTTCAAATTGTCAATCTCATTCTCTACAAGGAATAATTTACAGAGGAGATAAGTTTGTTTGAGGTACCACCACGTCGTGCAGGTGAACTGATTGGTTACAAAGTCCTATGAAGTAAAAATAATACCCACACAATCAATACTTTACTTGATAATAAAGCGACACATTACTGTACGTATATCGGCATATGTTGACAGCATCCCTAGTAATTCAAGGTTATATTTTGAAGAGAAATTCCACATAACACCATGTTCAAATTGGCCTTAAAATATTATGTTATACCAGTTTAAGAGAACGGTATTGGTTTCAGTACTTATCACCTGGAAATTGTGTAAGATTTGAAAAGACAAATCTCGGTCTATTTGTAACTTCTGTACATTTCTGTTCGTCTGATTTCTGTGTCAAAGTCAAGTCGAGTATGATGTGACATACTGCACTTTAAATATGGCTTTTGGAAACACGGCAACAAAACAAAAGCACTACATACGGCCCATACACCATGGAGCTATATGTGTACAGCTTCATTGTAACAACGTCCGCTCATGATACCATATATTTCCCTGGAAAAATGGCAGCCTACTGCCTCCAACTGTCTCATTCCAGACGTGCCTTCGACTGCGCACATCAAGGCAGAATGCTGGTCGTGGTGCATCCGGGACTGCACTGCATGAAAAGCTCGGATCGCAGATAATTATTCCCGCATACACGCCATCTCTTCATCAGGGCGACTAAAAATGATGGGGTATACTGCTTGAGATAAAAGTAGCTGCCGTGATAACAACATTATGAAAACTATATAATATGAACAATCACTGGTTCTGGCATATTAATGCAAGCACAGTGAATAATTTCATGGAGAATGCACGTTGTCAATAGCGAGGGTACTATACTGCTACTGCTAACGAATTCGAATTTATGAATTTGTCACTAATTACATAACAATAGTCAACAGACCGGTTCTGTAATACATTCAGATTTAATGCATGCTTTGTTCACAAAAGTTGCCCGTACAGTAAGCACAAATCGTGCAGGAGGCTTGCCCTACCTAGCAACAACTGAGCGAATTTCTACTTATGGAAGGAGTGGGTGACTGAAATACTTCGTTAGAAGGCTGTATGACAAGAAACATCCATAAATTGTAATAAATTACGGAAACGGTCTATTCACCTGTTCTCACGTATAAACATCCCAAAATTCGGAATCTATTTTGCATGATTGTTGTCATGTCAAGAAAGTTGTGAATAAGCTTCTTGATTAAAAAAAAAAAAAAAACATCATGGGTATGCGTAACATTTACAGTACACTGTATAGTCCTCACGGTATTGGAGAGCTGTATACAAAGTCAATGACAACTAGAAATAAGAATGTCGATGCTATTAACAAAGATTGTTCCTTCTGTCCTACATTATTTTGCTTTAAGATGATTTGTGAAAATGGGTGACAACTGCTATTTGTGAAATACTTGGTATGGCTGCTTTTTTTGTTTTGTTTTGTTTTGTTTTATTTTTATTTTTATTTTTATTTTTGCTTTGATTGTTTTAATGTTATGTATGATTTGTTTTTGAAAATCAATAAAAAAAAAAAAAAGATTGTTCCTTCTGAACATACATTGTAGCAAACTACGTGGATATCCATGAGTTATGGAACGACTGAGACTCAGGCATATCACTCATCAGGAGATCCAATGAGGTTCAAAAGTTCAATGTTAGGTCAGGACTAGATAGACAAAGTTAGCACCCATTCAGACACAAAATAGATAGATAAATAAAAAAATTTATATCATTTTTTTTTTCAATTACATCATCCTAGAACAGCGCATCAGACGAACTTCCTATAAAGGTAGATAAGTTAACTTTGGATCAGTTGTTGTAATTAATTGTTGTCATTTAAGAAGCCGAGTAAAATACGAGAAGACGGTGAGAAGGAACTGGTTAGACGTCTTAGGAATACTTCGTGCCTGCATGAGTGAAGACTAGTACTATAGCATAGTACACGTGTAACCTTAAAAAAAAAACACAAAAAAAAAAAGTCGTTAAAGCGGAAAACCATGTGGACTTCGAATTCGAGGTTCGTCGAGGTTCTGGAATGAAAATGTAGCCGTCTCCCACTAGCATGCATGCAAGCATAATATGGAACTACAACATAACTGTATTGTATAGCTCCATGCACCGTGTGAGAAATCACATGCTGCGTGAAACCCGTCAGCATCAGCAGTTTCTGATTAAGCCATCTGTGCCATCTAGTAATCTGATAACGTAGGTCCAAAGACATGTATTACACATCAACCGATCAAATGAAACAAACATCTGTAACATGCTGATCGCATTTTTACACACACAGTCGGTGAAGTAAATGAATGAAACGAATGAAACGAGGGGTATCATTGAGGGGAAACCCGTGTATCATCGCATAGTCCCGGCCATAGACAGTTTAGTTAACTCACGGCGGAAATCCGAAAAACATCAGTGTAATGTGGTTGGAGATAAACGCTACTTCAGGCGTGAAAATATTCTCACACTTTGAGAAGCGTAAGAGGCAGAATTCCCATTTTTCCTTTTATATCGCGCTATAATGATTATGAGCTATCTATTACAGCATATATAAAAGCGATTTTCAGCTATCGAATCGAGGATATTACTGGAAAGAAAATGATCAAATACATTTGATTTTAAAGTGATGATCCAAAACAGAAAGAATGTGACGTTCATTAAACAGAACAAAACCCACAAATGAACGTTAAAATAAGTGTTTTTTTTTTTATTTAAATGACCTGCGTTGCAAACGCAGGCTAGATGTACGCTGATTAATACCCTCATACAATGTACTTTAACGTGGCCAAAATGAATCCCTATAATACCTGCCATGACTGTCACACTTTATCTATTTTTCTTCAGATTACTTTGATTGGAACCGACCATAAGGCCTTCCAAACCAAGATACTATCGCTGACATCATCTGTTAATAACTGTTTAATCATATACTAATTATATTTCAAAGAGACATCGGAATACATGCACCATAATGATATACCCTAGATTGAGCATCATGTTCTATGGTGAGACTATGAACAATAGACATCGCATGAAAACATACACGAGCAATCCGACAAAAAATAGCAGAAATTGTTATAAAATGATATGGTACACAAGTTTAGACATTATTCATGCCACCACGTGGTGATGAGAGTATAAATCAATACCAGTCATCATCCCATTCCTTTATTTTTCGGAAAAATTATGAAGATTTGTGTGCATACTACTAGTACGTAATACGAATGCAACACATCAATCTATAGGCTTATACTGTTAGACACAAGGGCCCGTGCAATATTTCATTTATGTACGTTGTTTTCTCTTCGCCAACGAAAGATTTCCCATGTTCATGTTTATTCAGTTGATGATCTATCAAATACCCTGAGACCGCAAAGCTTTGTTCGTGACCTCATGATTCCCATTGAATCTGGGGATGTCGTTTTTCTATTGTTTTGGGGGATGCGAGAGAGGAGTGGCTTGACGGCGCCTCATTTTGGGTGAATTTTGAGAAAAAAAAAATCACCAAACCTATATATGCGTATCAGTTTATGCGTTAAGCAATGTGTTTACCACGTAATCTACTGAGCCATAACAAAGACGTCACACAGTAGATCAAAAGCAAAGTACAAATGCATTTTTATTTTTCTGAGTATTAAATGAATATGCAACGTTGCACACTGGCACTGGACTTGTAAAAATCACTTTTGGATCAGTAACTTTTGCAGGAAAGAACCAGTAAAAGATTAAAAAACTGGGTACTTCCTAGTCTGACAGACAGGTCGGACCAATAGAAAAAATGGATTGCAGCCCTGGAAAATGCTTGGAATTTGGCGTACGTACAGCATCCAAAACAATTTGGGTTCACTCTTTCACATTTCTCTACCATTTAGGTATACACGGAGTTACCGTACTTACGGCAAACCAGAGGGGCAGTTGAGATCATCTCCCTGGGCAAACCTGCATACATCAAGCAAACATTTCGCTATACGATTCTTAGAATAGTAAAATATCACTTGTTTACGTGTACATTAGAGGTGTTTTATAATCGCAGATTTTTTTTTTTCAAGACATGAATGATCACCTCTATACACACGAACATACACAGACACATAACAAACACACACAATGCATACTTTGCGCGATGTTATGAGTATATCCAAGGAGGTTTTCTCTCACTTCCCTGATTGGGTGCATGACGAGGCATACATTGTACATTCACCCGATCGTCAGAAGCGTGGGGTTATGACCGCAAAGGTACAGATTCACGTACAACCTATATTTACAGCACGTCGAGTCTTATACCTCGCCATAAGGTGGAACCTTCAGTGGCGCCGCCAAGAAATGCAAGAACGCCATTTTGGCCTGGCGCAACACACACACACACACACACACATACACATATTCACATTCTAAAAACCCCCTCAGTCCCTTGGAAACTCTGTCGCCTTTCCAGAACATAGTTGATCTAATGATGTACATTCTTGTTGCCTCAGATTTTGTGATATTAAATCAACGAACGGTTTCACTCATCACATACAAGAAGTGAACCCAAAGTGTATCTCAATACATTCATGTAGGCTCACTAAAAAAATCCCTTCCAACCATCATCACTCAGTTAAGTTTGCTTTTCTCTCAATTTCTTTCTTTAAGTCCTTCAAGCATTGGCGGTGCTGGGGTACCACATCATTTTGAGTCACATCATTTTCTCTTATTAGACGCAAGTTTTATTTTCCCCACGTGGAGTCTCCATTCCTCCAGTTTTCTAAGTTTTCTAAATAGACCTACTCTTAAGCATTAACCGAATGACTGACACACTAGTGCACGTACTATGTGATGTCGCCTACAGACATCACCGGCACATCGTCATGCAAAATATACTCGGCGCTCATCAGTAGACCTTTTTATGCAAACATTAGGCTAAGTATGTACAAAGAGTGTTAAAGGGATGGGAAAGCACAGAGGATTTTTTCCCTTACTAGTTCTAAAACTGAGGTTTTAAGGCCAGTGAGGATTTGCCAGCTACTGTGAAGTAATGATGTACAAAGGGCAGCATGCATATACCTGGTTACGGGCAATGTTCTGTCACCAAGGAACAAGAATCTCAGCTTCGCTTCTGATATTATTTAAAAAAAGAGGAAATTCATAAACAGGAAAAACAAACTTTACATTTCTACATTACTGATTTCATAAACATCACAAAATATGTCCCTTCTTCAGTGGACGGAAACAATATTTTTGAGTAGGGTTAGAGAGTGGGATGGCGAGATTGCAAATAAATGCCACTTTACACCCCAGTCACACTTCTGTGGGTAAGTACGCAACGCATCGTCTACTTGCAGAGTACAATATGTCTTTCATTCTATCTTCGATAAATAAACTTACCAAACTGAGATTCATCTGTTTTCTACATAATATAGGGAAAATTTCCATCATCATCGACCATTCTTCCTGTCCTCCGTTTCCCTATTACACTGCTTTGCTGTCACTGAGGTTATAGCTATATCCACATGTCCCTGCTTCTTAACTTTACATTCGATTAGATGACGATCTTATACTGTCATAATATTTTACTTCATAATATTTGTATATTTGCATGCTTTCAGCACACAGTTTGGCGACAAAATCAACGACTTTGCATCACAGGATAGGCTTGGAGGAACATACTACCTTTCAAGTGTTATTGTGGGGGTTTTTTTAAGTATTACCTAACAATATATTGTGTACTCGTGAATGTACGTTTTGTAACTAATGATGTGATATTGACGGGTTTTTTTTTTTTTTTTGTACTTTCAGTTTGAGTCCTATAATGAGGTAATTAGCAGACTGCAACTGCAGACTGCGACCGCAACCTCGACTTCAGAAGCAGGACGCGTGTGTTTGTCTCTAGATATGGGGAGGAGAGTTCCATTCGTGGGTAGGTCCTATTATCTAGATCTTCGCCCAGACTTTGCTCTAGTTCCCACGGAGGGAAGTGAAACTCTGCTTACCAGTCATTGTTTACCGGTTCTGAAAATACGAGGACAAACAACGAATATAATTACAGTGTAGAAGCAACATGGAGAGCAATTTCTCTATTACTGTGCAGAGTAAGCGCATCACAAACAGACTGACGAAATTTAACCAGTCTCTCGCCATACGCGTGACAGGAAGTTGAGATCGTGACATGAATAATTTAGTCAAATGCCTCTTCGTTAGAACCTTTCAAATTTGAAGCTTTGGAGAAGAACAGTGGTTATATTTTGTGTAACGCACTGAAAAGTGAGAAGCCGCGATTTGTATTCCGTTGTAGGAGTCCTGAATAGAAAATACATGTTCATGGGCTCGCAATGACATCTCTTACGAATGTGACCATGAAAACACACTATGATCCTATTAAGGGCCTACCATCTCGCCCGCATAACGCAGTTTGCGATTATAGTGTTTTTCAATGTAAGTTCATTGACCTTTGACCTTGTCCAGTTTCACTATTATTCGTACTTGACCGGCATCTTTAGGTGATGTACCTGTAGTTTGATGTACCTGTGTGACCATAGCTCAAAGCTTTTGAAAATTATTGAGAGCACACAATATGGTACTTATCAGAGAAAAAATTCATTGATATTTTGACCTCTGACCTTGTTAAAATTCACAAATTAATATTTGTACTTGACCGACAAACTTTGGTGATGTACATGTGGTGTGAATTTCATGGTCATAAATCAAAGTTATGGAAAGTATATTTAGTACTAAGATACTGTAAGTATACATGAGCTCAAGAGATAAAGTTCATAGACCTTTTGAACTTTGTCAGAATTCACCGATATTCGAACTTGACCGACATCTTTTAGGTTATGACGGTGGTACTTGCGGTATGAATTTGGTGGTCATTGCTTAAAGCTGTTAAAAGTTATTGAAAATACACCGCAATAATATTCGTAAGCATATTCAATGCTTATCAGTACAAGTCCATTGATCTTTTGACCTTTGACCTTGTTGACCCATATTCGAACTTGACCACCATTTTCAGATCAAGCACCAGTGGTGTGAGATTTGTGGTCATATAACATCAAAGCTATGGGAAGTTACAGAGAGTACACCAAATTGTTGACGACGCCGCCGACGACGACGACGATGACAATGGAAAAGTGACGCCTATACTGTTTCGCTTCCGCTACGCGGGCGAGACAACATTACCCCTAACTGAATTAGCTGTGGCCCGGTGGTCCGGGGCCACTAAAATTTATGTCGGGCCACTAACCTTTAATGAAAGGCTATCTTTTGGTAGATTGATCGGGCAACTTAGATTCAAAATGGATTGTTATATTTCCTTCTATTTCGGGAGGCTCTTTTTCGCGCCACCATAATTTCAGATTTCAAAATTTAAGTGCCGCTTTCGTGCCATCAGAGAAAAAAAGTTAGTGTCTTGCCCTGCGGTACCCATCTATTCTCCCGAGTGAAGAGGGAAATGTGTAAGACCTCTTGTCCACGAAATGTCGAAGCACCGAACAAGATTCGAATTCAGAACAAGGCAGCTTCGGTGCAGGAATTAACTTGTCGTGACCCGTGCACCTCTGGTTATCACTGTATGACAATTTTATATTGGAGAAAATATGAGGTGGCTCTTGCTAATCCTTTGACGTGACAGAGGCAGGAACTGTGATCTGGTAAACATGTTGCCAGATTTTCAGTTACTAATTCAAAAACTCGGAGGATTTTGTATATTCTACTATCCGATAAATGGTACACATAGACAAGGGGCACAAAAGAGGGGGATCTTTATTCTGCCTTATGAAATGCGGACGATGGATGGTATGAATATCATAATGCATGTATAGAAGAAAATACAAAAGCACAGGAATGTGCCTCTCACAGAGCCTTTCATCATAATGACAAAATTCTGCTTCTAAGGGACACTTACAGAAAATACATACATGTACGCTGTTTCACGTCATGTTCATCATGTGCAACGTGATATTGTCCAACAGTATGCTTGTATTTTGAACATGGTATTTTTTGTGATGCCATTGGCCAACTTCAAATGAAGGTCAAAAGAACTTGTTTCGGAAGACCTCTCAGGCCACGACACCTCACCTGAAATCCATATGACATGATGGTGACCAATATCACTGTTGTGTGGAAAGATGTCAGACTTCAAAATTTGATAATTATCTCATGTTTATTTCCTTACCTTATACGTCAATGGAATCTCATGCTCTTTATATTGCTCGTTTGACTAAAGCAGTATCATTTTAGTCTCCTGCAACGTTTCCCTTCGGTGACAGATCTCAGTAAAAAAAAAAAAAAGAAAAGAAAAAAAAAGGAAGAAGTCTCCATGGCCTGTCGACTCCTCCTGTTCTGCATAATTTATTTCAGATCAACGTCAGTTTGATCAACTGTAACATTATGTAGAAGATTTCCCTTCAGTTAAAGATTATACGTGTATCTCTCTCTCTAAAAAAAAGAAAGAAAAAAAAAGAGAGAAATAAAATATAAATGAATAAATATCCCTCCCTGTCCTGTCAATTTTATTACAGTGACGTTGTAAAAGGAATAACACCTTGTTCCTTCTCCTGGTGTCTTGTACTGTTAAGTGTTTAGAAGAATAATTTCATACAGGTGAGTCTGAAAAGTATGAACTATGTAACATGTGTCATGTACATACAATGTATTGCTGCATGTTATACGGTGTATATACCAAAGTGTCTGATATTGTGTAGATATGAAGCAACGCATTTGTTATAGGGTTGGCATTATGTATACATGCCTATAGTGCTTCAAAACAAGGCGAAAGCATGCGAATGACAGTTTTACTTTTCTCGATACACTTCTTATATACGCAGTAGTGTTGGAATAAATCAAAGGGTAAATGGTTGATGACAGATTGGTGCTCTTGGTTCGTAAATCACTCGATTGTGACAGCATAATTCTCAATATTTGTGTTTGCTACATACGTTTGTTTTTTTTTGTGCATTTTGGATATTATTCATACAGTTCAATTAGCAAAGTTCGACAATATCGGAAATTGAGGCACAACAATGCCTTCAACCGCGTTCTTCTCAAAACGTATGAGTAGGTATAGAGGGAAAATTTTTTTGTTTAGTTCTTCCTCATACGGGTACCAGTCTCGGTACGTGAGGGTTGATGAGTGCCGACAATCGTAAAGTTAAAGTTTCGTTTCGATGCACTGCATGCCAATTCTGTCAGTGCACACGATCTTGTTCATTAATGCGATTCATTGCGATATACTGTAGAAGATAACGGTCTGCGTTTGTTGTCTTTTCTTCTTCTTCTTCTTCTTCTTTTTTACTAAGTTTCAATCCCCAAATCTTTTGTTTTTTTCTTTCATTTTGTTCTCTGCATCTGTGCGATTGGACATGCGATTGGACATATATAAAATTGTTTGGGCGAAACAACGCCCCCGAGGAAGAGTTCAGTATACGTCAACATAAATTTGTTATCTAATATCAACCTACACGAGTGTTGCAACTCTCTAGACTCTATATTGAATGAACAATTCACAGCTTCTTAGTTGTTGTCATGTACACATGTGTATAATACTGCTGGTATTTGCTACCGCATTAGGATTTCATATTTTCGAGTGTCGCCGGTGTGCAGCATGAAGTGACAGTGTATTTAACGTCACGACGAGTGTCACAGTATTACATAATTTGGCAAAAACACCAAACTCAACGAAATGACAGTCGGAATAGCTATATGATTTGAGGTCCGAATATACGAATATGGGCATGAGGTGCATCTCTGAATTTCTATTTCTCACTTCAGAACATATACAAAAACAAAACAGAGAATGTATTGAATATAGCATCCAACCCTGTTGGTAATATTTGATATTGGATGGCACAGAATGGGAAAAACTGGGTCGTTTAACACTCTTGGAAGGATGAATTCGGGAAAAGATGACTAATGTGAGTTATACCGCACGTACGCTGCAGTAGGAAGTAGGGTTATTTCTTTATAAAGTACTCCCCCCCCCCCCCCCCCCGATCTTTGAGAGATTTTCGCGGGACGTGATGAAAATCAAATACCATTTTTCATTCTCCTGTATCTTCTTCTCTTGTATATGGCTGAAATTTTTTAATGTAACGCCATACTCAGGCGACATTAAAAGAGGCTTTCGATTGAAATTTTACACATGTATATATTAATCTCATCTTGTCTTACAGAATGAAGCCCGGGAGAGTAATTGTGCCTATCATAATATATTTGGACCCAGTGTACATACAATGAACATAAAGATCATACTTCATATCGTCATAAAAACGTGTGATTTGTGACTACTATAGTGAGATACGCAGCGCAATACTAACATGATGAGTGCACATACTATAAATATTGTATGCCAAAAGTTATGAACTTATCTTTATTACATAGGCCTAAATAAATTGTGTAAGTGACATTCATAATCAAAGGTTACGGATCTTCAAATAAGCATCAAGAGTATGTTCCAATATTAATATCGAGTTATATAATACTTCACATACAACAGATATGTCCATGTGACAAAAAGATGGAGTAAATATCATATTTAAAGTTCTTTCTACGATGGGGCAGCCAGTTACTGCCATTAAACAGCGATTACATAAAGAGAGGTGGTTAATTTTGACGGGACACTCGATGCAATGGTACAAAGGCATCGGGAAGAATCTATTTAAAAAAAAAAAAAAAAATCTGCATCTCCAGCACCATGAGAGACCGGAGACAACATTGTGGCGTCATACAGTATCATCATTTATCAGATAAAACCAACTTTAAAATGATGTTCAGTTTCCCGCTTTTATCGAGACCTGTAGCTGAGAATGGAATTATAACAGCGCCATGTGTATCTTTTTAGGTAGAATAAGCGCTTTAAAAGAGTCCTTCTATCGTTTGAAATAAAATAGCACATAAATCGGCTCTCAAATAAAGTTATTATGCCAATACGATGATTATCTGCAACTTCTTATTGTTATGGGACAGGGGACACCTATTATGTAAGCATTCTGTCAGTGAACGCACTGTTTTGCTCTTTGTACACAGTGCCTTTGACAAAGATGTATTGAGTGAAAGTCGAGGACGTGCCAAATCATCAGTGAGTATCCGTTGTGACATTAACTCGGGTTTCCAGTGTCCAACGCAAAGCAGAAACCATTCATGTCCACTGGAGCAGTCATCGTGCTAAGCTGGCCCTGGGCAGCTACACCTCGTGTGTTTGAACAAAGGCAACACAGCATGTCTTGGCGTACATATCCCAGGCTGAATTTTGAAAAAGGCATTTGAGAGTGGTTGTCCTACAATAAAATAGACAATCATGCACTTTACACCATAAAATACATGACTACATACAACAACACATTCTAAACATCATATCACATAGGGCTATATATGTCAGACATTTTATCGGATGATTTGTATGCGGGGGTCCACAACTCCTACGTACCACGTGTGATAGTCTAAATTCCAACCATGGCGCTACTTTACTTTTTTTATTCCTGCACGCTCACCCAAACAAGAGGGAGTAAACACAAATATACAATGTTGAAAACTATCACAACTTGTTTAAGTTGAAGTGACAACAGGTCTAAAGCTCTAAGCACAAAATAAACTCAGAGAAACATAAACGATTTGAAATGAGGATAATACAGCTCCTTTTGTACCCTCAAAAAATCATTAAATTTATATCAGGATACGCATTATATATATATATATATATATATATATATATATATATATACATGCAGGGCTCGACACTAACGGTGGCCCGGTGGCCCGGGGCCACCAAAAATGAAAGTCAGGCCACCAAATTTCAAAAAAAGGGCAAATTTGGTGGCCCGCCTCGGGCCACCAAAATTTTTTGAAAAGTATGTCAATGAATTCGTAACTTTTTGCGCCGGAAATTAGCAGTTAAATTTGTTCAAAGGAGGGATGAAAAGGACTGAATGAATGCCTAAGAGTGAGTGTTGCGAAAGCAAGTTTGTTAAAGTTTATCTATGAGTAGATATGTCCAACTTCTAATTCTTACTATCATAAGTCTTAAATATTTGACTTATTAAGAAAAAGGACTTTTAATGTTTTTTATTGCTTTTTTTCGGGACCCCAAATTTTTCTCTCGGGCCACCAAAAATTTGAAATTTAGGATTTAGGTGGCCCCATCGGGCCACCAAACAAAAAGTTAGTGTCGAGCCATGATATATATATATACAGTATATATATATATATATATATATATATATATATATGTATATATATACATATATAATATATTATTGTATATATTTATAAACAACGTATTCATGGATGGGTATACGAACTTTTCCGAAATGAACAAATCGATATATCCGAAATCCTTTTGGAATTGTCATAACTTTCAGCAAGAATTGAATATACTCCACTTCATTCAAGAATCATGCAAAAGAATTTGCATGCTATACAAGTCAAGTGGCAATGGATTCGAAGACATCAAATTTACATATCGAGACCCAAATTTCACATCCAAATCAGAAACGCACCAAAACACTGGTTAAAAAAAATACCATAAACAATCTAAGAAATGGTTACAGGAAAAGTGAATCCGATGTACTCACTTATACACATCACTGCCAATAGTCGTACAAATATATCGGGAGGGCCGCAATCCGAGTCGGCGTAAAATGGTTGCACGACATAATTTGCGAATGTCAAGGCTATGATGCTCTGCCCAGTTGGATTGATGATAAGAAGTGTCACCCAGAGAAGAATGAAAGCTGGTAAAGGTCCAAATGCAGTAAATATATAGGAATATTCCCCTCCTGATTTCACGATGGTGGTTCCCAACTCGGCAAAGCACAGTGCACCGATCAGGGAAAAGATGCCGGACACAGTCCACACGACGAGGGACATGCCCACAGAGCCAGCATTTTCCAGGACGCTTTTAGGCGAGAGGAAAATACCGGAGCCGACGATGCAGCCCGTGATGATGGTGATGCCATTGACCAAGCCGATTTCTTTCCTCAGACGAACTGGTTCATGGCTTCCGCCGTTCATTTGTTTGATTTTGACGTCGCTCTTTCCGCCGAAATACGAGCTACCGTTCATAATATCACCACTCACATTGGGTATACACGGCTCTCGCGAAGTGTTCAGCACGCCGGCCGCTATCTCCTTCTCCTTCGACGGCGGCATAGCTTGACAGACGAGTTGTGCGGAAGCAATCTTATATATTCCTTATAAGGAACACACGATGTCGATCCGTATGTCACACTCAACTTCAACCACGGAATGCCAACTGCATGCAGAAAAATAGAAGTAATTTGCCTGTATGTATGTGTAGATACGACACGGACAATGCTGGAACGTTTTAGAATAGTTGCTCAGGTATTTGCAAAAGCGTGGACAAGTGAATAAGTTCATTTGCCACTTCCCGCGCTATTCTTTCGTTCTAGCGCGCCTTCTTAGTGAGTGCAGTGATGCAAGCATCAGTGCACAGCACACACACACTCGTGAGTGAGAGGTTGCTTTCGAGCGTGTGTGTTGACAGTCTTCAATAGTCTGCTGGGTGTCAGCACTCCACGCCAGTGTTTAGTGTATGCTCGTTTTATACATAATGACATTGTGAAAACTCCGTACGTTTCAGATCCATCCCCTCTTCGTGCTGCCGTTGCTAGGCACAAAGACGCTGTGAAAGGGAACTGTGAAAGAGGACACCAGTCCCCCACGAGGTGTCTGTTCGTTGTAAATTGGCCGCACGGACTGAAAAGGAGAGATGGAACAAGAAATATAATGGTGTAATACTTCAGTATGCCATTGTTAGCTTCATACAATGTATTGGCTGTTCAGGGTAGGATCCCGATAACATTGCAATTTCCATGCGTCCTTGCTCTGTAATGATCACCCTTTTTGGAATCTCCACAACAATTTTACAGATTTTTATGTGTGGATTGTCTGAAAGATTCCCGTGACATTCCAGTTCTGTACAGTAGTAACAGTTGTCAGCTCTTCAGGTAACTCCTTCTTACACCTGGGAAGCATCATGTTTTGCCTGTGTAGAAGAAGAAATTAAAGCACAATAACAGGAATAGGAATAAACTCTCAGCGTGTTATAAAGCATGGGTAATGGTAACGTCACATAGTTTGGAAGAGGAAGTGCTGCAAAAGGCATGCACGTATAGCATGAGTGTGCGATCAGCAACAACAGCAACAATAATAATAACAACAAAAAAATCGTATGATGTACAAAAAACAACAACTTTACTTCCTGAAATCATCATGATTGTCTGCCATTACACAGATACGCTTTGGGCCTGAGCTGTCAACAAACATTACACTGGTGACTTGTGACATACTGAACCATCTGTCAGGCATGTGTGAATATATACAAAGTATCGTACATTGGTAACATTAATGTGATCGATTGGTTGAACCAGTATAGTAAAGGGGCCATGCACTGTTCACCTCAGCGTGTTCTGTATAAACCATAATTTCAAATTTCAAATTTCCCTCAGTTTGATTGTGCATTCGATATCATGTAAGATTTATATGCTGCTTTCATTCAATAATTTCATCGATTCATTTAATCTCATGTTTAAAGAAAGGTAGTATACTTGTTATGTCGTCATTGTATTGTTTTCATTTTATACCTCATCATATTTTGTTGCAGTAATAAATAAAAATTTAACATCTTAGAACGTGTATCTTTCTTCCAAAAATCGAAACTATCCGTAGTATTTTACAATATTCCCCATTCACAGGAAATTTTGCATTATCCTCAAAATGTATACGTGTCCGGGGCAATATTCGGCTGATGTGAATTTCACTCGAATATAAGAATATGGAGATTTACATGACGGTATAAATTTTCACGAACATTGCTGAAACACGAACGCCGAATTAGTCATGTATTTTATGCTTACAGATAACATGCACGCACTTTAAAGATAGTGACAAGTTATTCAGACTATTAGAGAATCACATTTTATGGAAATTAGGAATAGAACAGGTGTATCGAACTGAAAATGATAAATGAACGTTTATTTTGTAACCATGGAGCTACCTCCATAATTAAACTATGTGCCCTCATTTGTATATCATGGGGGGGGGGGTGGGGGAGGGGGAGGAGAGGACACCGCAGCAAGGAGCCTTATTACACTTACAAAATATGGACCATTCACAGCCAAATTCCTTTATAGTTACAATGTCAAGTAAAAAGGGTAAATCGCTGTAACACAAGGCAAGCTTGAAAAGATGTAATCACCTTTACAGTTGATGAGAATGATTGTATTCTCCGACAAAATGCATTTCATTTACAGACTCTGGTTTTGGGCGTATCGTAGATTGACAAATTACGAGCAGTCTATGTTATTGGTAAGAAAGCAATTTTCCTACAAAGAATACTGAGCGTAATCTGAGTGGGTAAAATCCATTTCCTTCCCACATTCAGGCTGAGTGAAGTGAAGCAAGAAATCCAACTACATAAGCGTTGAATCTTCCATGTATTTGTGCAAAACATTAGTTATACATGTATCTCTCTTCCTTTTGTTTTGTTGTTGACGGTATTTGTTTAAACGTGTCTTTTAATGGTAACATTTTCCATGACGTGATGTGTAGAGAGAGACCTTGGAAGCCGTCAAGTTTTCGTCAGGCTGCGTTCACATATATAGAAGTATACGGTATTCGCTATTCGCTATTCGCTATTCGCTATTCGGGCACCCAGTACACCATCACCCGCACCGTCAACTCACGATCTCATGCAGTGAGGATTTCTTCCTCCTACATCCCAGCAAATCTTATTAACAATTTCTAAACTGCATCAGAATGTCAGTCTACATGCTCATTTTTGCTATAGGGCAAATCCAGACCAAAATTGTCATTATTTCATAAACGAGTGACGGTATACACGCTGCAAGAAAATCGAACAAGCTCGATTCCCACTTTGCTATACTATTCGCAGCTATTCGGTACTTTCGAATAGTGCCCTCTTATGTGAACCGGTGTTAGGAAATCATATCGTTCGATTCAAGCTATTCGCATGCCCTCGAAACCGAGCCCCGAATACCCGAATAGTATACTTCTATGTGAACGCAGCCTCGCGGACGTCTGAATATCGGCCTACTCATTACATGAGTAGGCCGTGACACAGACCTGTTCGGTTTAAGTGTTGTTCTTTATGTTATTGTCTCTTTCAACTGTGGGGCTTCAGTATGCCTGTAAACAACAGCTGATTTACGCAATGACATAGCAATGCACCTAACACATTCCATAACCTATTGCATTATATTTTCATATATATTTTAAACCCCCATGCAGTTATGGCCGACATTATATCAAGACTGTTTTAAATTATGTATTTCCTGTGAACTGTCACAACACCGTATAAGACAAGACTTGCATGGTGGGTACAATTTTTAAAAGCAAGGTTGCTTGCAAAAGGCACGGTTTATTTTATGATTGACTGTGTGCACAATAGACACGTTTACAAGCCAATTTATTCAAATTGTATGCATACCTAAAATTTTCCTGACAACCAGAAAGCTCTAATGCATGGGCAGTGCGTTCTATACATTCAAATACATTTCAGTAGGACTATGTTAAAGAAATTGGAATAGGCCTATATAACTAGCTTTCTTGAGCTGAAGTCCTTCAGGGAAAATACCATCGAACTCATTTTGTATTTTATCTGTTCTTCATGACCGCAATGGAATCAATGATGGTCTGTAGCCATAATCTGACCGGATCCCAGGCAATGAGGCTAAAATGACTGTGTATTGCCTCGAGACACAACCGGGTTCCAACCACTGCAACAGAGCATGGGACTCCCACCAATTCGGCATTCAAGATTGAGTGACTGAGTCGTTGTTGTCGTTGTTGTTGTTGTTGTTGTTGTTGTTGTTGTTGTTGTTGTTGTTGTTGTTGTTGTTGTTGTTGTTGTTGTTGTTGTTGTTTTCAGCAGCTCCTTTAAAGTTTATATTTTTTATGTACGCATTATGCCCCACACCAAGGCCTGTATCATCTTTATGCACTCCGTCGATTCTAAGTGGTAAATCGAAATAACGACATGTACAAAAGGAGACTTTTTATTGTCTTCGTTCTCATAAAATACCACAATGAGGGATTTTGTATAATGGGGATGAAACCGTATAATCCTTGATCATGGTCTTGACCGCACGTTAATCTGTTGGAAGCACCATCTCTGCCACGTAGCACACAAAAAGTTTAATTACTGCCTTCTCTGGTCAAAGACTTTAGTTCTTGAAGAAGGACTATTTCGAAATACAATGATATACGTGTATTGCACGTTGTAGTTCCGACTACAATGGGTATAGTCGAAACAAATATTTCTATAGGCCAACGGTCGTTATTATGTAGAGATTGATTTGCGGCCCAACGGGAAGTGCGGCAATATAGGTCCTATTGGTTAATAACCTTCAACATCTTGATTAAAAGTAAGATTGTAGACATAAGTAGAGGGTTGGGCTTAGAGGCCTCCCCCTGTGGGTGTGCACATTGTTTTCAACGCATTGTGGCTGGGACAATGACAGGTGTGAAAGATAGCAAAATGGTGCCGGCTGCAGATAACGTCAAGAAAGGGTGATTACCGAAAGAGAAAGCTTTGTGCCTGGCTACTTAACAAGACTCAGCGTAAATTAACCTTTTATACGAAGTGTTACGAGTTTAAAGTCTGAACAAACTTATCCTGTGTAATTAATTATCAGAGCTATTAACTCCAATTAGATTGTACGTTGATTAGATTAAATTTTCCGAAAAGCTTCCATTATTGACCGGAGCTTCTGGCTCTTGAAGACACCGATTCTGAACTGCGGGTATTCAATATAACGTATCAGGCAAAAATGGACGTCAATTTATACGCTTAAAGGACAAGTCCACCTTCATATACATAAGGATTGAGAGAATGTAGCAATATTAGTAGAACACATCAGCGAAAGTTTGAGGAAAATGGGACAATCCGTTCAAAAGTTACGAATATTTTAAGTATCTGCGCAGTCACTGCTGGAGGAGAAGACTACTACAGCGTATGATGTCGCATGCGTACAACTATAACGAAAATAAAAAGAGAATTTCACAAAACTTGACTTTTTGAATAAAGTGAACATTTCTTCGACTTGCTACTGATGTATGTTAAGGGTAATAATATTCCCCCCTGCCTTCTGAAAGAGAGAAGTCGAGTGTTCTTTTGTTATGCGAGAAAAATGGAAATATGTTGAATTGTCTTCATTCTTTCTTTATATCGTTGTACCATGGACCCTAGTAGGGTCCATGGTTGTACTCATATTGTGACATCACAATTAAGCTATACTAGTCTTTTTATTCAGTCGTGACTGAGCAGAAACTTCAAAAATTCATAACTTTTTAACGGATTGTCCGATTTTGCTCAAACTCTCACTGATGTGTTCTACTAATATTGCTGCACTCATTCAACCCACATGTCTATGAAGGTGATAGTAGCAGGTTTACCATCTGGTATGAAGCGTCGGGGTAAATTTGACAATTACAAAGTTATTCTTTCGACATGTCGGTAGTCTAGTATGGCAGTATTCAGTTCACATTATTCTGCTAACACGTCGATGATACCATTATGGAATATTAAAGTATCAGAAACTTTAATATACTTTGAAGCAGGAGGATCACGACTTGTATAGACGTACATAGTCCGTATGCAGGAACCAAACCTCAGAAATTAAGGGGTGCAGTTTACACACTCTCCCTCTAGATAATGGTTTATGAAAAGTCACGAATATACAGACAATTCGTCTGAAAATAGATTGCCATAATTAGATAGATATATAGGGTAGTTGTACAAAATGTCAGCGTCATTTCATTATATTGACCATGGACGGCCAAAGGAGTGAATGCTGTACAGAAACGTCATGTCACGCCTGCGGCGACCACAGACATACTGTGGCGGCGACGATACTGGGGGTGGGGGGATGCTTGTAACGTATACGGGTCAAAAGATGGCGCTAATTCGTTAGGTGACATGGTAGCATCCACGAAAATAAAAGTTCCCCTACCGTGTGAGTGTGGAAGTTACTTTACGATGAAAATTGTAATCGCAATAGATATTCTAGGAAAAGCCTTTTTGGTATATACTAATTATGTCATTATATTCTAAATAGGGTGTGTGTCATGAATATCTGTCGGGGAACTAGATTAAAACTGCTTTTGCTTTTTCTGTTTCCTTTGGATATTCTGTACTTTGTACTCGAACAGTTGAAAACCTCACATTTCCTTGCACGGGGAAAAATTTTCATGCTTCATGACCACCATATCAAGACAAGGTAGTTTCATATCCTTCAAACCACAATGCATGAGTCAATTTTCGGTCGTATCTGTCATAGGAGTAGGTCCTACTATTTAAAATATTCAGATGTAATAATGTTTGTATGCCAGGTTTATTATTATTATATTTTGTGTTTTAAATATATATATATATATATATATATATATATATATATAAAATCTTCAAGTGATTGGTTGAAAGTGCTGCACGTGACTATACGTATTTTGAACTACAGTTAAACTCGCCTAAGTCGACGTCGCATATGTCGAATAATCGCGTAAGTCGATGATTTTAAAAAGTCCCGATTTTTCCCCATTGACGTACGTGTATTAATTCACTCACAAGTCGAATTTTGTAAGTCGAATACTCGCCTAAGTCGATGAGATTCCAAAAACACTTTCACGGAAAAAACATTGAATTCACTGCGCCTAAGTCGAATGAGATTTTATTGTGTAATAAATCACTGTCATTTATTATTAATTATTTATTACTCATCATTATTTTGTTTGTCAGATGAGTTGGAGGTGACAAAAAAAAAATGATCTAAAATCAAAATTCAAAGCGATCGCATGGGATCGTTTAACTCTCTTCGTATTTGGAGGTCCGCTGGTACAGCCCTGTCAGCTGTCGCGCTACGTACGCTCAGCGTTCGTACAGTACACATGCGTTCATTTACATGTACAGTATTAAGCTCGCAGTGTACATGTAGCTTGGCATTTGCAGCGCTGTGCAGTGGAGTGGTATAATGGATGAAGCTGCCGAGTTTTCAAAGCGGAAAGTAGGGGGAAAGTTACGGGCACGGGTAAATCAGAATTGCACCTCTACACGCATTTCAAGCCACGGTATGGTAAACTGGAATCAATCACTGCTCAAATATCGTTCATATTCACTTCCCCAAGGTTAAACAATTAGGGGTGTAAAGTAATCGGACCTGTGCCAATACTAATGCACTGTCCATGGAAAGTTAGCCGCGGCCCTGCTGGGCGACCCATGCTGCGGCACACCGCTCCAGCTCTCGGCTCCAGAGTAGACAACATACATGTACATTAAACATACATGTATGTACCTGTGGTGAAACTGTAAGTCGATTTTTTTCGACTTACGCACAAGTCGAAAATCGCCTAAGTCGATGTGTTTTGCTCAGTCCGGAGAAGATCGACTTATGCGAGTTTAACTGTATTTCACAATATTGGCATATTTGACACTCCATGTAGTACTATTTTGTCATAATGTCACAAAGTAATTGTGACAACATTGCGCTTTGCTTTGCACATTAAATATTGTAGGATTCCTCCACAGGATGGCATCTACCAAAGCGACTTCTCGCCGCATTCGTTCGTTCTTTTGTTTAAATTTTAAATCCGAAATATAAAACAATAAAAATATACCCTGCCTATACTTTAGAGTCTCTAATTAAAATATGAGCCGAGGTGCCTTTTAAAAGTACTTTTTACTTCGGGACTGCATCCCTCAGTGAATAGTACTATTTCGGAGTCACCTCATTGTCCATAGTTTTAACTAGAAACCCTAAAGGCAAAGTGTAATGTATATCATTTCAGAATGTTGGCATGTTCGATAACTATTAGATACATGTCACAATGTAAAACTATTAGATACATGTCACAAAGCAATTGTGCAACATCAAGGAGCACTCACGACGGCTCCCCCTGCTTCGCGCAGTTAATTTTGTTTGACACTCCATAATGATTATTATTTTGTGAATAATGTCACATAGCAATTGTGACATCACAAAGCAGTTGTGAAATTGCGAAATGTTACAGTAACTGTGAAATTGCGAAATGTTACAGTAACTGTGACATCTCAAAGCAAATTCGCAATTCCGATATTGCGCGCTGCTTCGTACCAAAGACAGTTATCTCTACTATCTTTGCTTCGTACGTGACATCGCGCCCTGCTTCGTACTGATCCCTCCACAAACATCGCATCCACCAAACGACTTCTCGAATAAAACATTCATGGGGGGGGGGGGGTTGCAGTTATAGGAACAAAACTTTCATTAACAGGACCATTCAGCTTCTGTAACTGAAGGAGACAAACTTAATCAGAGAAGAAGAAGAAGAAGAAGAAGAAGAAGAAGAAGAAGAAGAAGAAGAAACATTCAAATTCAAATCTAAATCGTGGGGACTATCAATGTTCCTCTCGCATTATCGATTATAGCTTCAATCTTCTAATATAGGCTAGTATGTCCAGGTGAATTGTGCTCCCTTTTTATTTGCGTTTCATTTGGTTGATATTTTCTTCTCCGCTCTCTTATGTTTGCACATGTATTTTTTTTTTCTCTTGAAGCGCCATGAGGACCGACAGGAGGACCTGTGTGCCACTATTAATCACAATAATCATAGGCCTGTGTGCAACTATTATCGTAATAATGAATGGGCCAATATAGTTTGCAACTATACTTCATACTTATCATTTTTGTCATTGCCATATTATTGTTATCATTGTCATTGTCATTATCATTATCAATATCATTATTATTATTATTATCATCATCATCATCAATGTCTCTGCAGGGGCTGTGGAATGCTTTTCAGAGTGTGTGTGTGTGTGTGTGTGTGTGTGTGAATTGCATAATAATCATGTAATTCCAGAAGATTTATACTTGGTCGGTGCTTCTTCCTGGGTGCTGTTCATTATTCCGAAGATCCGCTATTCCGAAGGTTCGTTATTCCGAAGGTTCATTAACCCGAAACACACAAAATCCCTATACCTAGAGGTTCGTTAATCCGAAAATGAAAAAGGGTTCGCTAATCCGAACATTTGTGGCGTTATTCCGAAGGTTCGTTATTCCGCATGGTTCGTTAATCCGAAAATGAAAGAGGGTTCGTTATTCCGAAGGTTCGTCGATCCGACAATGAAATAGGGTCCGTAACGAATCTTCGGAATAGCGAGCTTTGTGTCATTTTCGGATTAACGAACCTTCGGAATAACGAACCTTATCTCATTTTCGGATTAATGAACCTTCAGAATAACAAACCTTATCACATTTTCGGATTAACGAACCTTCGGAATAACAAATCTTCGGAATAACGAATCCTCGGACAAAAGAACATTTGGAACAGCGAACCTTCGGAATAACGAACTGTAACCCTTTTCCTATGCACTCTACTTTATGGAATCGATAAAGAGGCCTCATTGTGTGTCGTTGTTGATTTCAAAAACTAAAATGGAAAAAAAACCCACATAGGAAAACATGGTTAAAATATGAGGGCTTCAAGGGGGAAACATGTAAACAAAACATTCAGGAACGTTCACCTGTCTCACAAGCTGTTTTTAATGACGCAGTGTAGCGCATGAAAAATATAATTTATTCTCTCCTGACCCCTTGTGAGCTTCAAGTTGAGTGCCGATTGTCACAGAATTACCAGTGTGTGCAAAGGGTGCTCAAACACAGCCATGCAATCACCTCGCATAGTATAGCATTCCCATTGTGGAATGATCAGGGGGCATTTCATGAAGAAACTTGTCGGATAAAATGTCCGACAAGTCAATTATATCCAAAGAGATTATATCCGACAAGTTCAGAGAAATCAGCCAATCAGACTAAAGAATTTCTCAAAACTTGTCGGATAAAAGAGACTTGTCAGATATTCTATCCGACAAGTTCCTTCATGAAACGCCCCCAGATGCAGATTTCGATTTCATATTATTGAAATGTCGGAAGTGTTGGTCAAAGAAAAGAAACACAGAAATGCATATTGTGATGACAATCGTCTTGTGATATTCTATATGGCCCATTCTCAGTAAAAGCGTTCAAATACGGAATTTTGGTGTCGCCGACATTCCATGACAGTTTGCGGTTCCCTGAAACCTATTAGATACTATTTAAATGTTTATAATATATCACGAGGACTTTATTTGTTAAAAATAAACACGATCAAATGCGGTTGTCTGCCTTTTTGTATAAAATTTTGCTGTTAAACTTCGTTAAGACCCCCAAAACGCAGTGTCGCCGGCTATTTCAGAATTATGTTTAATTGCTCCTCTCCGTCCACAAACACACTTTCCAAATATCATTTTCATGGACGATGAGCATATCATATGTGCTAATCACAAAACTCAAAAAGTTCCAAAATTTTTATAGACTTCTTTTTTTATAGCCTTTTGAAACCTGTCGCCAAATTCACCGCCAGATACGTTACCAGTTTCTTTAGTGTTACAGCATTGCGAAAATAACAAGACTATGCAATGACCCTGTGTATATGAAACCCTGAGGATATACTTCATACACTGCAAGTACTTAGATTTTTTGTGCAACAGCTCTTTATTGAGAATACGGTCCAATGTTTGAAATATCGGTTTTCTACACTTTTATTTGGACAGATACGTTACATACTTTTCACGCCACCCACTGCGACAGATATTGCAATGTCAGACAAATTGTATATTATACATTACTCCTCGGAATGACACATCGATTCAACATTAAAGTTTAGTACAAGTGAGAAATATTTGGTAGATATCGCTCTCATAATAATATGATCGACCATATACGTTACCACAGATACGTTACCCCAGATACGTGACCAAATTTTGCTCATTGGTCTTGTGCTTTCTGGGGATCAAATCTGGTCAAAATTCATCCCTACACATTACATGCTTCGTTTTGTTGGACCTCAGGACTATATTCTTACACCAAAAGGACAGAGAGGTGAAAAAGAGCAACACTTCCACATGATTTTTCTTTGTGCGTCAGTGTCTCACCACTTAATGCCAAGTTTTCCGACAGATACGTTACCACATAATCAAAATGCTGAAAAGAAATTGTAAATGTTTTTACAAACAAATCGTTGTGTGCTCATAAACTCAAAAGTTCTATTCTATAAAACCCAACCACTTTCATATTCTATGCAACAACTTTGAAGGTTTATTTTACAAGACGAAGGTAAGATTCAGCATATCAGTTTTTTGCTTTTCAGATTTAGCAGATACGTTACGTATAATTCAAGGCACCCACAGTGACAAATAATGTTATGTAAAACAAAGTGCTCATAAAACAATTCTGCATAGAATGACGCTTCCATAAAAAATTAAAGTTATGTTCAAATGAAGAATATTCAGTAGAAATTGCTCTGTAACTTCACCGACAGATTCATTTACGGTACGCCAGATACGTTACCAAACTTTGAAAGAGTAAAAAGTAGTTTATGAAACGCTTCCGAGAAAAGTTTCAGTGTTCTGTTGCATATTTATTCTAGTGTTTTTCAACATATGAAGAACTACTCAAGATTCATTGATAAGTTGAACAATTATTTATTCATTTTCATTAAAAGGGATGAGCCAAATACGTTACCATAGGTCAAACAACTGTTTCGCATATCGAGTTCATAGAGACTGTACCTACTTCCTTCTAAGTGCCTGCAAAAATATATTTTTAAACCTTGTTTGCATTATCCATCAAAACTTAATGAATATTTATAGTCAGATGGATAAATACATTCAGACGTAAGATGAGAATATTCTGTGAATGAAGAACTCAGCTTTCACATTTAGGGCTCTTTTCCACTACATTTCATAGTTTAAATATTACGTACAATGTTAAAAATTGTTAATTTGGGCTTACATCATTCATTTTTACATCAATTCATGAGGTAAATAATTAAACAGGTGATATTTATTAATTCATACACAACTAAAATTATTACTTATATTTTACCAGATACGTTACCAAAGGTGATTCGATGTTTTTCAATAGTTATTTCCCCAGGAAAGCAATTCATATTTGTTTCCTGTGGAAATTCCAGATTGGATCGTTCCCTTTGCATGATTTGTGGGATTCGAAACTTTATTTGTACGCGAAATTTGCTAAAAATACAAAGTGAATCTTAAGGTTATATTTCATTTCAGCAAAAAGCATATTTCAACCTACCACACAGAAATAATTTCTACCAATTCCAAAGTGATGACAACATCTTTACCTCTTGAAAAACCGCAATATCTTTAGGGGGGACAGATGTCTTTTCCTGAACAGAAATTGGATCAAAACAATAAATTTAATTCAGAGTTAGGAGTCCATTACAACATGTAAATTTGCGGTAACGTATCTGATTGGTGATCAAAAATCATATATGATGCTCTATTTCAATTCTTTTTTACTTAATGAATGGCCATCATTTAGAATGTTCCACTTTTTGTTTCGTATTTGACCGGTTTTGAAGTTTCCGAAAACACATCTTGAATGTATTACTTTGTGGTTGATTTTTCGGTTTTACTCACATGGAATTGAACACTTAATCTGAGAATGGCCCATATATTGACGACATGGTGTAAGCATGTAGACCTACATAGTCTGACCCTGACGTTTTGGTGCAGTAGTTTAATTTCATCTCGTTGTGAAACAATCTTGCATTTTTTTTTCTTTTCGTTGTAAATTTGATAAGTTCATTATACCAGGTAATCAATTGATTATCATGGCAATCTCACTATATTCCACCTGCGCCCAACCCATTTTCGCATCCCTCCGCGGGAGGGAGAGAGAGGGAGGGAGGGAGGGAGAGAGTTGGAGAGAGACCCAATAACAATAAGGAGAAAAATGAAGGGAAATCTCACTTATATCATTGATATGAGTAAAAAGATAACACTGCTAGGTGCACTACACATCCAGAACAAGCACATCACTTTAAACAAGTACTGAAGCAGAGATCCTAGACATGCTATAGAGCGAGCTTGGTTGATCACAGCGTAGATCATTTTAGCTAACTATAGCGAGTATATGTGAAAAGACTAATCACCCAAATGCCAAGTTCTGGCTACGTGTATAATACTAAGTACTAGTATGACAGCAGGAATGCTCACGGTAGTCGTGGAGTAAGAACTTCTTGACTTTGAATGGAACAAACCGGTATTAACCCCTACTCTAAACACGCATGCACGGCAAACCTATGGCCTAGTAGTAGTCAAGTAGGCCTACACGGCAAACGTAAATGCCTTCATCCTCCTGTCGAACAGCAAAAAAAGTTATATCTTTCCGGGTTAAGCTTATCCGATGAATTCCAACATGTCCGTTGAGCAGGTGCAGACAGAAGGTTAGTTGCTAATTTACGCTTACTTTTCGAAGCCATCCGTAGTTATTCTGCCACTAACATGGAAATAGGATGGGTATGCAGAGATACTAAGTAGTGTATTACGTCGTGCGAGAGAGAGCGCGAGGGCTTTAAATGAATAGTCCCACGTGTTGGATAATGTGCTGGTGAATGTATTTGGACCGCGTTTGTATAAACACTGCATCTGCATCTGCTACCTTAAACTAGGCTACAATTAAGCAGGCCTAACAAAATGAATTGGGAAATTACGATGCGTTATTAAAGAAGTCTAATGAATAGCGGTTACAGGAAAGCAGCCAGTACGGCGTTAAACTTAGATTATACTATGAATTCGGGCTGGTCGCAGTTAAGTAACCCCCTGTTTTACTGGCCATCCATAGCCATAATGTACCAAGGCCCTATAGGGTAAACGGGTTAGATTGAACTATTAATTATGGGTCTATTGGTGCATGTGAAATAAATTAGAGTCTATATATAAAATTACATCATTATGAATGATGATGCCCTTGTTGAGGCCTTGTCCTTGATTTTACTTGCACATTTTTTTCTTTTGTTTGTGCATGCAATTGCATTTGTACTGATGATGATGCTGATGATGATGCTGATTTTTTTTTTTTTCACTAGAACTGGATCGCACTTTTCTGTTTCCAACACTGACATGCATACAACCACATCACACAACGTAACATCTACTTATTCCTAGTTTAGCAGCTGTTAAGATATCTTTAAGGTTTCAAGGCAAAGGCTTCCTAGAATCCTACCCACATCCTCCCCTGGTCTTATTTAATATTTTTGCATCTTGATTTTGACAGCTCTTGGCACAATAAAGTTAATACACACATTTTGTCGTAAGAATAGAACCATCTACATGTACTTTTGTAACATACTGGAAGGTTATCTGAAAGATGTTTGGCATGACATGATGTCCATAAAACCAGGGGAAGTCCACAAACTCCACCAAACATGAAAAAAGAAGAAGAATAAAGTGAAGGGGGAAAGACATGTACGGTATGTCAACAGAAGTACAAAGTGTGAAATTTATAAACTTTTGCATTTTCCTGTATGAACTAACATTTTGTGTCCATTTTGCTTGTAAGATTTTGCAGACCTGAAAGCTTTCGAGCAGAGACTGATGGAAGTGGTGGCATATGTGCGCCCATATGCATGGAAATGGACAGGTAAGCACAAACTCTGCAAAATTGACAGACATATGATAGACATTAAAAAACAAACAAAGGAACAAAACAAACAAAAAACCTTACACCATGAAACAAATCATTTCACTGAATAGTGAAAAATCCTCAGCTACATGTACTTTTTCCCTTTAACCATTAGGAGGAGTCTGCACTTTTGTTCTTTTTGTAAAACAGAAATTTGGTGCCGTACAATTGCTCATTATTGTCATTTTAGCACATCAGCTGGCATGTCTTCATTGCCAATTAGCATGAATGTCTTTAAACTGACTCGCAGTACTTATAAAATGCCATTACAAATATATGTCTATCGTCTAACTACCTTTTACATGGGGTTCCTTTCAGAGTTTGTGAAATTTATTATGGATGTTTCTGGTGTTTGTTTATCATCTTTTTAACAATGCAATTGATAGTTTGGCAAAATACAGTAGTACATGAGAGACCTGTAAAGTGCATGTGCACATAAACAGTAGTACCGTAATGATCAAGTCTGAGGATTAAAGACCTTGTACACGTGCACTGGAATTAGCCAGGCCCCTGAGTCTTTACTGCTATGTTACTGGGAAGGTCACGCTATTTTATGGTGTGGAAGGTACATTTTTTTTTTTCAGTGATGTAAATTTATAAAGGGACAATGTATAACATTGTGTATGTGTGTGTGTGTGTGTATGTTGATAACTTCGCCACTGAGAGAACGATTTCAGCCCTAACTGCTCCACATTCTTGACATTACATCTAGGCTGCCATGAAACTTATTACAAGAAGTTGCAATCACGATGGATGGCAGCTTTACAATAGTTTACTAAATAAGAATAAATTTGATGCACATAGAAGATGTCATCCCATGTAAATATTTGTTTAATTAGTTAACTTGTACATGATAATGAACTTGCCAAATGATGACATAAATGGTATCCCGGGGTACCAAATAAAAATCAGCCATTTTGCTGAATTATTTATTTTTTTTAAAAAGGTTGTACCCTGGGTGCCAAAAAGAGGAAATTATTTTGGTGCTGGAGCTAGCGCGTGCTAGCCACTGCACTGCACTGCACTGAAGCACACGCTAGTGGTAGCACAACATGCCATGCACGCATAGTATAACATGCAGTGGCATGGGAATGACTACATGTATGTACACGCACACACAGTGCATGCATTTTTTTCTGGCAGTCCTCGAGTGGACGTGAGGTGGTACTACACAACGCGATAATCCGGGGTACTACGGTACCCCGGGGTAACGCGTGATGCATCAAATGATACAGATTTACTGTCGTGTATTCTTTTTAAAAAAAAATGTGTTTTTGTCTCCCTAGTTCTTCTGTTCCTGGTGGCAATCTGTACTATCTATGGTGCATGCTACTGGATCCTGGATGAAGAAACCTCAAAGGTGAGGGGAGTTTCCTTTTTAGGAACGTTCCTCCAGTGTTTCTGAAATATTTATAAATATAAATATAAATATATATAATATGTATATATATATATATATATATATATATATATATATATATATATATATAATTTTTTTAAAGTTTTTTATACCCCCGCCAAACGAAGTTTGAAGGGGTTATATTGACCGATTCGGGTTCGTTGAGGGCAGTAGACATTTTATGGCACTGGGCGCAGCCATGAGCTCAAATTGCGGTGTCTCAGCCGACCCCCCCTGCTCTCCCCCACCCCACGGGCAACATGTTTATCGCGCACTTGTAACAAAGGTTCGCGCACTAAGCAAGCATTCGCGCACTCAGTACGAGACGCCCATTGGCTAAAACAGCCATGCATCAGTTTCTCATTAAGCGCGCATGAGAGGGGTGGGGAGAGAGAAGGGGGGGTCGGCTGAGACACCGCAGTAATGGCGCTGCCCATGCCAAAAATACACATAGCGCGTCACAGAATCGGTCAATAGGAATCAGCGGACGGTCGGGCGGTCGGGCGGTCGGTCCGTTGCAAATCTTGCGTCGCGAACTACTTCCTCAGTTTTCAACCGATTCCCATAAAACTTGGCACAGATGTGTGCCTTGGGTTGTAGATGTGCAAGACGTATTTTTTGACAGTACCCAAAAGTACGTTGCCATGGTAACGGCATATTATGGGCAAAAATGGGTACAAATCTTGCGTCGCGAACTCCTCCCACAGTTTTTGATCAATTTTTATGAAATTAGGTACAGATGTTCATCTGAATATGTTAATGTGCAAGACACATATTTCCGCAGTGGCAAAAAGTGCGTTGCCATGGTAACGGCATGTTATTGGTAAAATATAGGGCAAAATGCTTCATGGCAAAACTGCTTCATCAGTGTTCTTCCAATTCTCATGGAATTCATATTGAATGTTTGTCTTAGGATATAGGTCAGCATGACACATTTCTTGACAGTGACAAAAAGTATGTTGCCATGGTAACAGCTCACATATTATGAGCCAAAATGATGGAAAATTTTGTGTTGCAAACTACTTCCTCAGTTTTTGCCCAATTTCCATGAAACTTGGTACACTACAGATGTGTGCCTTTGGTTGTAGATGTGCAAGACGCATTTTTTGACAGTACCCGTAAGTACGTTGCCATGGTAACGGGATATTAATGGCAGAAGATCAAGGAAAGATCTTGCGGATTTAACTACTTCTTCAGTTTTTTGACCAAAGCTTATGAAATGTGGCACACACCTTGATCTTGGTGGGAAGATGTGGAAGACATATTTTTCGGACGTGTCGGAAGCTGCGTTGCCATGGTAACGGCATATAAATGGCAGAAGATCAAGGAAAGATCTTGCGGATTGAACTACTTCCTCTGTATTCGACTGAAGCTCATGAAATGTGGCACACACATTGGTCTTGGTGGGAAGATGTGCAAGACATATTTTTTGGACGTGTCGGAAGCTGCGTTGCCATGGTAACGGCATATTAATGGCGGAAGATCAAGGAAAGATCTTGTGGATTGAACTACTTCCTCAGTTTTTGACAAAAGCTTATGAAATGTGGCACACACAATAGTCTTGGTGGGAAGATGTGCAAGACATATTTTTCGGACGTGTCGAAGCTGCGTTGCCATGGTAACGGCATTTAAATGGCAGAAGATCAAGGAAAGATCATTCCTTGGGTAAGACTGTCGTCACAGGGCGGGGGTATTAATCACCTTCAGTGATATTTTTTTGTTTGTAAGAAGTGGCATATAAAAGTATTTGTAATTCAGTGGTGATCATATGAATATTTTGTGAATTTAACCAGTGGTCATGGCTGGGAGTTTAAGTATGGTGGTGTCATTGAACGTTGTTCAATAGGATAAACAGACTTGCAACCGAATGAACTTTCTCCAGAATATGTGAATGAATGTCCCTTGTCAGCCCTTGATGTGCCTTTTCGGATCACCAATGTGATCACTTTTTAAAAATTGGCTGAACAATTTACCCTATACAATCACAGGTATTGTTTCGATTACAGCTAGGAAAGAGAGGGAGAGAGAGTGAAAGAAAAAGGGTAGAACTGAAGCCACCCACATTTGAAATGTGCTCTGCCAGGGAGCTATTTACCTCCTTGGTTCTACTGATGTCCAAAAACATAACAGATTTAAAAATGACAGGGGTTATCGTGCAGTTAACGTGAATTAAGTTTTTGCTAAAAAATATGCCTTTAGAGGTCTATTCACAAGAAGTATTTCTTTTTTTTTTTCATACAGCTCATACACGTATTGATGAATATTTATGTTGTGCCCTATTTCACAGGTCTCATTTCTTCAGTCACTATGGAACCATCCTTTTTTCGCCACCAGTTGTTCAGCTCTGATTCTCCTCTGTATGGGCGGTATTCACAAAAGAGTTTTTTCACCAGCAGTGTATCCTTTTACCTGTGCACTTGAAAATCTAATCTGTTACATTTCACTTTCTATCCTCTGTTTTTTCTCAACAGCTGTTGGTACCATTTCAGTCAAAGGATATTCAGTAAATGTATGTTTTGTGAAGCATTCAAGGCAACGCACTGAATTCAATTCTTTATTCAATTTGTCAATAAAAGCATTGGTACATGTTAAAAAGGAAGACAGCTACCCCCCCCCCCCCCCCAAAAAAAAAAAAAAAAAAAAAAAAAAAAAAAAAAAAAAAAAAAAAAAAACAGGAACAAAAAGTCTCCAACTCAAGTAGCTCAAGAAATACAGTATTGTATAATTACTACTATGCCAACCAATACTTAGTAAATATTTCTGCAGCAATGCCCTGAAGAAACTTATGCATTGAGATATATGGAGATTATGATATTTTGTAGTTGTACTCATTAGTCATGATATATTCAAGGTATCAAGGTGAGGAATGATTGTTGTCTTCCTGAACAAGATGTCTTGAAGAAAGATTGTCAGCCTGGAATATGCAGTCCCAGGGATGACCTGTCTGATTGATAGCTTTAAAAGAGCATTACTACCATTCCAGTGATAGGAATCTTGCATGTGAGACACATCACTATGCAAGACCCCCCCCCCCCCCCCCCCCTCCGGCTCCGCCTTGCTTTGTTCTAATGTAATAAGTACGAAAGTGTAATTCCACTTTATATTCAAATTAGTTTGGGATGACAGCGACAAATCAAACAAAGGAATGTAAGGTGTTTCTCCAAACTCAAGCGTAGAATTCTGTAAGCAAGCTAAATGGTACTTCTGCTCCATATTCAAATTATACTTTGGATGATAGAGACAAAGCAAATGGAAGAATGGTGTGAAGTTTCTCCAATTTCAAGCGTAAAACAAGCAAGTTAAAGGAATTTAGAGTTTTACATATTTCCCTGAAAGGTTGGTATTAGTCACAACCAATTATCCAATTTACATGAGACGACTCTGTCAATTCCAAATAAGTCTGCCATTGACCTGCACTCAGACCTTCAGAAAATGTTCTTTTTTTTGAAGTGCAGTCACAGTGGGGGCGCTGTGGCATAGTGAATAAGACTCTCGACTCCCGCTCGGAGGACCCGAGTTCAAAGCCCGCCCAGCGCTTACGTCCTTGGACAAGATGTTTTACCCACCATGTCCCTCTCGACCCAGGTGTATAAATGGGTACCTGGCAACGCTGGGGTAATAATAATGGCAGGGCCCTCTGGTAGAGCAGTGGCAACTCTGAAGAGGCTACCCTGGGTAAATAAGACCTTATTATTAATAATAATTATTATTATTATATCATTTAAACATGCACTTGTATCACATCAAATTAGCGTAGTGTAATAAGCTAGCAGTGGGGGGGGGGGGGAGGAGGGGGGACATACTGTCTTCTAATTTGCATATGTGGTTGTAACTGATGTCAGTATTCAACAAGAACTACACTTTAAACCTTCATAACTTTCTGTCATTATATATCCAAGTAGATGAAATCTCTACCATTTGGTTTTTGCTCTAGTTACTACAGCCAACTGTGAACACAGAGTGGCATACCGGTAAGTTTGCCCTCGAACCTGTGGTCTCAGTGAGGGTACTAACCCAATTGTGGCTATGGTATCACTTCTCACACACAATGCATTGCATTTCCTTGACAGTCGATACTTTTTCTTTCTTTTTCTTTTTTTCATCTCAGAATAACAGCAAGGTGCAGGAATGTTCTAGACAATTTCAATATGTCCTGTGATGATGTAAGTACACTTCATCTTTGTAATGTCAATCTGTCTTAGGCTGACCCTGTGCACGATGAACTTTGCCTCTATTGAGACAAATTAGCCATCCATGTAATAAACTATTTAGGTGTGTTGGTAGAATATGATATACTGTGTGCTCAATAAAATGCTGATAATCAGATAAGTAGTGAAAATGAAATTCTGTCATTACACTCTTGTAAGTATATACGGTTTCTAAACAAAATTAGAAGGCTCGCTAACTTGTGAGTGTACTGATAATTGCTAGTTATTTTTAATAGATCATTTAAACATTGTACTTTTGTTGATGAGATGAAGAATTGCCCATTCAGACTTCATGCACTGGTATTAGATTTCGAACCATTTGATAAACCATTTGGCTATACTATCCACTCACCTGTGCGGCATGCTATCAATTGTGCAGCAATGTTTCAAACGCTTGAACAGATGCCTTTGAAACATGACAGATCATCATGTAAAATCTCTTGTTTTGTCTTGCCATCCAGACGGGCAAGCTTATATTGAAGCCACCTCGGAGTGGACCGACGCAGAACAGGGTGCCTCTGCTACGATGGCCCAATGACTTGGACTCGAGGGTGGCTGATCATACAGCTCACCAGCACAATCAGTGACCCCTGCACCTTGCCCTAGTGACCTCCCCAACCCCATCTCAATGTCAAGCCCCCCTGCGGTGATGCCATTGGGGCTGGCAGAATATGTTTGCGACTGAGTGCAGAATTCTGTGCTATTTGGTAGATGCTGCTTTGCTCAAAGCTTGCATCCTCAGAGAAAGTTGTCCGGAAGTGGAGTAAATCATGGCCTCTTTCCACCGGACTGTAGAGTCTTGGAAAAGTCAGAAGTATCAAGTACACGATGGACATTCCTGATGTCTTAAAAACTGTGGTTCACTGGAGATGATAAATTCAATCATGCAATTCTATTTGTGCTGTCTTTGAGACATCTTGCTGATTCCAAATGTGTTGTAAAAGTTGCTGACAGGACCTGGAATATAGGTTAATGGCTCACACAGTATACATTTTCAAAAAATAATGCATGCTGATGCCAAATTAGATTCAATCAATCTAATGATCACATTCAAACTATCAATAGATGGTACGGACATGATATTGGATGGCTCAGTGAAAGGTTTGTAGTGAATGAGAGTAAAGGTGGGTTTATGAAGATATTGTCACCTTTGTCTTTTGAAACCATTTAGCTGCACCAAGTGATGACATTGTGAGTACAGGGTAGAAAGTAAAAGGTGAAATGTTGATACAGCTACAATGTTGCATACAATGTTGATGGCAGTTGAAGGAATGACCCTAATGCAAGTGACTTCAATTCCTTTGCCACTTTTTATCCTCCTGAAAAACCCACCTAACCATTTGCATACCATTACAAGATTACTTCTGACATCAGAAACAATACGCAGTGTATGATCTGTGAATAAAGATGTAAAGTGTATATGTGAATACGTAGCAGCAATAACTCTATCTTGCAAATGAGCATACCTGCTACCGTTCCCATTCCAGAGGAATACTCATCTTTTTTAATAGGAGAGATTAATTTTATAATTTTGATTGTATCAGATGTTCTCCTTCAATTTTCTTGAACAGTCGTGCTTAAGTAAGTGTGGGAAATTGAAAAAAAAAAGAAGATATTTGGCAACTGTTATGCCCCCAATGTGTTATTTGATGAGCTTCAGGGTGGGCAGGTATAAATGAGTCATGAAGATCCAGTGTGTACAGGCATATTACAGGAACCAACCTTAATGCAAGGATTTAGGGGCATCAACTTTAAGAATATGTGTCAAAGTAGTAGACCAAAGAAGCATCTATGGTTCTGTTATTGCAATGAGGCAGTTTCCACACAAATCTCTAATTTATTTGAGTGCCTCCAGTGACAATGCTACAAGTCAAAATTTTGGTTGTCGTTCCAGCTGTTATCAAAAACAAACATATACAATAATTCCTCTTACCCCGACACACATCTATGCCTCATGGTTACCCAAGTCTCACATTTGTAAAAGATGTAGTTTACTTGAAAGCCCAGTGCAATTATTTTATAACCATGGGTCACTAGGCAATACGTCACTTTGAGTCCTGCCATTAACCAGATTGACTAGTATTAGGCGAGATTGACCAGCAATGACGAGACTAGCATTAAAAGACTTTCATGTGCCAAGGTACTTAACCTGCCAAGCTTGGCCATTGGCATTCAGAAATCCATCCAAACTTGACCTAGCTGTAAAGTTAGCCAGCCCATGCCGGTGCAGCACTGTGCCTCAATCCAACATAATGCCATGGTGACACAGTAAGGATGGGGGAAGTGGGAAAGGGGGGAAAAGTTGATCTCTAACTCCGTTCATGGACAATCACTTTCTAGACACCTTTGCCAGTAGACCGAGAAAGAACTCTAGTGTGTATGGCAATTGGCAAACAAAGCAGAAAACGGTTAAGGAAAATGTACAGTAGCGATGTGAACTGTGTGTACAGATGTCTCAGAAACAGGTGCTAAATCATGTTTCATTCTTTCTCATCCTTTTCTTCACTCCTGCATGTGCACAATAGACCCATTTTTTTTTTTCTTTCAGTTCTATATTTGGGCTATGTAGCACACATATTCTAACACTATGTAAATATGGATAGATTGGGTTGAAGTAAAAAAATAAGAAATATCAGGGGCCTGTTTCATAAGGAATGATTGTAAGATTGATCTCATGATAGATGTGATTAAAAAAAGTTACGCTTGATCTATCTGCTGTGAAATATGTGCTTTAAATCAAGCAGAAGTATCTTTGTCACACAGACTTATGATCGGAATTAATTCGCCGAGTTACGCTCAATTACTCAAGCATAACATCAATCATGACTCTTTATGAAATAGGCCCCTGATGTGCTTGTCATGGAAGGTTTAAGGAAGAACCATAGCGAGATTGTGACAGTCCTAAGTGGTAGATACAGCTTATAATAATAGGTAATAATGGAAGTCATCTCTGTAACAGACACCAAGTTAATACATGTACATGTAGCTGGAAACTTTTTACTCAATCCAAAGCCCCTGTCCAGTTGATGCCAGCCTACAATCAAGATACAATGGAATCTTGTTTAACAAGGTCAGATACAATGTATAACAAAACCTTCCTATAACAAGTTGATTTTGCAGGTCCCAATTCTTTGTGTTTCTTTGTTTTTGTAGCCTGATATAGTGAGAGACCCAGTATACATGTACCAAGGTAATTGTCATGAATTTTGGTCCTTGTTATAACAAGGTATCCCTGTAGAGTGCTCAAAATATTGATGCTCATGTATGTGTAATTTTAATTGATAACTGAAACTTTCACACACTATTGGTTGTGTGAAGTAACATATACATGTATAAATTGAAACAAAAATGTTGCAGCTGCAGATTGTTTGTGGTGAAAGACAATGCAATACTTGTAACATGGGTGAATATATGGCCAGAAATTACGAATACAGTGCACACCGTACTTTGTGGTTAACAGTAATGGTATCGATGACAGAAAAGCATTATCACTGTTTTGTTTTTGAAGATTTTTTTTTCTTTTCATTCTAGATTTCAACTTATCAATCTTTTCCCCAGCATCTAGTGATTTCCCAAACTGTACACAGGCCTTAAAATTCTTGGTCATCTTTGAAGAGTATACATGTACAGTACAATGTACAGTGGTTCACTCAGTGTTCAATGCATGCAGGCTGTGAGGCTATTCCTTTGACAGCAGTCCTTTCTTGCCATCTGATGTTCTGCAGTCTATTAAGGCTGTGTACCCCTCGTTCAGGAAAATGAAACTCCATCAGCATGTCAGAATGTGTTTTGTGGAAATACAATCACTGCGTGATTAGTCATAAGAAGGTGTCCACTGGATTATGAAGTATATACTTGTTTTTTTTTTTTATCATGTATTCTCATATGATGTCTCATTCTTGCAATGAACATGTGAATATTTTGCGACAATGTAGTATTTTTATGTTTTCTTTTTTTCTTCCAATCGTAACACTTAAAAAAATGAGCTTTCAAGGAATTTTCCAAGAGTCTGTATGTGTATTTCATGTAGCAAGTGTACATGATCATAGGTTGTAAAATGTACTCATATATGGATGGATATACCATGATAAAGTATGTGCTGCCTGAGTTGAAGGTGCATGAGCCAAAAATCTCCTAACTCGACCCCCCATCACCACCACCCCCTAAAAAAAAAAAAAAAAAAAAAAAAAAAAAAATATATATATATATATATATATATATATATATATATATATATATATATATATAATCTTGATTTTTCTCCATACATTCACATACATGATTTCAGCTGAGTTGAAGATGTAGTGTCCTTTTCACATGAAATGCAGTGTACAGGAGAATTTAATTGCAAGAGTCATTGGCCCGAATTCGCAAAGGTGGTTTCAAATGAAACTACGGTTTCTAGAAACCATGGTTTCAAATCTGAGGTTTGAAACCATGGTTTCGAGTGAAACCACCTTTGTGAATTCGGGCCATTGTGGCTGTGTCTTCCCGTAAACTTCACAACACAAACTTACGGCACACTACATCATGGGGTAACTCCAATATGCTCTCCTTGTTTTCTGCACGTGTACAAATCTTATTCCCCCCCCCCCCCCCCCACCCAGTGAAACAAGTCAATACATGTAATCAGATGGGATGGAAGTCAAAGGAGTTTTTGTGAGGGTGTTTCATCCAGAGCCATGATGTAAATGAGTAATGTTCATAGATAAAAGTCAGTGTTACAACTGGAGCAAAGTTAATACGTTTGTACATGTATCAGTTTTGTTCTCTGGTTCCTGTGATATATATATGTATATATATATATATATATATATATATATAAGAGATCAAGAAGTAGAGTGGTAATGCATTTTGACAGTCCAACAGTGCTATTTATTCAGACCAAATTTTCGACGAATACATTTGTCTTCCTGAGGGTCGACAATATATATGTGAGATATGAGAAAGGAAGGAGAAATCGGTGCGTAGCTTTGACATCATTATTCTTCTTACTGTTCCTCCTTTTCGGAAAAGCGCAAGAGTTGAAAAATTGGTCTCCGCTGGGACTCGAACCCAGGTCCTTGGCATGGAATGCCAACGCCTTAACCGCTCGGCCACGGAGACGTCATAGCGGTTCGGGCAGACCCAAGCTCAAATACGCGACGGACCAACCTTTCAACTCTTTGACTTTATGCACACGTTCCTTTTTGGGGCAGAGTTATGAATAACAACCAGCCGCGCGCCTCAGCTGGATCTTCTAATGAGATTCACGTAGCGGTGAATTGGGATAATGTTTTTGTGAAAGAAGTCACCACTACAACAGCTTTTTGGCTTCTGGATAATTTTGCATATGTGAGATATGAGAAAAAAAAAAATATATATATATAAAATAAACATATATATAAACATGTTGCGAATTCATGTATTGGCTCCAATATAATGAAGAATCAAGAAATAAACTAGTAATGCATTATTTCGCCAATAAAGAATGAGTTTATTGTACTCAAATTTTCGGTGGTCTCCACCTTCTTCGGGAGTCTTGACGGGGAATGACGGTACGAAAACACAAATTGAACATGAAGAGCGCGCATTCATGTACAGACTTGGTTGCTATGAGAGTGCGCACCCTTGATGATTGATGATTTCATCTGTTTCTTAACAGGAATTATTATACCGACTTCATCCTACCTAGATGATTATTGTATTTTAAGTCATGAAACAATTCAATTGTTGGAGCACTCTTTAACCTATTCCCGAATTTATTTTTGTAACTTATGGTACGTTAATGAGTACAGATGTCGGTATCACAGCATATGATAATACAAAGTAATTGAACACCATTGTTACGTACAGTAATAAACATGGCAATGCTCTCCCTTTTATGCATGCCTTGACTACATGGCAACATCATTGTAAAGTGTGCGCACTCTCATAGCAACCAAGTCTGTATATGAGTGTGCACTCTTCATGTTCAATTTGTGTTTGGTACATGTACATGTACCCTCATTCCCCGTCGAGACTCCTGAAGAAGGTGGAGGCCACCAAAAATTTGAGTACAATAAACTTGTTCTTTATTGGCGAAATAATGCATTACTAGTTAATTTCTTGATTTTTCATTATACAGTTAAACTCGCATAAGTCGATCTTCTCGGGACTGAGCAAAACACATTGACTAAGGCGAGTTTCGACTTGTGCGTAAGTCGAAAAAAATCGACTTACAGTTACACCACGCGTACACATGTATAATGTACATGTATGTTGTCTACTCTGGAGCCGAGAGCTGGAGCGGTGTGCCCGATATTTGCCCCTCAGCAAGACACTTTATCCACAATGAATATTGCCGTTATTCACTTCCAAAAATAAGAGCAAACATCTTACATTTATTCAGGCATCTTATGGAGCCGATTGTTACCGCTGTTCATTTCCAAAACTGAAGGCAAACATCCGGGTTTTTTGTTTTTTGTTTTTTGGTGTTTTTTTTGGTGGCCCGGCGTGCGTTTTTGGTGACACTGGTCGCATATTAACCATTCGCGAAATCGTGATTCGATTCGCGAAAACACTCCGCTAAGTATATAAGGCATAGATCGCTACACTCGGCAGGGGCTACCAGGTCTGGGTAACGGAAACCAAAATCTCGTGTGAGTTCTACCTATCGTTAATGTCAACGAAACATCGTTAATTTGCGCTTGGGATCGTTACTCATCGTTACTACAAACGTTAATTTTCCCGATCGTTAGTTGGCGTTAATAATAATTCAGGTGAAACCGCTTGCGTTAATGAAACGTTAATGTTTATTAACGCAAAGTTTCTTTTTGTATATACTGTATGTAAACAAAAACTGGCGTCTCGTGATTTTGACAGTGATTTATTACACAATAAAATCTTATTCGACTTAGGCACAGTGAATTCAATGGTTTTTCCGTGAAAGTGTTCTTGGAATTTCATCGACTTAGGCGAGTATTCGACTTAAAAATTTCGACTTGTGAGTGAATTAATACACGTAAGTCAATGGGGAAAAATCGGGACTTTTTAAAATCTTCGACTTGCGCGATTATTCGACATATGCGACGTCGACTTAGGCGAGTTTAACTGTATATATATATATTATATATATTTAATGATTTTATTACTTCACTTTTACCCAAAAATATTGCAATATTTTTTCAACTACAATGTAATCTAACAACTTTATGTATGTATATATACATGTATATGTATGTATGTGTGTGTGTGTGTATTAAGTCATACTCCATCAGTCCAGCGACAGTTACAAAGAAGACAAGAAGCACAAAATATTTCATTTCTCTTCCTCTGATTGTACAAATTCCTGAAGACTGTGTGCTGAATAAGGCACATGTTAACATTTATTATATATCATTCTGAATACAAAACAAAATTCAGAACATCTATGTTCATGAATTTACACTTTACATGTAAAAAGGAAGTACTCATGGATATATATTGCCATTTTCTTAAATATTTACAAATATAAAACATGAAGGCAGTTATGGTTTGTCCACACAGAAAAACTGATGAGAGAGGCAAAGCAAGGAAGTATACTTCTGCACCATGTATAAGTTGGCTGTATAGAGTAAAATCACATGAATGTAAACAGGGTAAAGATTTCATCAAAGTAGAAACTAGTGTAAGAAAAAGTATTTTAAAATTTCACAAGATTTCACAAAACAATGACATTAGCTGCAACCCACTGCAAAACAGTCTCCTACAAACCTGGTCACAAATCATCATAAAATTTAATTTTGGCATGATATAGAGTTACATGTAGTTGTAAGTACTTCAAAACTGTCCCATTTGATGTCTCCGCCTGACAAAATGTTTGCTATTTAATTCATCTGATTTTATGGCTGTGTACAGAAATGATTTTGAACATGATGTAACAATCGAGATAAAATGAGTGTAATCTTGGTCAGTGGGTAAAATGAGGAGTGTTTGAGAATATTCTTAATCTCTTGTGGCTATACCTGCACTGCAACTTTCACAATCCTCTGAACAAAAGTTCACTTCACACTTAATCACTTCCATTTCATCCATTTTGATTTCTTCTACCTTTTCCAGGATACTCCTAAGCTTGACAACCTGATTGTATACATTTTGTTTTAGCTTCAAAGAAGATAATCATATGAAGTACTCTTAACACACACAGGGATTTCATAAATATACTGTAGTCAACTCTGCAGAAATCAAGCCCCAAGTGGAGAAAGGAAGATACGTACTGTACATATACGTATTTAACTAGCTAAACTATAGCTAGGTTATTTGCTTGATGAAGAGAGAGACAGAGAGAGAGAGGGAAAAAAAAGAAAGACTGAACTTGCTTGACTTGTTCAAGTTATTCTGTATACCAGCAATCAGTTTAGAGGAGCAAAAGCTGTCATACATGTATAAATTATCACACATGTAAAGGCTTTGTCCGTTTGTAAATGAATACATTTAAAAAACACAGGTGTGTAGATTTGGCAGTGTTAACTCTACCCCAGGAGGTAAGGACAAGAAAAGCACCCAATCCATTATGGGATAAAATATCACATTATTTGCTTTTTCCATATGCTGAGGACTAATTCTACATAAGTGACCCAAATCAACCCAAACAAACCAAAGAAATTAAATAAGAACTACCGACTGTATGTAATAACGAGAGGTAGATAACATGAAGTAAGTTTGAAGACAGTTGAAGAGTTTGTTCGCAAAAACTGATAAGTCCATTTTTGAAGATTTTGAAGTATGGTCTCTGTCATAAAGTACAAAATAATACCTTTCAAATGATATATTGGTCACTACATATTAAGGTACATTTTTGAAGTTATGGTCAAAAGAAGCAACAATTTTCTTATTATTCTCCTTATTTTTCTTGACCTTTAATCGCAAATATCACCATTTGGCAAATATGGACTTTTTTATTGGTTTTTGCGAACAAACTCTTCAGTTGTACAGCTTATAATTGATAAGATTTGATTGCAAAGGTTGCAAAGGGAGTCCTCAATTGACCCCCTGACAACTTGATAACTTGTCTCTGTTCAGCGATGATACAGCTCTTTTATCAGACAGTATAACAGCACTATCTGCCTGAGAGACACTGTCCCTGGGATCAATGGGATGTAATGAGTATGGGGTACATTTACTACAGCAGCCACTCTTGAGCACTGGCTGCATCTCCTGTTTTCTCTACTTAAAGATCCTCTAGTCTGTATTTTACAACATTCTGTGATGATCTGATGATAATGAACATGTGAATCCTGATCACTATTCAGTCTGTCTCCTGAACTGTGATAAAGACTAGGTGAGGTGCAGTTCATTATCTGGTACAAACTCATCAAAAATGCTTGTTGTGCATCAGACATCTACCCTCGCAATATATACCTTCAGTTGTAGATTTCCCCTCCTCCCTATTTGGGAAATGAGAGTCATTGAAATGCCTTTTTTATGTAACCATTTATCACTTGAGATGAAAATGTATTCATAAAATCACGGTGGAAACTCGAGCAGTGTAGTCACTGTCATGTAGCCAACAAAGCATCGGCACCTTCACCACTGGATGATCTGAAATGTTTGACTTTGGGTGCATAAATACCAACATTTGGTAAATGGAAGCATGGACATCAAAGCTGGCTACATTCCTCAGTCTATGAAGTTCTTGGACACCAAGAGAACCACTCCTACCAGGATACACACCAGGCCGGCAATTGCTGCCCACTTGTTGCACTGGACAGGACGACACTGGGACAGCAGGGCATCATCAACCTGTACAGTGGCAGATTCATGATGATAGGAAGTAATGTTGCTTGATTTTTTGGACCAGTTTTGTTTTAGTTGTCCCTATTTTCTTTTAGTTACAGAGTATCAAGAACATGAATCGGAGGTTCAGTCTTAAGCTTATGTCTACTGGGAATTATCCTGCATGTCATTTTGTTTGACATTCTAATGTGTTGTTTTTTCATGTAAAAATAGTAGTGCATCACTACTGAAGTGTGACTATGGGTCATGTATGAATTGTTGTATCTGTTTTATATAATAAAAATAATAAATCAAATAATGCTAATGTTACAGCATACTGTGAAGTACTGAGTATACAAACTACACAGTGTTTAGACCATGAGAAAGTGTTCTAGTTACAATAATTTAATTTAAAAAAAAAGATGCAGAACTTCATGCAATTAAGAACATAAACACCTGCACACACACACACAAATGTATGACAAAATGCATCTGCCCCTGCACTACTGTTTTAAAGAGAGGAAGAACAACTTATTCAGAAAGTTGAATTGTTTTCAATCAGAAAAGAATGACATTAAAAATCTTACTTTGCAATTCATGGGTGTGGTTACTGAACACACCCCGAAGGCATATCTTTATTCAAAACATTATCGTAAAAGTATTATATATATATATATATATATATATATATATATATATATATATATATATATATATACACATATATATATATATATATATATATATATATATATATATATATATATATACACACACATATATGATTACTCACTGAATCCATTCTCTTTTCTGCCTTGTCATTGATATCATCAACATCAACTGTATCACGATTGCTGACAGTTGGCATGTGTTTCAGCCCAAGCACTCTCTGAACTTTGGGTGTACTTCTCTGTCGTACACGTAAGCTCCTTCTAAGCAGCCCAGGCGTCTCAATGGAAACTTGACTTCTTGTTAACATTGTGGAATTTCTGGTGGTTGATGCTTCAGAATTACTGTCTTGACTGGTCAGCTGGTCACTGTGGCTTCCTTCAACAGTCTTACTGTCTAATTGCTGGTGTGATTGTCTCTTCTTAAAGTCTTCAAGGATGTCTGCACAGGAGACCAAGTTCTCCTCTGGCTCCCAGGTATCCTCTTCTGGGCCAAATCCTTTCCAGCGGATTCGATACTCGGTCTGCCCATTCCTCTTCTGCCTTGATCTAAGAATTTCTTGAACCTGTATGCAACAAATTATGATGTATTGAATTAAAAAGACATCATGACACATAATTGGTGAATTACTGTATACGCCAAATATTTTGCACGGTTTTTGTTTTCGCAAATTTCGCGAAAATATTGACTCTGATCCTGATGTGGATGTGACATATACACGTGTACATTTCTCAGTTAAGTACAGGACTCCACAATCGCAAATTTTACCACTCGCGAAATCGTCGGGACTTCTCGACTCGCGAAATACATGGCATATACAGTATAAATTGGTAAGAAGTGTTTGATTTTGCTACAATATAATCAGGGCAATTATCCTTGAGGACAATAGTATATTTCAATCAGGGCAATTATCCTTGAGGACAATAGAATAACCTCAGGCTAAATACTGGTTAGTGATAACTGATAAGGTTAGAGTAAAGATTAGGGTAAGGGTTAGGTTTAGGGTTAGAGACTGGGTTAGCGTTAGGATTAGGTTAAGGATAATGATTAGGGTTAGGGTCAAGGGAAGGGTCTGGGATAATTGTCCATGGGGTAATTGCCCTAGACCCTAATTTTCATCTTCACACACCACTGCATTTTATTTTTCCATACTTTTGTATGATAAATCTTTCTAATTCTGAGAAGTTAAGAGGGAGTACATTGTATGATGTTACAAGAAAGGCACAGGTGGAAATTTTCTTTGAATACTGGTCTAGTTTATTGGGTGAGTATTTTTGCTTTTCATTATTTGGCTATATACATGTACTGGTACACTGTACATTGTAGGCTGCCTTTATGTATATCTGCCAACATTTTAAATATATAAGAGAATGAAAAAAAAAATAAAGATGACCAAGAATGATATATCTATTAAATTAGGGTAAACGACAGAGAAACTCACTATGATTATAACACTTCAGAGTCTAGGTAAATGGTTAGGATTAGAGTTGCCTTGGCTGTTCACTACACACAGAATGAATTGGTCTGTGACAAAACATTGATTATTGGTGTGTTGTGTGACATTGATCGGCCAGTAAATATGTTGGTCCTAAACAGAGCAATGCCTGGTGATGTACAAGAATCTAGCGGTTGCCAGAAATCTATCTCATTCCTTAGGTGGAAATAATGTTTGAAAAGTATGAAATGTCGACTAATGGGTAGATACTACATTATATACTACATACGTGTTCTTTGTCACATTGTTTGTGCTTGATCTTTTTCATCCTCCAAGTTCAACCCATGGCTTTTCAGTTTGGGGTATACAATGACAATGTACATTATAATCCTTTTTTGTGAGGCATTCCCATCATTTTTCTTCATATCACAAACAAGAAAACATATTGCAATTGAGAGATTGGTTGCCCTGTGATTAGTTCAGCTAAAGAAGTAATTAGTCTTACTCTTACCATACCAAGCCTTTTTGTGTACAATCACTCTCGCTCTCTCTAGAGTCCTAGCCCATATGGAGACTTCCATGTACACTGCCACTCATATATAAGGCACAAAATTTGATTGCCTGATTCTTTAATTTTTACAACAAAAACCCAAGCCCATATTCTTCAAAATCTACACACATCATCCACGACGACAGAACATACATTTGTAGTACAGTATTATATCATACTGGGTGCTAAAGCAAGCAAAGATCAACTAACTGGTAGTCGGTCTGTTAAAATACATGTAACGTATCTGAGGCGAGGGCACGAGCGCGGCGCGGGGAGACACCTGTTCGCTCTTCATCTACCAACAGGTGCAGCCTGTGCGCCGGTGCGGGTACAACGTATACATTAAATGCTATGCAACTGAACAGTGTATATCCGACATTATCGTAGTGCCGATGTCACAAAACATCGCCAGTTAATTTTACTCTAAGAACAGCTTGTCGATTCTGGTCACGAGACCCAAATGTCAGAGAAATGGTTGTTAATTATCTCACCTCATAGATGTCACCCATAATCTTTCACTCAAGCTTGCACCAGTTGATGGCGGTTATCGAGAGGAAATAGAGATGCTTCAACAGCGCAGCGCGACCTTTTGGATCAATAACGCGCTTCCCGCTTCTAGGTAACAACCTCGGTTCCAGGTTTTCATGCGTGCAATCATAATCCTGACTTTCGTGAGATTTTCTTCACAGTCAATCAGCCACGTACACCATATAACTGTTTGGTCCGTAGGGATCGAAATGGTCAAAATTTTCAACTGTTTAGAAAGAAATCTTTCATCCTAGAGATCCTTCCATGTTTCTTGTGGGTGCATTGAAAACAAATGGCTCCAAGCAATGACAACAAAGCATATTATTTCTATTTAATATCCAACAACTTTTTTTTTTTTTTTCAATTAACTCTATTTGATATGACTGGAGAGGTACTATACGGAAATTTCTGTCTTGAGAAATATGATTATCCTTGCAACACACCTTCAGTATATTAAGATGATTGGACTATACGAATGTGACATGATCGGACACGATGAAGGAATCATAGAGTCCACTTTTCATGTAACCTCCACCCCCAAAAACGTACCTTAATGTTTTTTGTTTTTGTTTTGTTTTGTTTTGTTTTTTTCATTTTCTAGTTAGTTGTATTCAAGCAGCACAACAGAAACGCCTTCTAAACAGCCTTTGTTGTGAAGGCTGGGTAATGTGACCTCGAGATGACCCGACCCGTAACAACCCAAACCCTAATGGACATCTTTTATTTTTCATTTCGCCTTGTATATATACAGACTCCAATACACAATTCATTGCTTATGATAAAGTGGACATCTCTTTTATACTGTGACTAGCTGGTATAATAAACGAATAGATGGGTTTATATGAGCTATACCTAAGAGATCACAAACAATATGCTTCTTTATTTGGTCAGAACTCTAGCAAACAGTCTGTGTAGGTTAAAAGATTGTGGCGTTCCCCAAGGCAGTCTACTGGGGTCTCTGTTGTTCATTACGTACATAATGACATAAATATACCCATATTGTTTTGGGTGCTGTTCGTTATTCCGAAGGTTCGCTATTCCGAAGGGTCGTTATTCCGAAGGGTCGTTAATCCGAAACACGCAAATTCCCTATACCTAGAGGTTTGTTACTCCGAAAATGAAAAAGGGTTCGTTGATCCGAAAATTTGTGGCGATATTCCGAAGGTTCGTTATTCCTAAGATTGGTTAATCTGAAAATGAAATTCGGAACAATGAACCTTCGGAATAACGAATCTTAGGAATAAAGAGCCTTCGGAATAACGAACCTTCGGAATAACGAGCTGTAACCATTGTTTTAGCTCTTCAGACAACTAAAGCATTGTTTTTGTTTTGTTTTGTTTTTGTTTCGTTTTGCATCCGAGATCCTCACACTTTTGTGGATACCCTAAATTTATAACTTAAAGAACATCTCCACTGAATAAGGTCAAACAAATTGTCTTTAAACCTTCTTAAAAATAAATGAATTTTATTCAGTAACTCGTGGGTGCACATCATAAGTTCGACACCCACCAGTCGTACAGCCCATCCACGAGTCATACAGCCTATGACGCTAGACAAATAATAACAAAAAACGAATTCCAATGAATATTCTGCATAGGCTACTCTCTATTCCCTTTTGTATATTTGTATAATGTTTGTATATTTGGAGACTGTTAAGATGATTTTTATGCTTGCATGAGAGCATACCAATTTACAATGCATTTACTTGAATCTTGAATCTACTCGTATTTTATCTCATTCATCTATTCATTTGTTTATTACACGTGTGTCTCCCTGTATACTCGTGTTTTAGCTCATCTATGTATTCGTTAATTTATTTATTACACAGAGCAAAGCAGTGGGAGGTGTATTATGGTGCAACCTTACCTCGTGCATGCTCTGGCTCACTTACTTAGTGGAGAGAACATATCGCAGTTGATTTTACACACAAACAGATCTAAACAATTTGGAGCGACAATGGCACCATTGCTGACATTTCTGGTGAAATATTTTCTTGCAATTGCGGTTTTAACAACGACTGTGTCATCTTATTCGTTTCCTTATGTAACGAAAGATCAGTGTAATAATAATGGAGAATATTACGACTTTGTGGAGCTAAACTGTGATGCATGTGGCGAGAATCAAGTGCCAGCCACTGATGGTAAAGTATTGCTCAGATTTTCACCTTTTAGTCCCATTGCTTTATTTTTCTGTATGTTGCGATCATGCGACCTGTGCAGGGTGTGGATGAATTTTTAGCGCACAACTAAATCCCGACATCGTTCTCGTTTCATTCATTACGCCGATAGCCTCGAAATTCGGTATTTGTGACTGAATATTTGATTCCTTTAGAATCTTGAGCATTTTTCCTTGCCCTTGTTGCTAGCAGAATTTCGTGAAATTTCAGTGATAAGATGTGTACATAATACAGCCTTACAGGAAATATGCAAAACGACACAAGGCAAACCTATTGGCTTTAAATTAGGGTGTGGAAAATAAAAATTGTAACACTCTAGAACTAGACGTCTACGGCCCACTAGGGCACTACTGAGTATACTCAGTACCTGTAACGTTAAATCTAATGTTAAAGCCGAGCTCTATTACGCTAACGTTATATATCCACATTATCGTGATTATATGTTGAGAATGTAGCAGTTTCTATAAAATTTACTAAATTACCACTTGTAGTGCTGCATCTGCTGGTACTGGCTGGCGTTGGTAGTGAGATCAACTTGAAAGCTGAGTGAATTCCTTACCATGGCCCATGGGAAATCGTCAATATCTTTATAGGCAGAATTTGCATTAAATTACTTCAACTTGTTCTTCATGCAATACAAAGGGTAACCCCGGGACGCTCCGTGTACACAGTTACACACTGTGGGAGCGTCCTGAGTCAATAGAGTGCTATATCGGTAAGCTTGAAAAACATACACAGTCTGTCACAGATTTTCGCGCCTCCGTAAGTTTCGAATTTCACTAGAAAAAAACTTACTTTTATAGTACAGTGAAACCCCGTTATAACGAGTTCGGTTATAACGAGGAACCGCTTATAACGAGGTGATCGCGTCGGTCCCGTTTTCCTTTGCGTGTAAACCTATGGCAGAACGAACCGGTTATAACGAGTTCGGTTATAACGAGATTCCGGTTATAACGAGGATATTTTCGGTGCATCATGATAAAGAAAAACATAAGCAATTTGATCGGATATAACGAGGTTCCATTTCTTGACCTGCCGCTTTCAATCACGCCACGAACGATACATTGAAAAGCGATTTCACTTTTACGATCTCCGTTTTACGTATGTGTAGAACGCAGTAACGCACTGCACAAGTGCCCGTCCCGTCTCGATATCTACATGTACTATCTGAAGCATGAAGACTCGGAAACAAACATGTTTCAGTCCCACCGTTATCCTTCTTTACCATCCATTATCAGTGACGAATAACCGAGTAGGTCCTACACGGTTCTTTCCATGTTAAACCACATAACACATCATAATCATTCCATTTTCTTTTTTTGCGAGGTTCCATTTCCTGACTTGCCGCTTTCAAACACGCGACAAACGGAACATTGAAAACCAAATTCACGCTGTCCATGTCTCTTTCCCGTTTTGCAGAGTAGTTCATGTTTTCTTCTTAACCACGCAATAAGACACAGAAATACCTTCCGATGTTCCTACTAAGTTATTGAATAAAATCATTCGATTTTGTTTTTCGCGAGATACGCGTGCGTGATAGGTCAGACCACAGCGCAACGAGAGAAAAAAAAAAATATAACGCATTCAAAAACTTTTCATGTAGCGACACTCGTGGCCAAAATGGACAATAATATTGAAATGCGTGTGCAACTCATCATTATACCCTTTCCATTTTTAGTTCCGACTTCCAGTTGTTTTGCTGGCAAGTAGCTATTATGAATGTATAATGATTAAAGCCGAAATAATTAATGAAATCATAGCGATCCCGCCGGGCGACAGTAGCGTAAAAATAGTTGAATATCGCATGTTAATCTACTTAATTGAGTTGGTGTTCAGAAAAAGAAACAAACGCATTTAACAGTTTGAATAGATCTGCGTTTGTTCATTATCATGTAACAAATGAGTATATAAATATGAGTGTGTATGATTAAAGCCGAAATCGCAATCCCGTCGAGTGACAGTAGCGTAAAAATAGTCACGTACTGATAGTTGAACAGCGCATGTTAATCTACTTGAGTCCTTGTTTGGAAAAAGAAACAAACACATTTAACAGTTTGAATAGATCTGGGATTGTTCATTATCATGTAACAAATGATTATATAGATATGAGTGTGTATGATTAAAACCGAAATAATTAATGAAATCATCGCAATCCCGCCGAGTGACAGTAGCGTAAAAATAGTTGAATAACAAATGATACATAGATATGAGTGTGTATGATTAAAACCGAAATAATTAATGAAATCATCGCAATCCCGCCGAGTGACAGTAGCGTAAAAATAGTTGAATAGCGCATGTTCATCTACTTAATTGAGTTGGTGTTCCGAAAAAGAAACAAACGCATTTAACAGTTTGAATAGATCTGCGTTTGTTCATTATCATTTAAAACTGCATTTCACAATGAAGAATTTCTTTCTTTCAGAATGGTCTATGAGGTACAGATTTGCGCAAAATGATCACAACATTCCAAATTCAACCTTGTCGCGTATTTTTCAAGAACGGGTGTACAAAACGCGAAAAGATTTTTGGAAGAAAATAAAGAACGAATTTTTTTTAATCCCTTCGGACGCAACGATCATACATTGTATAGGATTACAGCGGAAATGATTCAGAAATCATCGCATTCCCGCTGGGCACCAACAGTATAACATACCTCGTAAGTTACGATAAACAATGCATGTATAATGTTACTCATTTTGCGCTGGTGTTTAGAAAAACTTAACAAACGTATTCTATACAATAGTTCGATACAAGAGGAAGAGATAGGTGTAGAAAGAATCACGAATAATATGATCTTGCCGACTAGGCCTACTTCTCAAATACTTTATGTGAACTATTATGAGAAGAGATTTTTGGAAGAAAAATAAAGAATTAACGCATTTCAACCCCCACTTTTCCGTCTTTTTTATGTATCAATTCACAAATAATTTCCCTTTATTGTCTCAATAATAACGATCCATAATTGTGTAATAACAACGCAAAGGATGTTCTTATAAATTTGATTGACGGGTATGATTTCGTGCTTATGTTTTTCTTTGTTTTTGATGCGTACGGTTATAACGAGGTACCGGTTATAACGAGGTAATATCGCCGGTCCCACGGACCTCGTTATAACGGGGTTTCACTGTATACATAAGATTCTTATCTAATTCCTACCATACGTTCACCTTGTTCTTGTTCACACCTGTCCAATGATCTTGAAAAAACGTTTTTTTTACAGGTCCATCTCCTAGCTCCCCATCCCATTCACCATTTTCAAAATCAGTATGCAGTACACTGCGCACGTAAATATTCATGTGCTGGGCGGAATCGCAATGCTTTTAGCCTTCTGACAAGGCCTGCGCGTGTACCCACCCAGAAAGCAACGCAATATACAGCGAGAGGGTTTGCCACAACAGTATGATACGGCCTTGTCATAAAGCTACAGCTGTACAGATGACTTGACGGCCAGCGCATGCGCACAAGTTTCAAATCCATTGACTGTATAAGATGTCGTTCTCCCAAGTTCCTTTCAACCGAGTCGTATTTAACTCATCAATTCGAGCAGAAATGGAATATTGGCAGGACCAAAAGTTGAACGCAGTCAGTCTTCAACATTATAACTTCACCTGTAAGTCTTCATATTACAGAATTTTTGCGATCTCATATTGATATTTAGGCGCTATACTTCGCCTGTCGTGATCATATCTGCTACAATGCGCAGCCCCAACACTGCGTGTTGGGGCTGGTCGCAGTTATACAAAGGGCAATGCCAGCCATGTCCAGCCTACTGTTTTCAGGACAGCTGACACACAGTTTTGCTACATAAGTTTACAATGTACACATTTGTATTTTCCAGGGTTTTCATGTCAGTGTACGCCCTACTTCAAGATGACTTCAAATAATGGGGGACCAGAGGTGCTGTGCACACCCTGTCCAGCTGGGGAGGTAGGATGTTTCACTTTTATTTTTTCGTTCATGATCCTTGTGTTGATCGGGTAAACTGACCAAGCTAATATCATTTTGCAAATATTCCTAACCCATGATGTACAGGAACATACATTGTGGATCCAATAAAAAAGTGAGGCGATTTGAGTATCTCGTACAGAAAAGGTTAACATCAGTGATCATATGGATAAACTTTTCACAATTAGTAATTTGGACAGCTGTTCATAATTGTGGAGCAAAGACATACAGCTTGTAAAGGCATATCATTGCCCATCATGAAAAAGGCAAAAAGGAGCAAGGTTTAAATCTTGGGTACTGGAATGTATCTTATTTTGGGCAAACATTCACTGAATTACTCAGGGGGTCAAATTTTTAAAGCTGCTTTTAGAACTTGTGTAACTTCACATTCAAATGTTATCTCACATGCTTGCAACTTATGTAGGTAGAGGATTACTCTTCCTATCCTAAATTTACCTAGTTTGGATTGCAATATTCCTGATCAAATCTTAAAAGAGTACAGGTCATTTATTGGTTTTCAGTCTTAATGTACCGAAGGTCATGTAAGTAAACATAATACAATGTAGTCAACTCTGACCTGTGATGAGCAGTATGAATTACAAACAGCCTGTCTGCCTTGCCTTGCCTTTCTTTTAAACTGAACAAGTAAACACCCATCAATAAGTGGGGATGATAGAGATTAGACAGAAGAGGATAGACCTGGAAGCCCTACTGCTGCTATGCAGCAATCTTTCAGTATCTTCGGTAAAGGTAAAGGTAATGACTTAAGAGTGCTCTTTTCTTTATCATGAAATGCGTACTAATGACAAATATCTCACCAGAGGGCTACATCTGATGGGTGGGAGTGCATTGGATGCACCATCAACCCGGTCAACACGGAGTGTGCTTCTTGTGGAGCCGGTGAGATTGGTGGTGAGTATTCAACATTCATGCTGAAAAAGGTGTAACTACACGTGTAGATTTTCTCACTTGCTATGCAAGATCATGTGATGGGGGGGGGGGGGGGGTCACATACCATAATTACACTATAATTACACTGATGTGGTGCAAGGTTTAAAGATGCAGTATGATTTGAAGGAAAAAAATGGGGGGGGGGAGGGGCAGAGAAATTGACATTCTTAGATTTGACGCATCCATGCATGATATCATATCCTGTGGTTAACTTGCTTTCAATAGATGATGTGTTTGCCTTTGTCAGGGCTGGAAACTGACATTTTTTCTCTGGTGGCCCACTCGGACTACTAAAAACTTTGAATCTGAAATTTTGGTGGCCCAAAATAAATGGAAACATAGCAATCCATTTTGCAATTTAAGTGTTTCTTGGAAATTTCGTGATCAGACGTCTATTTTTAGTGACCCTGGGCCACTGGGCCACCCCTAATATTGAGCCCTGTTTGTACTGCCTTTTTCTCACATTTATTACCAGTGTTTGTCATGTAGCAAGCAGGAAACCTCTTCTCTTTACACAGAATTGAAAATTTAAAAACGATGTGTAATAACTGATGTACTCTTCACAGGCAAAGCATAGATTGGTTTCTAGTATGATAGCGGCAAGTTTTAGAATGTGACTGTATGGATGCAAAGAATTTGTGAAGTTTAAAGAGTGCGTAGAAATGTGTTGTCTTGATGCAGTAGTTCAGTATAGTATTGGTCAAAAGCAGCAGATTTTACTTGTCATACCTCTCTTCTTTGCAGTGGAGTACAGCATCACAGGTGAGCTTCAAGCCAACAAGACATGTGTGCTGTGTGCAGCCAAGACCCAGCCAGATAGTGAGGACCTGCAGTGAGTCCAGTTTTTTTCTTCATATGACCAAACTTTTTAACACTCCAGAAGACACCACATACTGCAAAACCAGAAACATTTGTGGCATGGAACTTTTGTGAATTGGAGCTGACGGTCATTTTCTTTGGCATTAAACTTTCGCGAATTGTATAATGTGTATAATGACAACCTGCCCATAGTGACTGCATGGGAATCCCCTGCAGTGAAAACTTGTAATTAAGAACCTGTGTATAGTGGCCACCTGCCTAAAGAGACCAGCGACCTCTGATTTCCATTCCACTGTACAACTGTGCAGAATGACCGCTGGGCAACATGTTTCAGTAGTGTAACTAGCTTACTACAGTATGTCCCCAAAAAAATTACAATCAGATTTTCGCATTGATAAACTGTCTAAATGCTACTTCAGGGTCTTAAAATATAACATCTTAGCTCTATTTTGCAGAAAACCCCATCCTATTTGGTTAAGCGGTCACAGAGAAATGTGGATTGTTGTAAAGCATGTCATGAGTCTGATTCATCCAAGTTTAGCACTTCGATGATCTTGTGTGTGAATACAATAGACAGAACTTGGAGGGAAGAGATTCCTGACATCCTCTACAAAATTCCTCATTTCTCTTTGACCATTGAAGCAAATCAAAGGGGGTTTTCTGTAAGGTGTTGGCAACGAGTTAGGTTTTTACCCTGAAATTGTGTTTGGATTGATTCACTATTCTTAAAGCTATCATTGTGGAGGGTACCGTTGTGATTTTTTTGGGGGGACATGCGGTATAGCTTTGTTGACAGATCCTGCATTTAACAAATGCCCCTGAACCTTTTCAATGCTAAGGTTATCCTGTAGCTTACACAGATGATCTTATGTAATATATAAATACTACATGTGTATGTATAAATACATATATACACACACATATGTACAATGATTATATAGTAATATATGGTTGTAGGCTATATGTAGAAGATATCATGGTATAAATGTAATCATACGAAACATTTAAAACATTTACCATGATGAATTCTCCAGCTTCAAAGACAAAAAGAAGAAGGATATACGCCAGCCTGAGGGAAGAAAGGTGAAAATACAAAATGATTGAACCAATCAATCTCACCACAATATATATCAAATCTGCCTCAAGCTCTCAAATTCCTTTTTCACTTTCATCCACCCCTTCAAAAAAGAACATGTAGTAGTGCATGTTACTCAAACTGAAACTCTCTGTTTGATTCCAGATGTGAACGTTGCCACCAGAGTTTTATTGCTGTGACAGGAACCTGTACTTGCCCACAGGTAAGCTGCTTGCTGTCGGTCCTGATGTGGCAGAGATATAAATGTTTGCGCATGGTGCATTGTGAAACAAAATTCTACAGAATTTCTGTGAGTATTAGACATTAATACTGACCTCTGAAAATGGTCTGTGAAGAAATTGTTACAATTTTTTTTTCCAAATTTTTGAAATACCAACTCATTCATTTGGTATTATCTCTGTCACAAGGTTGTTTGGAGATGTAGTAATGGACTGTGTGCTTGGGGCAGTTTATGTTTGATCTAAAAAGTTGCTTGAAATGAATATTACCTTCAATAGACTGTCAAGACTTTTCTGATGGAAGTATAGAATAAATACATGTATTTTAATCGTTTAGATATGAATGCAATATGCTGAATGAGAAACATTTCCTAGCACTAAGCAGTGGCAGATCCAGAGGGGGGCGCAACCGGAGCATGCTCCCCTTTATTTTTTGTTAAAAACAAAAGAAATAAAAAGAAAAAAAAATGAAATGAAACCTGGAAGTGGTACCAGAAATATTAGTTGCGCCCCCACATTACAGAATTCCTGGATCCGCCCTGCTAAGACAGTATTCATTTAAAGTTGCATCAACAGTTTCTATTGAACTGTCATGGGAATTACATCCTCTGTCCTCGAACAACTTTTCTTGGTCAACACAAAGATATTGATAGTAGATTTTATAATTCATGTTTTTGTTTTTGCTTCAAATTGTTTTTTTCTTTTCAGGAAGGCAATGTATGTTTCCCAGATCCTCCGCCGGTATTGCCTCAAGGAGCTTTCAACGTGGAGTTTGATGTAAGTACACTTACTCACCTTCAGCGTTAAAGAGATGGTATGGCATAGTTTTGGTTGAGGTGGGGATTCAGGATTTAACTTTTTGGGAAATAATTATGAACCGCTTACATGAAATATGAAAGAGCATACAATTCTAGAAAGAACTGTAAGTTTACTTGATGAAAATCCACTGTGAATGGCTGAGATATCCAAAAATAAAGCAAAACAAAGTGGTCCTGATAAAAGAGGGTCCCACCTTTTATTAGGACCTCTTTGGTTTTGGATATCTCAGTCATTTCAAAGCCGATTTTCATCAAATATATTCCTCTTAATAAATTGTATGCTCTTCAATATATCATATAAATGGTTTCTGATTATTTGCACAAAGTTAAAACCTAAATTCCCTTCTCCACCAAAACTGTACTATCCCTTTATCATCGTACTGTAGATTACCGACAAGGGAGGGAACATACAAAATGTTACATCATCACCATGATTATCATATCATATCTACAAATACATTCTCACGTTTACCAGTTTCTGTCTGTTGACTGACTAGTATAATGTTCGACATTGTATTCCATAAGAATTGTAGGACAAGAACAGCCTGCAGAGGTTTGTCCAAGGAATGTCCTGGGCCCCATTTTATCAAAAGATAAAATCGATTTTAAATTTCCTTACCACACAGGCTGCCATAGACTTACAGTTGAAATCAGCTATATAATCAAATTTTACTCTTCATAAAACAGGGCCCAGAAATGACAATCCTACTGGTGTAGCACAATTTTATTTTAAGGGGAGCTCAACTCCGTGCAGAGACTCCAACCCCAAGCACCTTCTGATATGGAGTTTCTCCCGCCTGAAACCCATAGCAAATGGGAGACTCCAACTTGCACACATCACAAGTGCGAAGTTCCTTGCGGCCGGGGTCCAGGGCCCGCTGAAAGGGCTGTGGAAGCTCTAGGATTTTAGATGCTCTCTCGTGCTATATAAAATGCTTATTTTTCATCATACGATGGCAATAAGTAAGAAATCATTTCAAGCGGGAGATACACAGCTAGGGCAGGAGAAATTAAATCTCAAGCGGGAGAATGGGAGATTTTGCAAACATGTGCTTTTGGCGGGAGATCTCCTGTCGAAAGTGGAAGAGTTGGTGTCTGTGTCCATGTTCAAATTTGAATAAATTAGGGTGCAGCAAACAGTGCAAATTTCACCAAAAATAAAAGAAAGAAAATAAATAAAGTCATAGAATTTTTAAATATTTCCCACGTGTTCATGGAACACATATGCAAATAAGATGATGAGATAACATAACAAATTTCCCCTGTTATGCAGAAAGGCAATTTCAAAATGGTACTTTTACAGTAATTAAGCAGCTAAAGCCATTGTTCCCAACATTACTATTGCCAAGTTATTACAATTCCAGAATGATATAATGCAAAGATATATTAAGTTCTTTTTATGCCTCCGCCTACGAAGTGGCCGGAGGCATTATGTTTTCGGGTCGTCCGTACATACGTAGGTCCGTCCGTACGTCCATACGTCCGTCCGTACGTCCGACCCATTTTGTTTTTGTCGATATCTCAAGAACCGTATGGTGGTTTTACATCAAACTTGGTATGAGGGTATATCCTGGGGGGAAACTACTTTTTTTGGATTTTAGGGTCACGGGGTCAAAGGCCAAAGGTCACAGGTTATTTTGTGAAAAAAAAGGTTGAAATTTCATGTTTTTCTCCATATCTCGCAAATGGTTCAAGGTATCTTCATGGAACTTAGTATATATGCATGTACCGATGGGCAGTGATTATCTAGGGAAGTTGGGGGTCATGGGTCAAAGGTCAGGGGGTCAAAGGTCAAGGTCAACTCCTCAAAATATCACTACTTTCCTTATATTTATGCAATGCCTGAAGGATTTTTTTTAACTTGATGTATGCATGTATTACCCAATATATATTCTATGGGAAGTTTCTTGCAAAAGGTCAAAGGTCAAAAGGTCAAAGGTCAAGTGAAAGTGCTAAATTGCACTTTTTCCTCCATATTTCGAAAGTAACTCAAGGTGTCATCATGAAACTTACATATTTATGCATGTTCTACCTAACAGTGATTCTCTTTGGAACTGTGAGGTCAAAGGTCAAAGGCCAGGTTTAGATAATACTATTTTACCATTTGATACTGAAATTATACTTTTTCTCAATACCTTGAAAATTACTCAATGCATAAAAAAGGGTCAAAAGTCAAGTAAAACTCATCAGTTCCCCAAATACCTGCAATCTGACGTTTTAATCATTCATCCAATTGAACTTAGTTCTAGGAAAGTGAACATTCAGCACATTTGTGGCAAACCTGTCATTCTAATATTTTGCCATTTGTGTGAAACTGTCATCACACATTGTCAAGACATTGTACTATAGACCTATTAGGAGAACCATGCATTATGGCGGAGGCATACCAGTCGCCGTAGCGACATTTCTAGTTTATGCATGAAATTGTGTGATGATTTTTTTGTGCAGTTTTGTAACAGATAATGACATCATCTGTGTAATTGATCGACTTTTCTTCAACTGTGCTAAAACTTTGTAAGATTTTACTTGCAGACGATCTTGCACAAGACAATCTTTAACACTTGAGAAACGTTAAAAGTCGAAAGCTTATGCATGCAACTTATCCATTGATCTAACTTACAGATCATTTGCCACTTCAGTTTGAAGTACCTCCCAACACCAGTAATGTGACTTTGTGATATTACATTTTTCAAAATCCCATTGCAGATTCTTACTTCTCCTGTGCGTCAGTCTTGGTTCTTAGCAGAATTCCTTGCTGAAGTGCAGGAATCATGCAAGGTAAGAGGGAGAGGTTAACCGTAAGATATTACAAGGCTCTGTCTAAGCATCTGGTCTCTATGGAAATAACAATATATGACACATGTATTTTTTCCTTCTTTATTTCACATACATTGCCAGGTTACTAAATTCAGTTGTGTCTCTCATTCAGCTGCAATTTTTTGTTTTTTGTGACATGCATTATGTAATATTCATATTTAGGCCTACACCTACAAGAACAAAAATCCATCAAAAAGCCTGTAATGTGTGTGATGAATAAACCATGATACACTAATATCTGCACAAATGCCTGTCACTTCTACCATGTGCCATCTCAATATCAAAAAGAAAAACAAAAGTGAAGCAAAATGAGAATTATGTGGCTATTAGGATAAACTGCTTTGCACCTTGGCTTTGCTAGTGCTACCCAAATATCCTGTCATAATATCAAGAAATGAGAGTCCACAGATAGTGCATGTCCCTCTTTATGATTTCAAAGCCTGTACTTGTTGTGCTTTACCTAATATCACCTACACTTGTACACCATCATCCTAGCTGTGGTAGTGGTGTACTTTGTTTACTTGATAGATACAGGGTAATGACACAGTGAAAATGATCCCCATTGTTCATAAAGATAAACAAATTATTGAATAAAATGAATGCTGAAAACTGTCCACAAGTTTCAGTCTAGTCTAATGTATATGTATAATAAAGGTTTTAAATGCCTCGATGATGAATTTTGTATGTGTGTTTTTTGCCATTTCAGGATTACTACAACTTCACTGCATGTCAGGCCTGGGGCAACATGTGCGTCATGCAGCTGTACAAGGTCGACTCCACGGCGTGTCAGAACTACAGGACTGCTGCCGGTGTCGGGGATGCTCAGACCTTTGGGGCCAACAACATAGATGACTGGTACGCCCATTGAGTCATGGTCCCAATACATGCTGACTTATGTTTCACCTTTTATCTGAGTAGGATAAGGTATAGGGGACAGAGGAGTGGATTAGTAAGAATTTGTATCATTTTCTTATTGTGGAATTTCTTTGCAGCTCTTAAAGGGAACTTAAACCCAAAGAGCAATGTGAGTAAAAGCATTAACATCAGTAGAACACATCAGTGAAAGTTTGAGGAAAATCGGACAATCAATGCAAAAGTTATGAATATTTAAAGTTTTGGTGTTGGAACCGCTGGATGAGAAGACTACTAGAGGTTATGACGTATGAGTGGACAACAATATAAAGAAAATATAAAAGGAATTCCACAAAAATTTACTATTGTAGCAAAATGAAAGAGTACTTGACTAACCGCTTTCAGAAAGCAGGGGGAATAATTGCTACCCCTAACATATGTCAGTATCAAGTTGATGGAATGTGTAATTTTCATGAACAATGAATTTTTATTGAATTCCCTTTATATTTTCTTTATATTGTAGTCCACTCATACGTCATAACCTCTAGTAGTCTCCTTACCCAGCAGTTCCAACACCAAAACTTTAAAAATTCATAACTTTTGCATCGATTGTCCGATTTTCCTCAAACTTTCACTGATGTGTTCTACTAATGTTGCTGCTTTCACTCAACCCACATTGCTCTTTGGGTTTGCGTTCCCTTTAACCCTAATTAGGCCGGGGGGGGGGGGGGGGGCTCCGAGGCCCCCCCTCGACGTTTCGCGCGATGTATCGCCAGCGCGAAAAGCTATCGCCGCAACGTTTCATGACTTTTGTCTTTCGAGTCTCCCGCATCTTTTGACACCAAATTTGCGATGCCCGGGTGTGCGGTTCTGAAGTTGCGCATAAATATGTACGTGCATGTCAGACCAAAAATTGCTAAAAAACGTGAATTCGTGTACAATTTCAATGCAAACTGTGCTTACAGGCAAATTTCATAAAAGCATGATTATTTTGGGGTTTTATTAATTAAAATCAGTTGATAACATATTTTCTTGTTCGAAACAATGTCGCTGACAATTTTCATCGAAAAAACAATGAAAAACATAAAGTTGAAAAAACATAGAAATAAGAAATAAAAAAATGTCATTTGTTTCCATACTCTCACTATTTTTTTTATTTCCTATGTTGTCTAGGCCACTTAATATGCCATGGTTGTACTATGGAGATGGGACAACAGAGGAGGTTCTTGATCAGACAGACCTGAACAAAGTCTTCTCTTTTAACAGCTCTTCAACAGTAAGTCGACTTTTCGGAAGTGAAGCAACACAAAACTTGCGATCAATGACTTCCTCACATTTTATACTGCTCTCCTGGATCTTGTACACACACACACACACACACACACACGCACACACACACACACACACACACACACACACACACACATACACACACACACACATATGTATATGCCTATGTTTTGAATATATGAGCTCCTGTAGATAAGTTAGTGTATTTGTAGGTGGGACCTCCTCTGAAATTCAGACAGGGTCATCCGCTTTAGGGTATGAAAGTGAGGGCATGATAAACAAGATAAATGTTGCGACTGATTGAAAAATTGCCCCTCATCGACGTAACTAAGCACCCATTATTTAGTGTTTTAGTAGTAGCCATGATAAAAAAAAAAGTCATGGACATATATACTCGGGTTGGACTCAAACTAATTATCTCATTACTAGACAGGTGCTGTATCTACTAGACTACCAAGCTTCTGCCCGAGTATGTTTGCCTATCATTATTATTATTTTTTTTTTTTAATCATGGCTACTTAACTCCTAAGAACACTGAATTATTGGTGCTTATTTATGTCGATGAAGGGTAAATTGTCAATCAGTTGCAATAAGAACAACTCAATGCAAAAATTCTTACTGTAATGGATAAATGTTAGTGTTATGCAATCTTAAGTACATTTCCAGGTGCTATGGAAAAAGGCAATATGATCAAGATCTGTGAGGGGCTTTTGTAACAATATTCATCATATTGTTGTTTCTGTCCTATTTGATACCTGCCAATGGCGTAATTTTGATTTTGTGTCATTTGCGTCAGTGGCAAATGGATATGTTTGTTTATATGTTTTTGTCTTCTAGCCAGTGGTTGTTTTGCCCATCTGCACAATGATTAATTTTTTGTACTCTTGTTTGCTATAGGACAGTGAACTCACATTGGTAGTAGCCCAGTACACGGCCAATGGCACTTTTCTTGGCGTGGACTCGGTGACAGGAGGCAGACTACAGGTAGGAAGCCAAGCAGTCTCTGGCAGATGAGATCCATCTGCTGAGGTTGCTGGGCATCTTACTGCTTTCAGTTTGTTTGGCACTACACAAATTTGAGATATTGACCTTCTCTCCTTGCACAATGATAAACTTTTCACTTCAAATGAAATAACAGGACTAATGGCAATTGTATTAACATGTTTAACTCAATTTTTGTTTTGTTTTGTTTTTTATCTTTTTTAAACTGCAGTCAAATTCAGTTTTTTTTTTTTTTTTTTTTTTTGGGGGGGGGGGAGGGTGGTTTAGGATGTGTAACTCACATGCATCTGAATATGTATGTAATGTGTGTATCAATTTTATAGGTAACCTTAACCAAATTTTATTGGTAACCTTAACCATATTTTATAGCTAGTTGAGCAATAAGTCCCCTTTTTTATGCAGAATTTACATTGGATAGCAACATTTCACCGAAAATTTTATTTTGTGAAGATTGCAAAAGTTGAGAAAATATTTGATTATCTAAGTGAGTAGAGGATTTCCTATTTTTGTTGTGAATGTTCAATTTTATATGACACACAGTGTGGTATATTCTCTATGCTTTCATTATTTAATTTTGAGAATATTTTATTTTGTCAGGTTACATAGGAAATGCTCGATGATCATGTCCATTGGTTTTTTGTTTTTTTTTTCTTCCAAATTTGGATCCTTCCTGAAGTGAACGACATCAGTCATTCATCTGACAGAGAAGCCTGATCTCACTTCAAAAAATTTTGCTCAAGTTTCATTTTTATGTGATTTGCTTGGTTTTTGTTTTTTGTATTTCATTATTTTGCTGACGTTCCTGTACATTCCTTGAGCAGGTATCCAGACAGTGGATCAATCAGCTGTAGATTTTTTCTCTCTCTGTATATCTCTCCTAAAGTTTTGCAAAGACACTGAAGAGCGAATGGATGCAGCTTACTCATTTGCCACAACCTACAGGAGCAGTGTGAGTTGACTTCTGCCTTTTCTAAAGTCAAGAGACATTTTGGTGACTTCCAGTTTGGTGCTAGTACAGGTGTTGGTATTACCTGCAAACAACTGCTCTAGTTCGAGTTCCAAGCCCAACGGTCAGATTAACGCAAGTGATACTGAACATGATTACTGATCTTCGTCACTCGTGTTATTTTTACACCACAACAAAAAATTGTGCTTAGTTTGAGTTATGTATGAAAAGATGCAGCCATGAATACTTTGGATGAGGCTAAAGATGTTGATGAGACATTTTGTACTTTCCAAAGGTGACTATTGCATTAACATAGGCTATGCAGGGACCAACATACTTCATGTGAGCAGCCATGGAGGTAATTGTGGGTATCATACGCAAAGCAATGCCAACACCAACATTGAGCTTGAAAATGCCTATTTGATAATCCCTAGCAGCATCAGTCCCACTTTAAATGAAATAATAACAGCTCTAACATTTCCTCATGGTCCACCTTTTTGAAGGAGTCTTGAATAGAAAGCCAACATCTGTGGTCTTCTTGGTACTAGCAGCATCTTGACTTTCTTCAGTCAAAAGAATTTCAGATGTAGGCATGTCAACTCTGAGTCAGCCATTTTCATGAGTAGATAACATGATGAAATCTCATTTGATCACCAACAGTTGTTATACTGTCTGTCATAAGCAAAATTATGTGTAAGACAAAATTAATGCATGGTCATGTGTATGATCTCAACCAATTATTTGAGTAGGGTCTGCTCCATTGTTTTATAGCAAGCAATTATATCATGTCATAAGTCATGTCACATGATGGTATATCATCATATATGTGACCTGCGACAACGGTTTCAGGCAAAAGTTGCACCTGCAAATTCCCTCCTAGGCGAGGTACAAAGATTTTGACCAATATTTTTGTCGATTATAGTTTTTTGCAGAAGTAGAATCTTTGATGTGTTTTCTACGTCTACACTAAATTTCATGGCATAAGACTAAGGTTTTCTGATTGAAAATGGAATTTTAAACACCCTATGTTGGATCACACTCGTCAGTTTTTTTTTCTTCTTTTGAATGCCGCACCAATGTGCCCAGTGTTGCTACGGCATGGCATCTTGCGTGCGATTGGCTGGTGCATCTCACACATTTACATAGTTCTGACATACATAGTTTTGACTCTATCAGTGAGCCAATCAGAAGGCGCTGTGGTTGCTAGTGGGGGAGCTTAATCTTGATTGGCACCATCGTACGGATGGGTGATTCTCACCTCGCATCGCTGTTCGGGTTTTGTCTTTAAGCAAGGGGTTAATCTTCAAAGCCTGTTTTCTTGCAATTTTGTCAGGCTAACACATTAAAAAGTGCATTGTATTTCGCTTATTATGATGACATAAATGGCATCCCGGGGTACCAAATAAAAATCAGCCATTTTGTTGAATTATTAATTTTTTTAAAAAGGTTGTATCCTGGGTTGCCAAAAAGTGGAAATTATTTTGGTGCTGGAGCTATCGCGCTAGCCAATGCACTGCACTGCACTGAAACACACGCTATTGCTAGCACGTGCCATGCATGCATAGTATAACATGCAGTGGCATGGGAGCGACTATGTATACGCACACACAGTGCATGCATTTCTCTGCGGCTGCCCCCGAGTGGACGTGAGGTGGCGCTACACAACGCGGTAACCCGGGGTACTACGGTACCCAGGGGTAACGTGTGATGCATCATATGCCCACTTATGGTGCCGGAGAATACAAGTGTTTTATATCAATGCAAAGCTTAGGAAATGGGCAATGTGATTTGATGAATAAATGAATTTTCAAAATTCCTGACTCTTGCCTGAAACCGTTGTCGCCAGTCACATATTTAGGCGTCATGTCTCTGTACATTAGTGATTATATTGATTTAAAGTGGTCTATTGCCCACTGACTTTGTAGCAAGTGAAAACTTACCTGATATTGAAACTTGCCGGAGCTGCTTTTAACATTCTTCCATGTGGCAAATGTACAATTTACTTATATCTTGCCAACCCTCCTTATGCAATTAAAGGACAAGTTCACCTTCATTAACATAAGGATTGAGAGAATGTAGCAATATTAGTAAAACACATCATTGAAAGTTTGAGGAAAATCGGACAATCCGTTCAAAAGTTATGAATTTTTTGAATTTTTGTGTTGGAACCGCTGGATGAGGAGACTACTAAGGCTCGTGATGTCATATGAGTACAACAGTATAAAGAAAATATAAAGAAAATTCAACATATTTGCACTTTTTTCGCATAATAAAAGAGTACTTGACTTGCCTCTTTCTAAAGGCAATGGGAATAATATTACCCATGGCATATATCAGTAACGAGTCAAGGGAATGTGTACTTTTTTCAAAAGATGAAATTTTGTGAAATTCTCCTTATATTTTCCTTGTATTGTTGTACGCATGTGACATCATACACTGCAGTAGTCTTCTCATCCAGCGGTGACTGCACAAAAACTTCAAAAATTCATAACTTTTGAACGGATTGTCCGATTTTCCTCAAACTTTCAATGATGTGTTCTACTTATATTGCTACATTCTCTCAATCCTTATGTTAATGATGGTGAACTTGTCCTTTAATTGTGAAATATATGTTTAGTGCTGTTGATTTTTTTTTTTCGTCTTATCATCTGTGTTATCTAGTGTTCCCTCGCAGCGAGAAAGTTTTGGGACTCTTATGAAACAGTCTTCTTTGACATGTGTATCCTTTTGACCAGCAAGTTGATAATTATTGACTGAATGAACATGTAAGAGTAGTAACTTGGAAGCTTTCTCAAAGATTCATGTCAAGGTAAGTTTCAGAATTACAAATCTAGGTGAGAGGATGGTTCTGATTATAGCCAAGTTGTCAAAAAATGTTTTATGAATTTCTAAAGAGAATCAGCACTTTGCAAAGATGCAAAAATCCGAAGTTCAACTTCATTATTTTCCTATCATTGCATGCACTAGGAGTTGCAACTGCAGAGTATCAATACCTTTGTAGAGCTGCCAACGATATGCTTGTATCATAGTTCTATTTTTTTTTTTTTGTCATTTAAAAGAAGAATCATACGCTTTTGAAAAGAAAATCATTATGTTTCTGAAGAGCATGCTTTGCAGCCCTGCACAGTTCCTTGTACCAATATGAGCAAAACTGGTGAAATCATGGCACTTATGATAGGGTTCTTTAGAATTATGAATTGGTTTCACCATAGTGACATTGTAGACTGTAATTTACTTCAGAAGATTGATAAATTCACTCTTTTGAAACTTGGTGTATTCTAATCTACTTATTGTGGTGAAGGCACTGGGAAATTTAGTCCTCGTATGGACACGTGTGTAGATGCATCTATGCAGAACAGTGGGCCGTTGTACCTACACTATAATGCCAGCTACTGCATTCCTTGACTCTTGACTGACAAACAGACATGCAGTTTGATGACAATGGGATTAATAAGCTCTTTGACATTCCTGTTCTCATCACCAACTTTGACCCTGCAAATGAAGGTAAGACCCTTATGCTCAAAGGTCACATTAAAGATGGTTCTTCTTTCAGCAATATTGAATTGGTATTACTGAAACCTTTATTGTTGTTACCATTGTACTTTAAGATAATTTCATTGTATCTATTTGATTTAATTTCATTTATCCTTTATTTGATTTTAGCTTGTTTTGTTTAGATTTTGGTTTTTGTTTTAGTCTTTCATTGCATTTATTTGTTTGTGATAATTATATTTCTACATTATTCCCACCACCCGTTATCATCATTATTATTATTATTATTATTATTATTATTATTATTATTATTATTATTATTATTATTATTATTATTATTATTATTATTATTATTATTATTATTATTATTATTATTATTATTATTATTATTATTATTATTATTATTATTGTTATTACTATTATTATTATTATTATTATTATTATTATCATTATTATTATTATTAGTAGTAGTAGTAGTAGTAGTAGTAGTAGTAGTAGTAGTAGTAGTAGTAGTAGTAGTAGTAGTAATAGTAGTAGTAGTATTTATTATTTTTTTTTTTGGGGGGGGGGAGGGGCAACAGGGGGCATTGTTAAGGGAACCATATCAGGAGATGAGCTCTAATTATTTCAAATTTCATGCAGTTCACTTTAGTCCAGGATATAGGAAAGAGATGAAAAGACAATGAGACCAGAAAGTAATGTGAAATGGATTTTTGCCACAGGTCCAGGGAAAGGGAACGCTTTCTTTCCTTGTGCAATACAAAGTGTATGATAGCTTGATGGGGAAATGTAAAATCCTGCAGAAAGTATGATGGTTCTCCAAGAAACACTGAGTACAATTTGTTCTGCAACAATTGAGTGCAGCTGACTAGTAGGCAACATCGATTCTCATTTATAAGCATTGTTGTTGGCAAAGAGAGAAAGTGAAATCAATTGAAATTGATTGCAGCATTATATCTGTGCCAAATTGGTTTCTCCCTGTAGGAAGTGATAGGTCTCAGTGGAGACTGACTCGCCGTTTCTTCCTGGTGGAAAACCTGAGTGGAAAAGAGGCTGCAAACACGCCAGCCAGTGCCATTCGCTATGCATCTAGTATCAAACTAGAGTGAGTCACCCTCATATACTGTACGAGCTGAAATTTTCGCGGTAGTTTTATTTTCGCGAATTTCGCGAATCGCCTTTGAACCGCGAAAATAACAACACGCAAAAATAACAACGCGTGAATAACTAAGTTCAGTTAGACCCTCGCAACCGCGAAATTAACAAGACGCGAAAATGTCCTCCAAGTAGCAATTCGCGAAAATATCTGTACGCGAAAATTTCAGCTCGTACAGTACATTTTGTAGATAAGATGTGGTTACCTGTCCCAAAATAACAGATTTTTGCAAAGTTTACTGCTTCCTTCAGTCAGTAAAGCATTCAAGACATGACATTTTTTGCTCATTGGAGCTATCGGCCTTTTTTTTTTGTGGCATGAAACTAACATGAAACAAGCAATTTATGAAGACAGAGAGAGAGAGAGAGAGAGAGAGATTGAAAGAAATAGAGAGAGATGGAGGGGAAATATACGTGGATATATGGGGGCGGGGGGGGGGGGGGCAGACTGAAGAATGTCCTTATTCATGATGACTAAAATGTAATACTTCCTGTTATTATACCTCCACCACTTTAGGTCTGCACTGATGTAGGGTCCATTCTCATCTTAATTGGCTACCAGATACTCAACAGTTTATCAGCAGAATTATGATTCCACTGCCCCTAGAGATAGATTGGCATACATGTTAGTAAGCTGTTCGATGCACTATAAAAACAGAAGATAGAATAATGTGCAACATTGTGCCATTGATTGCTTATCTTATATGTGCATTATTTGTCAGGATTACACTTCGAGATGGAACAGATGGCATGATCTACCCACCGCTTCTACGTATCACTTACTCTCAGCTGGCCTTCGAAGACTATGAGGCTGAAAACTCTGCTACTGTAAGTGCCTTGTCCGACTGATGTCTGATTTACTTTCTTTTTGTTTTTCACTTGGCTCAGTATGATAGATAATGTTCAATGTTTTCCTCTGATTACTCTTATACTCTACTGTATGACAAGTGTCCATGCTCATGTAAAAAGGCACTTTATACTTGCTGCTCTTCCAGGAATGCTGGCCTGAGGATGCATCATGTGTTATAGTGTCAGTGTATTGGTTTTGTGTAGATTCTGTGGATGTGTGAGGAATTTGTCTATTTTTTATGATTCTTGTGCTCATATCCCAGTGAAAATGTGATTTTCTCTGATTATGACCATGTCTTTAGGATATGGATGAGATAGCTGGAAATATTGATATAACATGAACTGGCCTTGAGGGGGATACAACATTTATTGCCTGAGTCGAAGACGAGGGCAATACAATTCTAGTGAGGGCAATTAATGTTGTATACCCCGAAAGTAGACAGTCCATATCATTATTATTACCCATGTTAGGCATCTTGAGCAGCAAAATAAATCATTATAATGTAAATTTTAACAAGTTTCCACTTGGCGCCAGCTTGAGCTCTATACCACACTGCGTGCTGCATCCCTATACACAGCTCAGGTACGCGGCGTACGTATAGCAGCTAACTCACACAGGTGCAGGGATCATCCCCTATTTTTACATGTTAACCTATGGGAATTTACCCTCTGTTGCGAAACTCGGGGATGCGGCGCGTGTAGAAACAGCAAGGCTCACACAGTAACAGCGATCATCGTTTAGTTTTACGTGTTAACCTATGTGAATTTGCCCATCATCACGAAACTACTCCGCGAGAAACAGGTACTAGTACTGTCATCAACAGCAAATTTTTGTCACTGGGAGCTCAAGTGCCCGGATGCTATATTCCCCTCGTTTTTAACACGCAAATCCCACAGGTGTTTGTCAAAGAGGGGAATATGAAAAATTTGCTCCTCTTCTCCCTGCTGGCGCGTAACCCCACGCGTAGGAGGAGGGGAATACAATTTCGAAGAACCACAGCTCAGATGCCTGATAGGGTAATAATAACATATAATATACATTCTTCTCTCAGCCACATCTGTGATGATTGATATGCAACAACTTTCAGTCTAATATGGCAAACTACAAGATAGTATTGGAAAGCACTGAAGATGGCTATGAAGATAACCTTTGCCCATACAACATTTCATGTGTCAATAAATTGCATCTCCTCTCTGAATAACTTTTCAATTTAACATTACTCATCTAAGTTATTTAGATCAGTGTTGTCTCTTCATTTTTTTGTGTGTTTTGAATAAATTATATTTTGAATATATTTGATGTCCTGATCTCTCTCGTCTCTTTACTTCTATTCTCTCCCTCTCTATTTCACTCTGTGTCTTTAACCAGTCAAAATCAGTGTTCAGCTTTATGTCTGTCTGTCTCCCTCTCTGTCTCTTTCAACCTATGTCTCTGTCATAGGAGAGCTCCTTTGTAGTGACGCAAAATTTGTTCCTGCGACAATAGCTCTGGGGGGCGTTTCATGAAGGAACTTGTCGGATAAAATGTCCGACAAGTCAATTATATCCGACAAGTTCAGAGAAATCAGCCAATCAGACTAAAGAATTTCTCAAAACTTGTCGGATATAATTGACTTGTCAGATATTTTATCTGACAAGTTCCTTCATGAAACACCCCCCAGATCTTATTTTCTCCAAAGACTGAGGGTCAGGGGTAGGGTTGGAACATGGTGTTAGGTTTAGTTTGATGTGAGGATTAGGATTTGGGTTAGGGTTATATTTGTGGGTAGAATTTACCCCATGTTTCGCTTAGCATGCAGATTTTTCATGGGAATAATTATTGGATCCGGAGGAGCAAATGTCATGGATCCCTCCTTTGTTGGCGCAAAATTGATATTGTTTGTTTGTTTGTTTGTTCAATTCCATGTGAGAAGATGGCTGGATAGCCCATATTCAGATACGTTAATCTGGTCTTCCATGGGGTCCAGTTGGATGTGAGGTGGGACCACTTCACCGGGTTAAGTACCCTGCTCTTTGCGATGAATGAAGGAGCGGGATCTTTTACATGCATTAGTTGTGACTCTCTCATACACGGGACCTCCATTTTATGTCCTATCCGAGGGACAGAGTGTTATGCCTCTTGATAGAGGGGACGGTATGATTACACAGTCCAGTCCAGACTCGGATTCGAACCCGGGTCCTTAGGATCATGAGGCAGATGCGCTACTGACTGAGCCAACTCACCACCCTGATATTGCCTCTGTCTATTGCTAAATGGCTGCTACAGGAGATTTCAATCCCTCCCCCCCCCCCCCCCCCAAAAAAAAAAAAAAAAAATGCCCAACACAACAATGATAAAAATCTGGAACAAAAGTTGAATTTCATGTTGTACCAGTCTGCATGGTTTGTAGATAGAGAAGTTAGATATAAACACTATAAACTACAAAATGTGATGCGGTTGTAGCTATGTTGTTGTTTTCATTGAAACCTATGTCCAGGTGACATTTGAAGTGTCATATACCATGAACCAAGCGGGGACCTTCCGCTCAATCTCCATTGCTCTGGGGGTCTTTTGTGCCCTCTTCCTGCTCTACGCCATGTTCAAGACCAATGCCTGGAGGAGGCGTGCTGGTATCATCATCATTGATGTAGTGGTGAGTGTCTGGTCCAGTTCACATTGACGTGATTTTGAAAGTATGTGAAGCTTGATACTGTGTGTGATTAGGAAGTGGACCTTTTGGCACTCCCTGTGCCATTGTCCTACAATGAAGTCCACAACTGAAATACATGTAAACAGATCTGTTGGTAATGATAGGACTACTGTAGCTACATTGACATAAACTTGCCTTAAAATCTAGAAATGATAGCAATATTGAAAGAAAAAGTAAATTAAGAAAAAAGAATGGAAAATGTAGAGGTACGATAATTCTGCTGGCACTGAAAATGATGAAAATTTATGGTGATTTCTGGTATTACTTTTACAATTGTTGTCATATTTATTTTCATTGTTTTGAGCAACATTATCACAATTTTTGAATATTTATACTCTTTTGCAGTCCATGTTCAAGTTCCTATTCTTTGCCTGTGGCCTGATTGCCGATGCATTTGTGATTGTCACCATTGGAGTCTCTCTCTACTGGCTGCTATTCTTCAAGGTACAACTTTGTCTTTTGTCATTTTCCACTGTTATGTGGCATCAATTACATTGACTTGTACTGTGATGCAATACCATTTTCCAAGAGTGTTTGAATTGTCATGTGGTTTGTCATGCATTTTTATCTATTCATCTTTTTTTTTTTTTTTTGGGGGGGGGAGATGTATAGAGGCTGAACAAAGTATTGTCACTTCTGAAAACACAGTCATACAGGTCTGTGTTTCAAAATGTACAGTAAACCATATCCTTGTCATATAACAGTTTATATTTTACACTTTATGATCATGTAGAGATAATGTAACATTTTTTCAGTATATTTCAGGTGCAGTTCTCTTCCCCCCCCCCCCCCCCACCAAACTAGTGTAACACATTAAGAGGTATACCGATATATATCTCTGTCTCTCTTTGCTTACATTACAGCGCCAGGACAAAGTCTATCTCCTCCTGCCAACTCCTGCACAGTCCGGCTCATTTGAAGCTTATGTCATTGTTGCTTTTGTCATGAAAGTGAGTTACATTTAGATAAAAGTTTATTTCCTGATTGATTTTTTAATGTAAAGTCCCAATATCTGGTGTTCTAACATCATGCAGCATATCGTCGCTGGGGTGACAAGACCTTGTATCTGCAATTTTGGTGAAAATGACTTTTTTGGATTAATGGTCAAATAATCAGTTAAGTGATGTCCTGTTCAAATCCCAACTGTCTTACTTAAAAAATGAAGCCACCACGGCATGTCAAAGGAAAGGCTATCCCATTCGGTATAGTGCTTTAGCCGCCATGTTTTTTGGCTCTCCTGAACATTTGACATTTTGTAGATACGAGGTCTTGTCGCCCCACCGACGATATATTTATATTCAAGTGAGATGCTTTTGTAATGACCTAATGTTGTTTTAGCGCGACATAAATGCGTGTTTCAGTGTTTAGTGCCGTATTTCTATCACTCCCTGAAAATTTTTGACCAAAGTTTGTTCCATTGTCACTATCAAGCGGGGGGATGTGTTGCACAGTGGATAAGACTCCCGACTCCCGATCGGAGGACCCGAGTTCGAATCCTGCCTAGGGCTTACGTCCTTGGACAAGATGTGTTTACCCACTATGTCTCTCTCGATCCAGGTGTATAAATGGGTATCTGGCAATGCTAGGGTAATAATGATAGGAGGGCCCTCTGGTAGAGCAGTGGCAACACTGAAGAGGCTACCCTGGGTAAATAAGACATTATTATTATTATTATCAAGCCAACTCTGGCAAGCACTGACATTTCTTAATCTCCTTACTCACTCATTTAATCACAACATATTTTAGCATGTATGTGATCCCAACTAAATCTAATTAGTGTGCTCGGCATGAGGGATAATATTTGGAATTAGATTTTATCTTAAAGTTATTAAATTGTGTATTTTCACTGTACAGATTGTCTGAAATACAAAACACAGTTTGAATGTGTGTGTGCATTGCAGTCATGCCATTTAAGCAGTGTCATTCTTGCAACAGTTGAATCATTGATTGATTGATATACACTCTGGCTTGTCTAATGTGTGTATATTACATCCCCCCCCCCCCCCCAGTTCATCGATGTGATCCACCTGCTAGCTGTACAGTGTCGGACAGACGTCTTCCTCATAGACTGGGAGAGATCAAGGGGTCGTTTGGTGCAGGGCAGCGCTGCCCCAGGCTCCAAGGCGTCTGTAGCTCCCATCAGTGCCTGGAGGTCATTTTTTGTTGCTAACGAATGGAATGAACTCCAGGTATTAAGAGTGAATGAATAATACGCTTTTCCAAGTTGTCTTATCCATCTTCACTTTTTTTTTCTAGTTTTGCCAATTCAAACATTCCTACTCCCCCACATATTCTCCAGTATTTTCTTCTTATCTTTATTAATCTGTACTGTTTAATAGTGATACAAGTTTGTGGTTATTTTTGTGTGCGTGTGCTTGTCATGTCAAGGTCCCTTCTTGAGGACAACAACCCTGAAAAAGAAAAGAAAAGAAAATAAGAAGGAGTTGTAACAAGTGTTCCTTCTGTTTTCACTTTAAGCCATGGCTTTGTGTATGTATGTTCTCAGCATTCCCACTTTTACCAAACCAGTTTGTAGAAGACCCTCCTTTTCTCTGAATGTTATGGTTTTATTGATATCAAAATTATAATTTTGGTTCTTTTGCATGTGCTGCTATTGTTTCGTTTGTTTGCATAGGAAATCAGGAGATCCAACCCAGTGTTCCAGATCATGGCGGTCCTCTTTTTCTTGGAGGTATGCAACTTGTGTGATTATGCTTCCACTGGGACTTATTCTCATTTATTGTCATCATCATTGTCATCATCTCATTGCCATTATCACCATCCTTCAGTATCGTCACCACCAACACTATAATGATCATTACCAGCATCTTTTATCAGCACAGTCGTCCTCATCAACATTAGCAATCTTTAGATCTGTGACGTGCATGCTAAGACGACGCAGCCTCCCGGGTTGAACAATGCAAACGGCTGTCTCGCGCATGTGCAGAACACCATTTTTGGCCTAATTAGCATTGTCTTGGCATTCACATTGCAGATCTAATGCTCGCTATTGTTAGAGGTTATAACCGTCATTATCGTTGTCATCCACCTGTACTGTAATCGTAGTCCTCATTGATCATAAGTAATGAGTGTTTTTGAAGATGGTGCAAAAGATGATGCTTTGTAGAAATATTGTGAAACAGAGTAATGTAGCACGAGAGGGAGCAACTATGCACCATTTGAAGAATGAAGTGAGCGATGTCCCTGGGATGCATAAACTTAACATTCAAGCACGAAAGATTGATAACATGTGAATGGGACCCATGATGCCTGCAGTATATTCCTATTCTCAGCTAGAGGTCAGTAACATCCATCTGTACTGACATTGATTATGTGTCATCATCCTTAGGTTGTTGGACTGAAGAACCTGACCACCACTGACCCACACAGTACAGTGAACCCATCCTCTGATGGGTACATTGGAGACTATGCCTTTGTTCTGCGGTTCGGTATGGCAGCTGGACTATATCTCTTAGTGGGTATTGCACAGGTGAGAGAACAAGATAAAATCTGCCGTCACCATGAACTATAACCTTGGTGAAGATCACCTCCAAAACAGTCCATGGCAGCAGGAATGGAATGGGATGTAAAAACTAACAGGGAGTGACTGACATACAGTAATTTTTTCTCCTGTGCATGTTCATTTATTGTTATAAATCTGTAGACCTTTCTCTTTTCTTGATGTGTAAATTGAAAAACCGAGAGGACCCAGTTTATATGAGCTTCAAGGCCCATCATGGAAGCCTGAAAAGTGTACCTAATCTTGTTTGTTGGAACACTCACCATCTTGCAATATATGATAATTTGTGAATTTTATTTGGAAGTCATTTCAGAAACAAATGCTTTCTTTGTTTATAATAATCATTACATTAATTGGCAAGTGTGATAACAGTGAGACCAGTTTGCTCACATTGGTAAGTGATGCAAACACATTTAGTTTCGTAGTGAGGGTTATTCATTCAGTCATAGTTTGTAGGAACAGCAAGAAAATTCATCTTTCTTTAGTTTGGGGACAAGCCAGTATGTGCATTCACATTCTTGAGACAAGGAAATTCACAAGTATAACTGAGTAAGGAGAAGGAAATCTAAGCTTTCATTTCTTGCAAAGATGTTATTGACCAAACTGAAACAACAGCAATAACAACAAGAAAGAGACAAGTAGCAAATTACAGCTCCATCCCCTTCCCAGATATTCTGTCCTAGTACAGTGTGTCGCTCTTGGCATATGTATTGTGTTCATTATATCGATGTAGATTTTGATTCATCCAGGTAGTACAATAACAACAGCACAATTGAATCTGTCCAGCTGGACCTCTGTGTGAAATTCACAGAGAGTACAGTGTCACGACTCGTTTGAGTCACTTCTTCACCTCTGAATGGCTGGCGAGCTGAAGAAATGACTGGCACAAGTCACAACACTGTACTTTTCTTGAACTTTACAAGTAAGTCCAGCAGGACAGATCCAATTTCATGTTGTTATTGTGGTCAGTATATATGCTAGTGTTTAGAACTGTAGTCATAGATGATTCCTCGATCTCTGTTGTAATAAGCTGTGACAATAGTATGATGGTAATATAGTTATTCAAATGTGTGTTGTTAATCTTAAATGCAAGAGACACAAATGGACACTCATGCTTTGGATGTCATTGCATGTGAATCACATTGAATACTTGTTTTTAATTGTGATCCACTTTCTCACATAATTTTTGCACCTCCCTCCTATCCTGGCAGTATCTCTTCTACATTCTGTTCTATGAGCGGTTCGTGGAGGATGCCCTGAGAAACTTTGTGGATCTCTGCTCCATGGCAAATGTAAGTTTTAGGATGACTTGTTGGGTATGTGAATTATGTAGGGTCTTTGTATCGATAGCAAATTAGAACTGTCACCTAGGTTGTACCATGCTAAGTAATGGCATGACGAAGCATGGATTGTTATATAAGTTTGTCATCTGTGGCCTGTGTAAATGTGCCACATCTCACACCAAATGTGGGATAGCTTGAATCAATTCTGTCATATGCCTCATCCATGAAATTATAGACTATTTTCAGTTTTGTTACACAGGTTTGTAAATGCTAGGAATTTCTTTAGGTGAGATGAAACAAAAATTAGCATCTAAACCAGTGGTCAAGTACTAAGATCTTTAAAGCTTCTTGATCTATCCACATAACTAACCATGATACAATAAAGTTCTCAGTGTTATACAATATTCAAACTAATGACTATATTGACTATTAGGCTCAACAAATACAAAATGACACTGAGTTTGTTTGTTTGTTTGTTTGTTTGTTTTTTTTTAATACATATTTTCAATTGTGAGGCAATTTTGGAGTAGGGCAGTTTACCATATGGCAGCCCCATAAATCAGCCCAGGGTATGAGGTTCAGGACAAAATTTTCCACATTTTCTTTTCCCCCCTCCATAGATCAGCGTATTTCTTCTGATGCAGAGCAACTATGGCTACTACATTCATGGTCGTTCAGTGCACGGCTTTGCAGACACAAGCATGAAGGAAATCAAGCTGCAATTGAAGAGGGAGGAGGTGTGTATGTGTATACAATGTTGGCTGAAGTTTGCTCTCGCATTCTCACTTATTGCTTTGTTATTCATGCCATGTCAGCAAAGCTTCCATTCAATTTTGTCCTTTTTTTTTTCCATTTATTACACAGGTTTTACAGGGGTAATTATTTTATTTTGATGACTCTCAATATGTGAATATTGATATGGAAGTGCTGGTCAGAGCGTCATCTTGTGTAATTATCATACATTCATTCAAATGTATTCATGCCTAAAGGATCTCATGTTGATTCCATTGAACCACTTCTTCAAAACTGAGGCATACAAATGTATTTGTCAATGTACTTGCTTGCAATAGTTATTAAAACTGTGTGCAAAGCTTTGCCATTGTCTACACCCCCACCTCTCTACCAGTGGGCTGTGAAGCTTTCTCGGAAGGATTGCAATGTTGGCCAAAAAAGAAATAAAAAAGATGGGTATTCAATCTTAATGGGCCTAAAAAAAATTTGAAGGAGCCAAAGTGGGCATGGGTTGAAAAAGGTTGAGAAGGGCAGGTCTACACTAAGAGTGAGACTGAATGTTTCCACCTTAATACCTTTAATATCTGTATTTCTATGTGCTATGGTTATACAAACACTTGACATGTCTAGTTATAGTTCTTTATTAAGTCAAAAGTTTTGGTAAAGCTTACTAAAGTTTGATTTTAAAAATTAGCCAGACCACAAAATAGCCCTCTGTTTACAAGTACTACACATCTAGACCAAACCAATCAAGAAAATATCTCAATATATCTTCACCAGTGCTTTGCACAGAGCTCTGAAGTAATTTCTCAAGCTCTGCTAGCAAATGTTTCAGGAATGGTGAAGAGGGATTTGCAAACTTTGGACAAATTTTTTGATCAGGGCATTAAAAAAAAAAATAGTTGCTAGTTTGTAAAAGCTGCACCTTCTGTAAGGACTCCCATGACACATAATTTTGATGATAAGGCAAAGTGTTGATAGGTAAAAAATTTTGTGAAAATATGTGAATTTTGGTGAAATTAAAATGTAGTGAGCCAATATGGATATTTGGGGACAAGCTAATGTGATTGATTATAAGCATTCACTTTACCAATTTGCATGTTGTGTTTGTTTTGTATACCGTATGTCCCCAAAAAAATTACAACGGGAGCTCCGCATTGATATCTTTAAAAATAGTGAATCAATCTAAATACAAATTCAGGGTATGAAACTATAACTCATTGCCCGCATCCTACAGAAAACCCCATTCGATTTGCTTCAGTGGTCAAAGAGAAATGAGGAATTTTGTAGAGGCTGTCAGGAATCTCTTCCCTCCAAGTTTTGTCTATTGTATACACACAAGAGCATCAAAGTGCTAAGCTTGGAAGAATCAGACTCATGACATGCTTTACAACAATCCACTTTTCTCTGGGACCGCTACCAAATTAAATGGGGTTTTCTGCAGAATAGAGCTAAGATGTTATATTTTAAGACCTTGAAGTAGCATTTAGACAGTTTAATCATATTGGGTGTTATCAATGCGAAAATCTGATTGTAATTTTTTTGGGGACATACTGTATATTTCCACCTTTTCCCCTATTTCCCCATAATGATCATTGTTTGTGGACTACCCATCACATTCTCCTGTTCTACCTCACAGGATAATCTGGTTGGTCAAAGAGGTCTGGAACCAAACAGCGACCAACAAACTTTTGAAATTCTCCTCTCATCATCCTTCAGAGAGAGATATAATTCCATTGTTCTCCCCCTTGTGAGTAGCATTGTGATCATTCTGATTATGATTATGAGTGTGATGGTGGTAATGATGATTAGTACTTGCTGGAGGTAATGCAAGTAAAATTTACCATTTTAGTCATTTTACAGTTTGATAATGGCACAAAAGGATATGACAAACAGTAGTTTTTAAGGCTCACAGTATCAGTGGCAGTGTGTGTGGGTTTTTTTTTAAACTCTTTTTTTTTTCTGCCTTGCTGCCATAGTCAATATTATTGGAGTCCATTCTGAGATTTAAAGTGCCTTGAACTAAGTCTAAACACCACATTTGTTTTGTTTGCTTTGTAAATAACTAAAAACAAACAAACAAACACACATACATACACACATAGACACACACAGACACACACACACACGCACACACACACACACCAGCATCAAACACTCTAATTTTCTGTGAATGTATGTGCACATGAAATGCTAATATCAAACAACTTTCTGTTTTTTTTTCTCAATGCAGAGGACTCCTGGAGCAGCAAGAGGTATGTAGAGAAATCATTTGGGCTGTTTCTGTATCCATATTTCTGTAATTACAGGGCAGCAGTCAATAGTTCAACTGTTTTCTATATTTGACTGCATCTTGCTTTATTGATGTTTTTTTTTTTTCTTTTTTGTGGAGGGAAAAATGTAGCTGAAAATACAATACATTACAATACAATCCAATTTCTGTTTTGTACGCTCTTCTCATGAAGCTCATAGTGCTTAAAAAAAATTGTAGTAATGAAATTTTTTTATAAATGAATTCAGGATAATAACTAGAATGTTTTTTTTTTTGCCTGCTGTAATCCATCTTTTGGACATAACATAATAGGTTCATGTAGGCAAAAAGAAAGAAAGGTAATATTTGATATCCTAGATTTAAACCTTGGATTTCTTTTCTTGCGTTATCTTTTCAGGTGCTGTACACTAATAATTATGTACTCAATATTCCACACTTAGGGTCTTTTAATTTTTTTTTTTTTTTTTGTCATGCAAGTAATTAATTCTCTCAGCATGGTCCAACCCTGCTGTGGTCGGCATCACACAAGGCTTAAACACGGCAAAGAACAAACTGCATTTTGCAAGATATCAGGGTGTCTGATATGAGCATATCTTGGACTTAATGGGAGAGACTTCAGAAGTTGGTCTAGCCAGCATTCACATGCCATCACATGAATGAAAGGCTTTTTGGTAAATAGCTTTAGAAATGAACGAGCTCATCTTTGTACTCTGCCATTACCAGAGCCATCTCTGTATGTGAATATTAGTGGCAGAAAACAACTACCATGTATACCTTGTTCTCTCTGTCACTCTCACCCTGATCAGGTGCAGGGGCTGGCAACAGTGATGAAAAGATTAGTGAGGCTTACGTCTCGCTTAATAAATTCCTTTCTACTTTCATCGACCATGTGAGTATTGTCTCAAATTATATTTTCCATCAATGCAAAATGCAAAATCTAAACGAAATTTCTGCTGCTGTAGTTTCCCATGTTTACAATGTAGCTTTGAAGGCTAAAAGATAAGTGTTTTCACTATCTTTTAAATGGCATTCAGATTTCAGTTTGTGATTGTTATCTATCCTAACATGCAGTTGCTCTGGAGACTGTTTTATGCCAGTAGAGACTTGAGTGATTGATACTTTTATGATACAGCAATTATTGTTTGATTGCTCTTGACTGCATGTATTAAATTCTCATGGACTTCACCTTACCATTATTCCATGTTAGGGGATGGCTGATATTGACTACATAGTTAAAGACAAACTCCTTCTGGAGAAGATCTTGGACATGGAGTTCTACGATCCCACTGATAAGGGCTTTTTCTTCAATGGTATGTTTATTTCTTCCCAGATTTTTCATATCAGCTTATTCTATTGCTTAGACACGCACCGAGAAATGCATTCTCTTCATTTGTATCAAGACATTTCATCCGTCTATCTATTCGTCCATTATTAATTCATTCACCAATATAATCAGTCACCCATTTCACTATCCATCATCCATCCATGTTTTATACTTGTATGCCATGCATGCACACCTGACTCAGTTTACAGCTTGCTGCAACTTAGCATATTTTGCTCAAATGCACATTTGCGCGCAAACTGATCGATAAATTGCAATAATATGCTGTAGTACATTTAAAATGTCACAGCGATATCTTTGTTGTGAAATTTACATCATGGCGAAGCTTACAATTTTTCTTAACAACTATGGTGTACTGTATTTCTAGAATGAACACTTTTATTAAAAAAAAAAAAAAGTTTTGTGACTTTAAAAAAACAATGTTTACCAAAAGTATGTATGCATTTTAGTCATAGAATGATGTGACACAAAAAGATTTAACCATTGAGCCATCCATCTCTTGGTAGTTTCATTCACTTGTATAAGTGATGCATACAGCTAATTGTCCATGCATCCATCCATTTTGCCATTGATAGATTTATTCATCCACATATGTTATAACCCATACACCCAGCCATTCAGTCATCCATCCTTTCATCCACTGTGGGGCTTATATTTTCTGTTTGAATGTGAATTTTCTCTCACACAAGTAGACTGTAGTAAGATATTGTCCTGAAAGAGCAAGAGAGAGAGAGAGAGGGAGAGAGGGTGATGTGTACAAGAAGCAGTATTTCACTCATGAATAATCTTCTTGAATTGTGTATGCAAATTATTGAACGTGAAGACTTAAAGGGGCATTCCAGACAATTTTCATAATTTCACATCATGTAGTACATAAATCAACAGATCCACGTATAGACTTGTGGAATTTATTGTGGCCCATGAGCAGAGAAACCAATAATCTGAAAATCTTAAACAAATTACACTGAACAGTGTTGATGACATATGAGCCTCACATATTTCAGAAATGTAGCAATGTAATTCCATTACAATACCACTTGCTTAACAAGTTCACCTGTGTAGAATCTATGCATACCTTCTTCTTTTGTTCTGCTTCCTTGAGCCCCAACTCATGCATTCTTATGGTGAGGCTACCATGTCATCATCCTTGTTCATTGCAATTTGTTATAGATTTTGAAAACATTATTATTCCTCATCCCAGTCACTATCAATTCTGAAACTCTGTACCCAGTATTAGTAATTTATAGTTGTTCAAATGTAAAAGTCTGAAAATCTTCCGGAGGTCCCCTTTAAAAGAGTATGTTACTCACTCCCTTCAGAGGATTGATGAATAAGAATAGTAACCCAGCATCTGTGAAAGCTAGCTGTGTGAATGTTTGCCATTCTGAAATCTTTTATTAGGTATTCAAATGCACATTGTTGTCCGTCCCTTCACATCACTGCAGACGATGGTCACGCCTTCCAGAATGCCATCTTCTACGGCAACGAGTCCACCCTCATCATCTTTGAGCTTCTCCTCTTCTGCATCGTCGACCTCATCTTCACCAACTACGTTTTGGCGGGGGTCATCACATATCTTGGAAGCACGGTAATCAGAGTTTGAGTCTTCTTTGCCTACATTGAGCTTCATTTCTCTCTACACACAGGATGTTCTTGAGAAATTAGCATTACTTTCCATTTTCATCTTCTGTATCAGAAGATCCATTCTACATAAGTGTAGATACTCTCCGTGGAGTTAGGTGTTTTGCAGTTTGCACTACTGAACCATAACATAAGTATTTGTTTTAAGCAGTTCTTGCAACTGATGTTTAAGAATAGAGGTCAAGTGATACAGAATATCTATGAAGTAGCAGCTTTGATAAATGGAGCTCAGGTTTAATGCCTATTTCAATGGAGAAAGGATGCCCGTTGCTTGGTTCATACAGGTTTACTCTTTAAATGTGATTTTTCTAGAACTTCTTTCTGTACCACTGTGTGTAAAACAACAGTTGAAGACCATGTCAGCCAGGAAAATCTAATAAGTAAAATGTGCTGAGATGAAATTTGTACATGAGCTGAGGATTTCCGCCCCGTGCACCAATCAATTCATGTATCAGTGTGTGAGCATAGGTAATAAGTGAAAGGTAAAAACATGTAATATTGGTTCTGTAAAGATACAAATTTGTCAGGACTGATTTCTTTTTTAAAAGAAAAAAGAATGTCATTGGGGTGCATAACCTCCCCTTTTCATTCTGCTCACACAAATTCAATTTTCTGGAACCATTTCTTGGTATTTTTATCATGTCATGTCTCTTTTCGTCTTATTTTCTCTCCTTCTCTCTCTCTCTCTCTCTCTCTCTCTCTTAGATGCTTATCAAGATTCGAGATGGCTTAGGAAGATCAAATGTGGCGCGGAAGACTCTTGTTGACGAGAGGTTTTTGATCTGATTTCTGTTGGAATAGCAATCCTTTGTATTTTGAGACTACCTTACCTTGTGAAATCAGGCTTCTTGCCACAGCAAAATGTGCAGCCCAGGCCACAGGGTGACTGCAAGCCAAGCAATCAAATTTCTTAATGATTGTATTCATGTACTTAAAAGTAATTTCACCTTGATTTTGTACAGACTTAAAATTATGGCTTTGTTTGAATTGTACATATGTTATGTAATCTATTGGTCAGAAGCTGGAGGAAGTTCTCTTTGTTGTTGTGTTGTTGTTCTTGTTGTTATTTTCTTGTTCTTGTTGTTTCATGTTTGTCAGTTCATAATTGAATGATGCATTGTGTGTTATTTGAGTTGATTTCCACCAAGGATAGGATGTGTGCCAGCCAGCCATCATGGTCATCTAAGATTATTAAAATCCTGCAATCAGCTTAATGAGAAAAGTAGTGTAATTCAAGTTACATGCTCTGACACTTTGTAAGAGCAAGTGTCCTTGTCACATTCTTCCCCTAAATTTTTGCCACGTTATGGACCTAGATGTGACAGCAAATGCACATAGATCATGCAGGTAGAAATGTATAGCTGTTTGTCCCATGTATTTATTGACATGAAAGTTACGAGTTTGTCTAAAATGAGACATCTTCTGCCAATTCAAGCAGCATAGACTGATGTTACTACGATTACAATAACTCTCAAGATTCATGAAATTTTGTTAGTTTGTAGTCTAGCTTTTACTGGATATGGGCCAACATAATGATAGTGCAAATTGTGCAGCATCAGAACCTAGCAGTTGTTGCTTGTGGCTACTTCAAATACTGTCATACCTGCCAACTTTTGATGAAGAAAATTAGGGATCCATTGCACAGATGTTACATTTGAGCACACAGTGACCTCCTACACGTGTAGGGGTGGGTGTGGGAGAAGAATGTCACCCCTCCCACTATAGGGACTTTATTTTGAGAGGTGAGGAGGGGCCATTTTCTGCATTTTTTTCCTCCATTTTTGGTCACGCATAAACAAGCAAGAATAACTAAGCGATCATATAGGTGAACATTTAAATCAAGCCTAACAGAGCTCAGTTGCTAGCAGTTCTATAGTTGGCCGCTAGAGTCAGCCAAATCTCAGGCAGTAGCACTCTTAGCTCTCTTAAACAATCCACTTGACTTATTCAGAGTGGCGGGGTGGCGGGGTGTGTCTTAAGCAAGTAGTTCCATGCATCTGATCAAGATGACACTTGCACCTAACATGCAAGTGGACAACGAGGCTTACAATTCAGTTTTTTGTTTTTATTGACAAGGCTGGATATTCTCTCACAGTCAGCATTGCTGTGATACATGATAATCAGAATTGTGCAGCTTTGCACAAGGATGGGTACTTGGGCTTGCCATTTGCAGGTGATGTCAGCTTGGGTGAGAATGCCACACCTGGTCATTTCTCAAATTAGTTTGAAGAATGTCTCTCTGACAATCTGTTTTTGAAACTGTCGAATTCCCCTTCTATTTCTTCCTTTTCTTGCACTGACAGGCACTAAGGGAATCTCTTTACATAGAACAACCACTAGGACAGCTTGATTCTTGCTCACTTTGTTACATCAATGATCTCTGCATTTACGAGAACTTCATCCTAATAATTGTGAAGACTTTCTTCATATACTCACAGGCAGCCATGTAAAATTACCTGATGCTTGCATAAAACTGTCCAACATCACAATCTCCCTGTTCTCTTGAAAGAACTTGCAGGGTAGTTGTCCAATGAATAGATCATCATTATGTTTTTGGTCTGAAGTGGTTTCTCAGGGGATGAATCTTGTCACCATCATTCAGGGAGTTGAACCTGACAAGATTACTTCGTTGTTGGATGTGGCATTTATGAATTCCCCAATGTCATCGACGGTTTTTGTGTGAGTGGCTGTTTTCTCGACTGTTGGACAAGATCTTGTTACCTCATAAGAACGAGAGGGTCCAGCAACATCATGAAGAATAGATAATTGCTGTTCAGATCGTTTTTCCCCAGGCTGTACTTCATTTTTTGCTTCATCTGCAAATGATTTATCATCTGCAATTCTACAGTGAGTTTATTGCTGCTTCCACTTCTTGTTTATTTAACAGCCCACCCATCTAAACACTTGCAACTTCTGGCAGCTCTGCCTTTCGTTTTGCATTCTTCCTGCTTTTGATGACCCATTTCATCTTAAGGTTTTGTTTCGTTTTGGGTTTTTTTTAAATTCCACCTTTGACTCTGAATGATGTGTATATATACCTACGTGTACGAACCAAGGGATAAGAAGTTGAAATTATGCAAGATACCTGCTCAAAAGTGGCCAATGATTCACATGTACACTTGAATTGTTTTTAAAATGTGGCATAATTCGATTTAGGATTCAGGTTACAGATTTTTCTTATTTTTTCACCACAAAGAGAGACGGGATCTCTGCTCATATAAAATCGGTTACATGTCATTCACATGTATAAGGCTATTTCCACATGTACCGAGAGTGCGTAATTGATTTCCATCGTTGATGATCAAGTCTGCTAGTTGTCTAGCTGAAAAATCACAAAATGTCTCATGTTTGAGGAAACATGCTAGGAAACTTCTATAGAGTTCTATGAGTTCATCATGGACTATATGCACCAGAGGTCCCTTTTGCTCAAACCTGGACACAAAGCTCTTGAACATAGGCAAGACACTACAGCACATGTGCAAACATGCAAGCAAGCACAAGCTGACGCTGGTTGAAGAGTCATTCAACAATCTGTTTCTTCCTTGTCCTTGTCCTTAAGTCCTTGAGCTGTCAGTTGCTTGGATTTGAGTTTGATGAAAATGCTATCAAGTTTACTGGGAACTATGCAGGATCATCTATCCTAATGTTGTCATTAATAGTGCATTCACCTGCAGAGAGCTTGTCAGCATTAACTCATGTAAAGTAAAAGATGATCAAGGCCTCTAACATTTCAATGATTAAGCATGTTACATCAAAAGTAAGCTGATGGCCAACTATGGGCAACCCTTTCCACTTGGAGTTTACATGCAATACCAAGCAATTCACAAATGTCTGACAAATGTTCTTGTAAATCAGGACTGTAGTGGAAGGCATGAAAAACATCATCTGCTAGCTTTTCATCATGCGTGTTATCAAAATGTTCACAGAATTTCTTGAGAGCATTATGGATGTGATGGCACAAATTGCCATCTATGTCAAGCATATATGGTGCTACATCATGCAGCTTCTTTTCAAATCCAGAGTTTTTGCCTGGTGTGTATGCTGCACAGTCACTCGGTGAAGTTATTTTTCCAGTTAATCAACATGTTTCCAAACATAAATGTTAATAGTTGAAGAGTTTGAGTACAGAAGCATTTAACTCCATAACTGTTTTCATTTATTTGACATAAAACTAGCTGAAAAAAAGAGAAAATAATAAGGAAATGTTGGACACTTTTAATCACAACTTCAAGAATATCGTTTGTTGCGTTACAAATAGTTGGCTCTCTCCTTTCTCACCCACAACCACTCCAAAATTGGTTATGAATGGAAAGGAAGCCATATGAATGTATGAATGGACACATGGATGGATAGATATATGGTCAACCTGAGAAGTTAATGCATCTGGTGACATTTACCTTGGTGAAGTATTAAAAAAAAATGTACATGCATAAAACTAAAAATCAACATATAGGCCCACACACATGGTGTGAGAAGTGTCTTTGTTCTTCTAACCTACACCCCTGATGTCACTGTAAATCATAAGTGTTACTTCAACTGGAAGAACATGACAGTGCCATCTATTTCACACGTAAATGCCACTTCTGTGGGTAGTTCCAGGTTGGGAGAAATGCCTGCAGCCATTTCATGTGGCACCAACAAAATGTTGCCATCTTTGAGAACAGCATCGAGAGGTGAACTTTCTATCTTTATCACTAATAGCAATCAGCCACTTTTGATTTCTTTCCTCAGTGAACTCCACTTCTTTTGAAAGTTTTGCACAATCTTCCATGACCAGTGCAGAGATGGGGACATCACCTGATGCATTTATTGGTCTCTTTGCAGTCTCTTTCCAGAGAACTACATCTACCTTGGTTTCTTGGCTTCCCAAGGTCAACATCCAGTAACTTCCAGTAACTCCTCAACCTCTAAGGTTGTTCCATGTACTGACAGCTTTCTCTTTTTTCAGACTCCCCCAACCTCCTCAACACTTACTACATCAGGCCTCAGAAACATTTCCACAGCATCCACGTTGATATCAAAGTTTACTACTTTAGTCAACACCTTTGATTGGTTCGTTACGTGCATCGTTCCTGAATCTTCTCTCTTTACCACCCCAGTGATGATGGAAAGCTTGTTGACCGATAATGCCTTGAGATGGTTGGCTAGGGCTGGCATTGCTGTGATGTTGTTCACGTAGCAGGTGGTCTCTTTGTCTGTCATTTCTTCCATGATTGTACCGACTTGGAAAGCTTGTTTGTTCTTGGAGGAAATTCTTTCCTCTAAATTTTCAATGACCATACTCTTCACTGTTGAGTTTGTGGTTCTAGCTTTAGCTGTGGTTCAAGCGGTGTTAGAAAAATTGTAATGGAAGTAATATACGGTAGTTGTGTTGATGTCTGTAAAACAACAGGTAGCTGAAGCTGGTTCTTTATAAGGTTCTCAATAACACTCATCTTTCGAATGGAATCAATCACGTTGGGTTAAACAGGAAAACTGATTTATGCCTCTCAATTACATTAAAATTATAGGCCTATTTTATTTGGATTGGCCTTTTCTTTCATCAGATACCTCATGCAGGTTCATTAGGACTAACCTTATGAATTTTTTTTTTCGAATAAACGAGAAGTACGGGCAATCTCAACACAGTTTCAACTGTGAATAGGACAATATCATACTTATCTTGTTATGGAACCTGTCACAAAATATTCATAACAAATCTAAGTACAGCTCCTAATGCTTTTATTTAGACAAGGATAATAATAGATGTTTGTTTGGTTAGTAATATAGCACATCATACCGACTTGGAAAAGGAAGTTTTGAAATATTTTGTATAAACCTGTTTTTGTATGGAATTTATTCTAGGGCATGGGCTGGTTGTAACACTACCAGTCAACCGATGGAATGGTCAGAACCAGTCTGAGTTCGCTGTAGTTTGCGGGGTCTTGAAAAGCCCTTGCTAGCTCGCCCTCACCTCTTTTGGCATGTTTCCACAGAGAATCCGATAGACCCGGAATTTTGTAAACCCGGAATTAAATACCGTGCTAACGCAGACCCGGCTTCTTTCCACAGAAAGCGTGTAATCAGTTAGTATCCGATTCTGCACGTGTGTGCAGTTGTGACCAGACGTCTGGTAAGTTGGCTTAGTGCATTGTGGGTAAATAGACATCCATCATGGCGGCTGGTTTGATTTGCTGGTTAATGCACTAGATCTACATGTACTTTCATTTCTTCCCGTCGATCGGCAGCAGCATCAACTAAGCATGGCGGTTGTGTGAGATGACGATCTCCCAGGAATTGATGAATTTCAAAATACTGGGGGCATGCCCTAAGGAGAGTATCTCTTCCAGCCCCTGATCGGTTTCTCTTTTCTGCCTTGTAATATTTAATTTTCAGCGATTTCATTTTATTGATGACAGATCCTTTCACGCTTTTGAATGCTTTATCGCCCAGTTCGGCTGGAAAGTTCTCAAGCATTCCGTTTGTGATTTTGTCATGAGCAAATGCGTTCCTTTTCGTCCGGCCATCTAAGATTTTTTTAATCACCATTTCCCCTATACTTAGGTGTACCATGTCATTAGTCAAATGAATCTAGACATCTGCCATTTTGAGAACCACTTAACAGATGAAATTCAACGCACTTCTAATTGAGGGGGTCACTTTTGAAAGTTTGAAAAATCCATAAATCAGGTTAGTGACTCGAGAAGGCCAATTTTCGTTACATGAACCTTTACATACTCAAGATCGAATAATTTCTTTAAAAAATGTTCTAATTAATATTTTGGTGGATTAAAGAGGATATTTAAAATAACATTTCAAATATGTGGCTTAGCACTTTATTGCAGCCAAATCCATTACATACAAATATTCGTTATTCTGTGAAAGCTCACAAAATATCAAGGCCTCTTTGCTTAAAATGGAAAAGTAATGTAAGATTTTAGATTCCCTCCTTTGTGACGTGAAATTAAGACAATATATACTTTTTCTACCAGTCTCTAATGTGTAATCTGTGTGAACCTATGGAGATATACATTGTACTTGGCATATATTTCAGACAAGCACAGAATCAATCATACCCTTAAAGACATCTTGAAATACAGAGATTTTGATTCAACAATTCAAGTTTTAAAAAGACGAAGCATTCACTATCATAATATTCACATACAGAGTTGTAATTTTGTCATGGGGGGTGGGGGGTTGAGGACTGTACATCTTCCATGTACCTGAAAGCATGGAAAGGGTCCCTCCTTCAGTATCATGCGTGTAATGCGTTTTAGCATTAATAGTATCTAAATCAGGGGGAAAAAAATTGAGTAAAAGGGTATCAACATTATTCCGGAGGTTATGATGTCCTTCGACAAAGGGAGTAAAATACCATTGAAGCACTCATTAAAGCCTTGCTAATAGGGTAGATTGTGTTTTTTGTTTTTGTTTAGGGTATCAAAATCACCTCTAGTACTGAGTCAACAATCCTTCTTTGTATGAGGATGCATTTCAAGAAAAAAGTGTTGTATGAGGATGATGTGTAGGCCTCAATGAATACCCCCCCCCCCCCCCCAATATTCGTTTGTAAATGCAACAGTGTGAAACTATGCAGGAAACTTCATATCACAAAATGAATGACTAAGTCTTTATGACAAAAATTCGATAAAAAGAACAATTCCAAAATGTGGAATTAAAAAAAAAAAAAATCTCTTTGGAAGTCTGAACACTTATAAATTGCCTATATTTGAATAGCCCATACATGCTGGAATACATTGTGCTGAATAAGACCAAAATAGATGGCTGGTAACTGACAATGTACCTACCCAGTTGGTTTGTATCGTACATTTTACCTATATGTATGTTTTCAGACCACATTTGGATTATAAAGATCGTTTAGACACAATAAACTTGTAACTGTATTGAAGCCATTAGGATGACAAAATCATACATGAGAAACTGAAAAATCTGTGCTTTCAATAGTTTCATCAATCACAAAACTAAAATTAGTTTTACAGAAACTCTCTTTTTTAAAGCAATCTTGAAAACAAGCATGTGAAAAATAACTCTGAAATTTGTAACAGAATTATACAGCAAAGTCGTTTTTCGCTCCAACATGGAAATTTCGTAGTGTATGATAAATGCTCGGGTTAAAGTTAAGATTCATGATGAGGAAAAAACAAACTGTGTTCAAACATACTGCTATCTGTACATGTTTACCAATGTGAATGTTTTTAGATCACACTTGGATCAGGAAAAAATATTTAGGAACATAAGGTAGATACTACAAGCCATCTTGATATATGACAAAATCAAACATGAAAAAAAAAAATACACTGACTACTTTCCATACATTTCACCATTCATATGACTCTCACATGATTTCAAAGAAGCTTTCCTTTTGAAGCAATCTTTTGAAACCAAATATGAAAAATAACTCTGAAATTTGTAACAGAATACAGCAAAGTCATTTTTTCTTGTCCAACATGGAGAGTTCTTAATAAAAATGCATGAAAAATGCTAAGTTTAAAGGGTATATTCAGGAGTAGAATAAAGGGCGCTATTGACTCAAAATCAAATTACAATTTTAAACAAAACAACCACCATCAGAATTGATGCTTTGAAATATGCTTTGATTGCTTTCAGCATTTAATGATTTAAATTGATAAACCGCAGAGGTATCCACAATGTGGAACTATGAATTTTGTACAACAGCATTATTATCATTTTTTTTTTTTTCAGATTTGAAAAATAACCTTTGAAAGTTTGAATGTATTGTAAAGGTGACATCCTTTCCAGGATGTCTAACATGTAAGTATATAGTGTCTCTGTCATGTAAGAAACTACTTGGAAGCACTGCTGTATTGACAGAGGTGGGGATTGTCTTGGAAATTTGATATAAATTAATCGATTTTAAAAATACATTTTTATAATCTACGTGTATTTTCTACTGTCAATCGCTAACCCCCTGAAATATGGTTGCGAAAGCATAGCAGAATTGCATTTTATTCAAAATAGATGCTAATATTGGTTTTTCATGTGGCAAGTCAAGTCATTCTTCATAGTGGTACTGAAGATCCATTTTGTTGATGGAAGATTTGCATAGCCAAATGATGAATGAGTGCCCACTGACTGATACCTTAAATATCAGTGGAATGCTATGCAGTCTATGTTCAGATCCCGAGCTGCCGATGGCCCGCTTTGCTCCTCTACATTAGCTCTTTTAAGAACATCTTCTTGGGCATCCCTTCCGTTCTTTCTTGTGTATTTCCATGGCATTTTGGTGTCTTAGAAAAAAAAAAAAGAAAGAAAATGGCTCAACATGTACATCTAAGCATTAGTTCTTGTATTATCTTTTATTCCTTGTTGAATTAAAAGCTTTAAAAAAATTGTACAATAGTTCACATTTGGGTACGATGAGGCAGGCATAGGTTAACCCGTTGAGGACGAGTCCCGAGTATACTCGGGCAGGTGTCTATGGGAAATGCGTGTTGTAGCAAAATCAGTCCGTCTTCAACGAGTTAAGTCGACCCATTGCTCAGTATGCCCCAATCAAAAGATTTATCTTACCCATTGCATGCTATTTTGAAAACTTGATAGGTTTTTATACAAAAATCCACGATAATCTATATCATCAGTTCATAAGAAGCAATTTTAATAGATCCAAGATACCCTATGTCTACAAAAACCAGAAAATAACAAAAAACTGTGAAAACTAAGAAAATAACGACAAATTTCTTAACCTTCTCCCCCATGTGACAGAGGCAGTTCCAGCGATGTAGAATGATATGCTTTCCATAGGGTGCCAAACAACTTTCAATTGTTGTGGTTTCCTAGCAACAAGGGGTGGCTCAACTTACCCACTGGCTCATCTTACCTGACTTTCCCCTACTGCTCTTACAAAATACCTGATACAATACAAAGGACCTCTTTGTAGCCAGTTTCCAACTGTGGCAATATTTAGTCATGGCTTGAAAAGTGTTTTTCAGAGCTAATTTTTACCTCTAGTAATATTTTGTCATCGTATACCATCATCATGCCATGACAAGTTTGTAGGAATCAAAAGTTTGTTTCCCTCTCCTGGTAAGCATTGGCTTAGAATGCCACTATAGGAAACAATCAGCAGGTGTGTGCATTTTGTGTTATGTCAACAAGACTCCAATAAGTGTTGTGATATTGAAAAAGCAGTGTGGAGGTTGGTACTCTTCACTGGAACAAAGCTGTTCCACAACTACTTACTTTGAGTAGACATGCCACAATCAAATAATGTCCATTTTTTGTACCAATATTAATATTTGTCAAGTGTTGAGTGTAACACTGTGGTGATATGTCACCCACCATGTAGATTTTTCTTCGAGGATGTTTTTTTTTCCCCAAATCAAAAGGAACTTACTCTTAAATGTATTCATAATGTGATGTGATGGATTTTTGTTGGCCCCAATGATGATCAGAACAAACCCCATGACCATGTACATTCTTCTCCAGTGAAGTCTCCACATGGGGAGAACGTTGATGTGTACTGACAATTGTGTGTTTTTTTATTGAATTAAATCAAAGAATGCATCTATACATGACAACTTGATTTGCGCTTTATTTGTGTTACCTTATGGGATTAGAAAATGCTTCATGACTCAAGGGGAGAGTACATTTCATTTGAATTTGTTGTATTTTCAGACAACTATGAAAACAAGTAAAACTACTAATGCATCATTATGTTTCATTATGATTTATTCATCAGAATACATGGTGGTAGAGCAGAATGACAGAAAAAAAAAAGAAATGGAAAAAGTTTTACATGATATTTATAAAGTACATCATTTACAATGGCAAAACATATCAGAGTGTATGTACGTACATCACAAAATAATTGCAAGGTATATCTACTGCAGTGCTGAATCTACTAATGCTCTGTTGCAATTCTGACTTGTGCGACAAAAAGAGCCGGGAGGAGCCAAAATATTTGCTTCTCCCCAGCATTCCAACAGACCTTCATGAGAGGTCACTGGTGAGAAGGGCAAGAAAATGATACTGCAGTCTTTCAAATTCACACAAAATCATACTTGCACAAATTCATATTATAATTTATTGCACAACCAAACATCTATGCTTTTGACCACAGCCTAGTCATCGCAGTGGAAAATTCTCTGGATGTCTGACTTGAGTTTTAAGGAACTGGTTGCTATGGAACCATTTACTGATGAACCCATTTCTAGGAGAAATTCCTATTTTCAATTGTTCTGGCACTGATTTTCTATTGAGTGGGGAAGTGTGAGAAGTGTCCCTTGCAATAGCAACATTCATGGCATTCATTATGACATCACAACACTGGATACATTGCTTTCATATTGCACTAGAGGTGGTTGTGGTAGACTGATGTTTGTTCATCTTCCCTCTAAAACTTCTGTCCTCCCAGCCACTGGGCAATCTGTGATTGACATAATCCCAACATTGAACCCAGAAGTGAACTTTCTGACATGTTGTGAGGTACTACATTTAAATCACAGTTAAAACATTTGTATAAGCAGCTACAAATGAATCTGAATCTTAGCCAAAGGAATCCAAAATTACTGTCACATTATCAATTAGACTGTCCCAGTTGCCTTTGACACTTTATATGAGAAAGCCTTGTCAGAGTCTTCAACAATTGCTTCTATATTCCACAAGATACCCTGAATTAAAAATCAATTAATCATCTACAATATGAATTGCTAGAGTGACATCTGTCTCAATACATTTCAGATTAAGCAGAAAACAAAATGTGCAGTACAGGGAAACCCCATTAACTAGATTGCAGGGACTGCAGACTTTACCATGTTATTTACTGGTAGCTTGTTGTAAATGCACTGTAAAAGACCAACTAAATACAGTAGTGGAAAATCATCTCTCTCTGTAATATACAAAAGGGGTAATCCATATATTGCTCTTCTTTCCACATGGTGTCAGTGTTCTCCAATAAGATAGGAATATAGAAACTTACCTAAAAATCTCACATACAGGTAACAATCTCATTTCTTGAGATAACATGGAAAAAAAAAAAACCCAAAACAAATCAACAATCGGTCCAACCAAAACACAAACCTCAAAATAAAAACACGAATGCTAAAATACCAGCAACATTAGTGATAACCAGTCTCAAATCAAGCTTTCAGGTTATTTCTTTTCTGTTATAAACATTAACTTAATAACACAGAAGTTTGTTTATTGGCTGAGAATCAGAAAGGGTTTATCACATTTTTTTTTTTTTTTTTTTTGTTTTGTTTTGTTTTGTTTTGTTTTGTTTTTTTTTGGGGGGGGGTATACAGTTATTGGTGTCGAGTTGTAGAGCTCGATCTCCTCTACATTATGGTGTCAATTTGAAGTTATTTTCATTTCTTCAGTAAAATGTTAAAAAGGAAAACCACAAGGGCACTATTTTACCCTATATTTAGAACAATGCTTTTAAATCTACCGACTTTTGAGTCAATTTTTTATTTCATGAAAATGGATTATTTCATTTTTATTCATGCCCAAATCTTATTTTCACGCATAGAAATTATTTAATGATCACAATTTAGCTTGTTTGTTGATGTGTATGTCTTTCTGTCCATGTGTGTTTTTATTTGAGTGTCCAATAAAAAATGTGCTTTGTTCACAAACTTCTCAGACACAAACAAATTTACAAGACTTTTGACAGGCAACTAAACAATTGTTAAGAAAAACACTTCCTCTCTCAAAGTGGTTGGAAAGCACCAGAAGAAGAGAAAGGGAAAATAAAAGGAAGAAATGAAAAAAAAAAATACAATCTTCATTTCAGGAGCATGAAGCTCATTAATTTGAACTTGTGCAGTGTTCTGAACAAATTTCACAGAGGTGAAAATTGGTGGAAATTCTAGGAGAAGTGCCACCATAGTGTATGTTAGCAGATATATACTGCTTCCTTGTTGTGAATCCATATATACAAAACACATATATGAATATCTGATAAAAAAAAGCCAACTTTAAATATTCTTGCTGAGCCCACATGCATCCATTCTACATCTGCATGCCATACACAACTTTTTCATGACAGGCTAAAATGATTGGTAAACACAGTATATTGCATTGATGGGTAATGTTATTAAAGGCATAATTTACCATTTGCAGATGAAACAAAAACCCAGCATTAGTGCTTTAAAATAGTTCTAAAATGTGAGTTCGGGATAGAAACAACCATTGTAAAAATTTGAAGAAAAAAAAATGTAGAATTGATGTTAATTGCTGTTAAATACACAAAATATGAACAATAGTTAAAAGTTCAACTTGTTCTGATAACTGCATTCTATGGTGTGAACAGTGTACTCTGTTAATTGTCACAAGTGATGAAAACAGCATATACACAGAAATCTCCTCACTGCTTGAATATTTCATTCTTAAGATGCCTTCTTAAAACGATAATGACAAATAATATACAGCTGCCAAAATACATTGATTGAGATGAACCTGTAACTGAGGATACAGGCAAACAACAAGGGAACAGAAATTTCTTCAAATGCTGTACAAAAGAGCTGTAGGTTTTCAAACTGTGCCAAAGCCAAAGATATTTGGGTCAATACATGTGATCCACAAAAAGCAAAATGCTTGATACATTCTGCATACATCTGCTCACTTACCAACAACAGTAATCTTTCAGACAGACATACAAAATTTATTCACATAGCACCAAGTAATTTTTGAAGTTCAGTAACTTTTTTTTTTGTTTAAATTTCTCCCACTCAGAAGAATTTCAGTGTCAGTCTGAAAATGAAAAGAATAATTGATTCATTGCTATATACAGCAGGCTAATCAAACCTGACTAATACACAGAAGTAAGATGTGCCACTGGGAACTAGCAGCCAAATGTTGAATTACCAACTGTACTGTGGGAAAAGGTAGATATTGCAAGCTTATAACCAGTCTCCATATACACAAAGATTGCAATTATTGTCAACGGTTGCTGTGGCAGTAGGAAATAAATGATCAGCTAAACAAACAAACAAACCCACATACAAAACAATGTATTAAATGGAGAAAAACAAAATCCACAAAACACTGTGTGTGTGTGTGTATGTGTGTGTGTGTGTGTGTGTGCAAAGATGTGGAGGGTCATACACGGTTTGAACCCAGTACCCCGATCCCCACCCAATGCACCACAGCACTCCCCTAGGATATGTTTTCTAACATCAAACAGGAGGTACAAACATCCTTTTAAAGGCTGTGCACCAATCTATTGTGTACAGCTGTACAATCTGTGTATATCTGCACTGTGATCACAAAATGACATGATGCCAGGGTATCTTCATTTGGGCTTTTTCTTAAATTTCTAACATTCATCATGAGCTACCAGAGAGTGCATTACGTGGACCAACCTTTCTTGTGATACCCACTTCTTCCATTCCTTTTTTCATATTTTCATTTCTTCAAACATGATTTGAATATGAATTATGTACTTCTTTCAGTTCAGTTTTCAGTTCCAGATCAACTGACATTTACTTTAATTTGTCTACAAAACCATAACAAATTACAAAGTATACATTTCACAACTATTATTTCATCATTTGGTAGAAAATACATAATAAAAGTACCATCAGGACCAATCTGTAAAGAGGATTTTGCTCTAATACATCCAAACAATGCCAATCAAGATAGAGACTGGCAAGATGAGGACATACACCAGCAAACACTTTACATCAATATGACCGCAGCCAAGGCATCACTGTCTCAGCAACGGTAATATCCTACTCCTCCTATCATCAATTTGGCAGCAGGCTTTACCTACCAGTAAATCTCTTCTTCACAAACAGAGAGTTTCCTCACTTGGTCGTTGTTTCAACAAAGAGAATTAAGTTACAACACCAATGATCAAAAAACAAACAAACAAACATACAACCGAACGCCTAATCTGACCAGTGGATCTACAAAATCACTATGTCCAACTGGATCTAACTAGTGCCAAATGAAACTGGACATGATGGAAACATATTCTCACTAAATGTCTTGCCAATATCTCTGTTGCAGCACCATCAATATTCAAATCAATAAAATCTTTGCTAGCTTTGAATATATTTCACATCTTTTAATGTTTTGTTTAAATCATACAATTGTGTATCTAGTTATTGCAGAGTATTACTAACAGTTGTCCAGATGGAAAGGTGAACTCAATGATGTTTTTAGCATCCAACTAGCTACCAGTATTAATAAGAATATCTTGTCAAGGCAAACTTTCTGGATTAGTTCACATAAATCCAGTATCAACTTCTTCCTTTTCTTTTCCTTTTCCCGCCATTGTGAATGAAAGGACTGGTTTGCTTGCTGCTTAAAAAAGCAATCTGGAATATCTGACACTACTTCTACTAACCATATTTTACTCTCTTTCTTTTTCAGCCTTTAGAGCCTGCACCCTACATTTCCTGTAAACACTCATTCACAATAGAATTATAACAAAGTTTACTGATGAGTACTGACTGTGGCATCAACTTAGTGCATGCAATGGAGGGGAGGATTTTGTGGGAAGGGGATTAGGAGAGAGTGACGGCAAGCGAGTGAAAAAAAAAAAAAAAACGGGGGGAGCTCTCATTTAAGTAGAACAAAGAGGCAACCTAGAAGTCAAAATTTGCATCTAAGTTATCAGTATATACACTTGAGTGTTGCTGATGATACATCACTGATGAGTACCACAGACAGTGGTATCTCAGTTCATTGTCCAAATAGTTTACCTGTATATAACTGTGAGGGATATCAAGCCAAATTTGATTTTTATAATTATTTATTATTATAACCATGAACAAATAGTGGCAAATTTACAACTCATCACAATCACACAAGTACTTCATTTGATATGCTTCAAAGTACAGGAAACCAATATTTTTAGTACCTTCTAATGTTGCTGCACTTTAAACATGAAAATACTCTGTCACAATGTATACATTCATATTCATTAAATGACTGTTGAAAGAAAAACAGAAATAGTACATGACACAAAGATGTGTACATGTATGTACCAGAGTTTGCTCTAACTCCAGCACTGAGTGGATTACAAAAAAAGGTTATATACATCGTCCAAGACGTTGCATGACAAAAAATCGCTCATTTATATACACAATTATTGTGAGGTGCGGTAAGTCCACAAGATAATTTATAAAACTTTTGTCGATATGAAACTTTTTTTTTTCAGCATTTGTACCCATCTGGTCAGTCAAAAAAAAAAAGAATCCAACATAATTGACAACCAACGAATCGCTTCATAAGAAAGTGGAGAGGAAGATGTGAAGATAGAAAAGTATTCATCTCGATGTACAACTAGAAAACTGTCAAAATAGGCAGTAGCTCCTACGGACAAAAGAGGAATTTTGCCCAAAGCCCTACATCTACCAATGAAAATATGATGTCAGTCACAGAACTCTTAAAAGCAACCTCCTTATAGACAGTTTACTCTCTAAAAAGCAATGCTAATGAAATAAAACAGAAAGGAAAATAAGAGAGGACAACATGTATCACCAAATACTTCATATTAAAAAAAAAAGAAAAAAGAAACGAAACAAACAAGCAGGAATATTGTTAGAAAAACTGATTGGTGCTCAAGCACCAAGAAGAGGAATCCATGGGAGTGTAACCAAGGCGAGGAAGATGATAATGACTGACCAGATGAGTACCTTACGTCATTGCTGCGAGACGCTGTTATACGATGGTGGCGGTGCTAAATGTTCACTCTGTAGCATTTGGGCAAAGGCATCTGGGTGTCGCAGCACGATTTCGTAGGAGGGTGGTCCCCCGCCCCCGCTGAGGGCCTCCAGCTCCTCACAGATGGTCCCGTCCTGGGAGACGGGGCTAGAGACGGGGCTGGTGGTGCTGCTGGCTATGGAAGTCCTGGAGCAGATGGTGAACGGGAGGGCGTCGTAGCGCCGGCTTTGTGAGAAGCCCCCGCTGGTGGGCCTGGCCCGCGATGAATGGACCATCATGACCACCATCGGTGTGGAGCGCGGCGGGGATGAGGCTGTCTCCTCAAAGCGCCTGTCACATGACTTGCAGGCATAGTGGAGCAGGGCGCCCCCAATGATGATGAAGGAGAATGCTGATATCAAGGATATTGCAATTATTGCCCCAGGTGGTAGCTCTGAGGATGGGGAGGCAAGAAACATTTTGGCATTTTTTTTTTGTGAGGTCTAAGAGCATCACATTGCCATCAATATAGAACCTTGATTTATTTCTACTTATTTTTTTTTTTTTTTTGGTGTGTGTGTATTATCATACACACACACCAAAAAAAAAAAAGATAGATTGTTTCAATCTGCAGTCATAACTCAGATCACAGCTGAGAAATTACATATTAACACAGTTGCTCCCATATACATACATATATCAAGAATTAAATGTCATCAAACCGATCTTCACCCTTTATGTGCCAGGCACTTACAATAGCTTTACTTATCTTGCTTTAATTTATAAGCATTCAGTAATCACTCCAAACTTGAACTAGTTGTAAATTCAGCGAGCCCACTTAGGTGTATTAATGTGCCTCATTCTAATACGAGTGTCATGGTGATTCAATAGGGATTTAATAGGGGGGCCAAGAATTCTTCACTCACTGACAGTTACTTTCCAGATATCTGTGCCAATTGAATGAATGTACTTTGGCTGTTTGCCAATCAGCAATCAGAGTACAGTTAAGTGTTAGTTGTACCAGGATGAGAAACTGGGATAAGGCCCAAAAAAAAAAAAATTGTTGCATTGGCGTAACCCGCCCGACCCTAAAAATTCCGCCAACCCCATGTTTTTTTATTATTTTTTTGCTATCGATATCAAATATCTTGTTGATTGCGATCGCGATCGCACAAACCCGGAAGTGGAAACGGCTCTGGGAATATCGGATGTACGAGGGAGAGATCTAGCGCCTCGCATAAGCCTTCCTTGATCAGTACGTCATCTGTTTCCAACACGGACACGTACTCTAACAAGATTTATTCAGTGTATACGTAGCATTCAGACTGCGATGTATTGTGCACAGTTTTGCCGTAGGTTTCTTGTGTGGAGAACTTACACGAATCTGTATATGTGGGACTGTAATAGAGATCGCCGTGTGCGATGAAAAGATCGTACATATGGGTCAATTTGCATCTATCTTATCTAAGTCAAAATAGTAAAATATGAAGTGAAAACATTCAGGATAGGGATTTCAACATCTTTAAATTCTGTGAAGGGGTATAATTCCAGTAATATCGGCCTCATAAATGATTTGTAGAATAGATGAACACAGCACATTCGGTGCAGCAGTTGTAACTGTTTACCGAGCTGAGCACGAGTTTTACACGTAAAATGCAGGTAGCAAAAAAAAAAAAATCCGCCCGACCGACCCTATTTGAAAATCTCATGTTACGCCAATGCAACAATTTTTTTTTTTTTGGCCTAATATGTTGACATTGCAAGAAAATATTAGGCCATAGATTATACAAAACAAGAACTCTGCCACCTACAATAGTGTACATGTACTCTCAAAGAAGATACTGTAAAACATGATATATTCGCTGCATGAATTTTTCGCGAATTGAAGCCGACGGCCTTCTTGCGGCTTGAAATTTTCGCAAACTGCCACCGGCATTCAATGCATACAGTACAGACAAGAACTTCCGCATGCATTTTAAAGGGATGGTACAGTATTGGTGGAGATGAGAATTGGGCTTTAACTTTTTGCCGAGATACCAAGAAAACGCTTATGATATAGTACAGAGCATACCATTTTAAGTGGAATTCAAAGTTTATTTGATGAAAATTGGGTTTGGAATGACTGAAACATCCAAAAACAAAGTAAAACAAAGCAATCGTAATAAAGTGTGGGTCCCACACTTTATTAGAATCGCTCTTTTTTGGATATCTCAGCCATTTCAATACAAATTTTCATCAAATAAACATTGAATTCCTCATGGAATTACATGCTCTTTCATATTTCATAAGAGGTTTCTCATTATCTCACCAAAAAAATGTTAGAAACCTGAACTTAGGTCTCAACCAAAACTGTACGATCCCTTTAATCTTGCATATCTTGGCGCTCGTGAAATTCGCGAAATTAAAATGCATGCGAACATTCCTTGTTTTACAGTATTCTCTCCTCTATCTTTCCCAATTTATATTTTTCATCCTTGCACCAACCAAAACGAAAATGATATCTCACATCTATACCCCAAGTATTGGCATATTCCGCAATAAATATACACATGTAAATTTCTGGTTTGAGCCATGATGCAACACTAACTGAATGAAGAGAAAAGAAAATAATCTGCTTGTATTAGAGAGATGCAATGAGCAGTAACCTGGCACAATGGGCAATCCTGCAAAAATATTTCTGCTTCTCCCAGAAAACCCACCAGAATCATAAAATTTGACAGTCAATCTGATGCAGAGTGCTACCAGTAGAAGAACCCTCGCAGCTGTTGGATGCCCTTGCCACCCGCCCTTGTGATACACTAAGGAATAACAGAATTCTCCTCCCAAAACTAATAATAACGACATCGAAACCTGAAAGGTGAGGGGGACGGAACTCACGGTTTCCTGGACCCGATGATTGGTTGGCAGAGACACCCTCTGCCTTGCAGATCACCCCAGCATCCTCCATGTGAGTGCAGTCATGGACACCCAGCTCGCTGTGGTCGCACTCAAGCAGGTTGGACTCATCACCCTTGCAGTCCACATTGTCCAGGAGGATGTCGGCGATGCCGGGACCGAACGGGGTGCCCTGTGACCACGTCTTGAGGACGTCCTGGAAGCCGAGCTGACGACACACAACCTAGATGGAAAGAATGGCACAAATAAATGTCTGCCCATTAGCATGATAGCTCTGTTCCAATAGGCAATACCAACAGAGAGAGGAGTAACAATCTGTCACACACAGTACTGTAAACGCCATGGACAGAAAAGAAAAGATGCAGAGTGACATTACCGTGGCTATGGCAAGCCACCAGGCAGCCACTAGTGGACATTTTTCACTGTGTGGACAACCAAAAGCTAGTGCAAAAATAAAAGCATGCAAATATTTTTGCATGACATATGTTTTATCAATTTTTGTCCAGGGGACCATTTCATGAAAGTTGTCAGCCCTGACAAGTTGTCAGTCTCTGACAATCACCACAGTAACAGTCAGTGACCAGAGCTTCACAGCCAATCAAATCCACAGACTTTGCTGAAATTGTCAGAGACTCGCAACTTGTCAGCGCTGACTAAATTGATGAAACACCCCCCAGATTCCGTAGAATTAAGAACATGCGAAATTTATCTTACCCAGCTGGGTGTGAAAAATTACTCGGGCAAAAATAGCCACTTCCACAGTATTACATTCACACAAAAACACACACATACACACTCAAGACATCTTCAGTCCCATCTTCAGTCATCTTCATCATCAGACCTGAAGAAAAGAGACTCAACAGAAGGAAATGAAGAAGAAGAGAAGAGGAGGATGAGGAGGTTGAAGAAGACAAAGAAGAACAAGAACAAGAAGAAAATAAATAAGCACTGAATTGATCAGTGTTTTAGTAGTAGCCATGATAAAAAATCATGGGCGTACATACTCGAGTGGGATTCAAACCCACGACCTCCTGATCACCAGACAGGCGTCATCTCCACTAGACCACCAAGCTTTCGCCCGACAGCAAGTGTTGGTTCTAATCCTTATAGCATGCAGCGGGTACTGCGTAATTATTCAAATTCATGAAATTCTTCTGTCGAGATGCTTTCATTGCAACTGATTGACAAATTGCCCTGCTTGAGAATGTACGCCCATGATTTTTTATCATGGCTACTACTAAAACACTGATCAATGCAGTGCTTATTTACGTCGATGCAGGGCAATTTGTCAATCAGTTGCAATGAAAGCATCTCGACAGAAGAATTTCATGAATTTGAAGAAGAAAATAATGATAAAAAAAGGGCAGGACTAGGAAGAAGGAGAAGAAGAAATCAGACTATTACGGAGTGGATTTCTGGAAAGAGAATGAAAAGATTCCTCACTAGGAGGAGTAAACCTACCCTGGCATCGTTGATGTCCCAGCCATCGTCACAGACCGTATACCATTTGTTGTTGTGGAAAATCTCCACTCTGCCTTCGTGGTCTTCCACCGAATTAGCCAACTTCACATCTCCCTCTGTCAAAGTCCACATGAGAAATAGTCAAACATGTATGTTTTGAAAAACGTGCTCCATATATCGCAAACTTGTACAAACAACAATTATTTTCATTTCATTTCTGTTATACTGTTAACAGTAACATATAATGCCACAGGTAGGCACACAGAAGTTCATACAAAAGCGAAGCACGCAATTTTACACAGGGAATGTGGTTACGGTGGTGCTGAGCCGAGGCAAAATTGAATCCATCGTAATAGGTGAGGTGATCAGATCACTTGGGAAGGGTGAGTGCTCAGTGTGGGTCAGGGGATGTCAAAATAGTAAAGTAATAAAAAAAAATAATAATCCATTCATACAAACTGTAATCATCAATAAACGTACATTTCTGATGTTTCAGCGAGGAATGGTAAGATGCTTACTATGCTATGCTTGTTGTTATTGCTATAATCTGGGTATCAACTTGAAAAAATACAAACATTGGTTAAAAGTACACCCCTGTGGAAGATGTTCAAACCTGTAAAAGATTAGTAATGAGCATACAAATTTGTACTTGCGCAGGTGTCTGTGAGAAGTGCATGTTACAGAAAAAATCTCGTCCTCAGTGGGTTAAAAAGAAGATTGGTGCTCTTCTCTCATCTTGAAAGGGGCAGAAAATCCCCCCCCCCCCACCTTTCATGACTTTCATGCTGATGAGATGGTGAAAAACAAGAAAATCTAATTGTCTTACCATGCTACACATTTTTCTAGTTATTGTTTAAAGACTTGTTTGTTGATGGCTGCAGGCAAAGGAAATTTAAGTTATTTTTCACAAGGAAGTAGGGAGATGCATTACTTTGGAGATGTCCTGGGAGTTATACATAAAAGCAAATTTCGTTTACCCAAGTATTTCTCCTTCTTGACATGTGCTACCAGGGTGGAATTGAATACGTGGAGGTCCGTAAGATTGCTTTGGTGGTTGGCTAGCGTGAAATTCAAGCACCTTGCCACAGCATAGCGATGTCCACAGGACCACTTATTTCTTGTGTCCTCCATGGTATAATCACACTCTTCAAGCAAGTTTTCTGTTCCCTTGCAGCGGAACTGTCCAAATTTGGCGTGGCAGGTTTCAACGCCCCCCAGACATCCCGTTGGTTGCCCTGGCAACCCGTACAAGAAGCCATGTCGTTTGCAGACAACAGTGGCATCCTGCCTATCCCAGTCAGAATCAGCACAAACGTTCCACCACACACCGCCGTATAATATCTCCACCCGATTCCCTTTGCTCAGCATTACTCTTGCTACATAACATTAGGAGTAAGTAAAATTACCAAAAAGTTAGCAGTATCACTATTAGACTATCTCAAAATCATCTGTAAAATTGAAGAGTATGTTCTCACCTTAATCACACAGTCTACTAGAGGTATTAAAAAAGCCAAATCTATATCCTGATCCTAATGGACACAATATTTCATTCTTCTCTGATAATGAGGAAAAAAAATTATATTTTTAGATATATATGTATGACAGACTTCAGCTCACCTGAATACATCTTCCACATTTGAAAATACATGATAGTGTAACAGGTTCAAATTGGGATGTATTCAAGATATTTGACATCAAAAATGAAGTACTGGCTATATAACTACAGACAAATTACAGAAGAAAACTGAACAAAAGATGTCATGATCAATCATTTTAAGCCATTAAATCCCCAAATCCATATTTTTGTGGTTTGGTGTTGCATTTTTAAAAATTAGATTCTCTTATCATCCAACTGTTGAAAGTCATAAGAACTTTCATCATAGCCCAATTTTCATCATGAAGCCTTGATCTACAACTGCATGATAAGTTGGCAAAACATTTTTGAAATAGAAGAGAATGTTTCTATCTTAAAAAGGATTTTTCTTTTCCGTTTTTTAGCTGATTTTGTGCAGACTTTATGAACTTGATCAGTTCTGTCTTATCTTTTTTTCAATATGTAGGAGATGCCATAAAAATACAGAATTGCCAATTTGATAGACAGAATTTGACAAAAGAATTTATGAAACGGAAATTATCCCAGGATTTTATGGGTTAAAGGTCATGCACTTCTAACAGATTATCATTTCAAGAAAATCAGGAAACACAAAAAAGACACTTTCCTTCCCCCTTATATATCATCGCTCATTCAGTTGCCTGCCTGATCCTCACCTTTAGGAACAGAAAGCTCGGCAATGCATCGGATGCCAACAACCTCTGTCTTTTCATCACAGTTATGCATCCAGGGTGAGAGGTGGTCGCAGTCCCACAGCCTGGACTCGTTGCCATGACAACGGACGTCATCCAGGATCATGGGGCTGTGGCCGGCGCTGAAGGTGAATGTGGGCAAGGTCTTGGACTGCAAATGGGCCTGGTGGTAGCCCAGCTCCCGGCAGGCAACGTAGGCGCTGGCTGCTGAGAAGTAATCGTCGCATACTGTTCCCCATATGCCATGGTAGAATATCTCCAGCCTGCCCTCGCTTGGTGTGCGGCCGCCTTGCAATCGCAGAGAGTAGAGTGGAGGATCTGTCGGCACAGAAACAAAAGAATTGAGTCCGCATTCACCAAATGAAGCACTCTGAGTTTGCACAAATCAAATGGTGGATGCACTACAATGATTTCATTCACCATGTCTGTCAAAATAGTAGAACAGAAATGGTAGTTAAATGGAATATATAATGCAAATACATGTTAACTTGTGTGTGTTAATTCATGATACCCTCGACATCTCTTACGTGGTAAAATGGATATCTAAATATGTGCCACATATTCTCCAATAATTTTTCAACAACTTTTCTTCAGATGACATGGATAAGGCCACAAAAAACCCTTCCAAACAAAAATACTGCCAGTGACATCATCTGTCAATCATTGTTCAGATACTAATATGATTTACAAAAGATACTGAAATATACCTTGCCCTAGCTTGACCATAACTCATATGTTTCCATGTTACTAATCAACTAACAAAAGACACTGTATTCCCTCCAAATGCAGAGTTCATATATTTTGGTCACAACTATATATGGGTAATGCACACAGTTCATAGAACTTCCACTTTAAATTTGGGTGTGCACATGCAGTGGGGTGCTACATAACACATTTCAAAACAAAATATGCGAGTCTGAAATTGATTTGGCTGACATGATTCACTTGCACACTCGTGCAATTAGTTTCCTGGCCCTCAACATTTTAGAAAAGCCATGCGAATTCAATCAGTGAAAGCTAGCTCCCATGGCATACAGACATTTCAACACTTGCACGACTGACGTGGAATTGGTTTGAATTGCTTGAATTACGACTGGGTGGCAGTTTTTAATCAGCTGCAAGATATATAACTGTGAACAAGTCTCCTGGGGGTTATTCATCAAAGTCTAGCCTCACACAGGAATGCGTCAAAGAGATGGCAATATATTCACCTCAAGAATTGGATTGATTGAGCGCCGGCCTATCATTCACTCAGGGTCATTTCCATGGAATAAACAGCTCTATTTAGTTTGTCTGCCTTCCAGATATTGAACTATCACTCGGTCCTCAAGCAGTTCAAAGAGCTGAACTTTCCTCCCCGCTGCCGAGGCCGGATGTAAAACTACTCCTGCCTCTTAATACATGATGATAAAAGGGAGTCGTATTCATGGAGCACCAAACGTGTCTCCTCTATGACTATATACCCCATGGTCGTGACCAGAACCCATCACTGTCTGACTTGTACTTTTGATGAGAGGAGAACTCACACACATTAAAAATTAAAAAAAAAATTAGAATTTAATTTGACTCAAAAGTGCTGATGTCAGCAATGAAGATGATGAATGGAAAGCTGAGAAAAATCAGACACATGTGAAGGAAGTCACAACCTTTACAACAACAGTATAATCGTATCATCTCAAATGGCTAGCTTGGTAATTCCATTGGGACACTTAAAGCATAAATCTTTTTTTTTTTAGAAAAATGAAGTTTTGACATTTTCAGCACCAAACTGAAAGCAGAGCACAAGGGTGCTATGTCAGCCGAGTCATAGTTAAACGAGCGAGGAAGCTATTTCAGGATAGCCAGGGGACATCATGCTAATTGACCCCATTGATATTCAGTGTACTAATGTGTTTTCTTCAAAATTGTTGGTCAAAATTTTATTTGCTGGAGCTTTTATTTTGTGGTACCTATGTTTTTGTCTACAGGAAAACAGGTTCTCTTTGGGGTGTGTATTCGCCTCAAAATGTCAGGGTGCAATACTACACCACCACAGGCTGCCCGACCCTTATATCTAGACGTCAGAAATGCTTCAAAATAAACCCTGTATGAATAATACATTTTAGTAGGCAGGCGGACTAAACTGAAGCACAGAAGTCATGTCATCAGTTTGAAGAGTAGAAAGGTTTGATCTGCTCTCACTGCATGCGGACTTAATGCTCTTTTGCCCCTCACCTGATGGTATGTTATCATAAAAGGGGTTATCTGCAGAGACCATCTCTTGTACAAGAGGGAGAGGTAGGGGATAAAAATTGGATAATGGGAAAGGACCAGAACACCTGGTCATGTGGGAAGGGGAATTCACAAGCTAGAGACACACAGAATATTGACTGCATAGAATTGCATAGAATGACCTTTTTTTTTCTTTTTTTTAATAGAAATATGAGATGTTACCATGGAAACGTAATGGAGTACAGGATAGAAGTGGAATGCTGCATGAGAAACAGGAGATGGGAGATGTATTTGTGAAGGGGAAAAAAACACCTCTGATGTTCTACTTTCATATCACAAATATATTGGATATGGGATAATGATGCTTGCTATTGGCATAGTGGGGAAAACTGTTTTACAGAAGGAAAAAAACAGGATAACTGCAGAATATGAAGATACTTTGAACACACAAAACATTTTCAAATCTGTCATTAGCCTTTATTACCATAATTTGGCACAATGGAAAACCACAGTACCAGCAAATGTGAATATTGTACAGTATATAGTTGTTAGGTACCATTGTATTTATTTTTGTTACTGTCGTGGTAAATGGGTGAATGATGCAGCATTTGGTACCCTGGGATACCGACTAAAAATTCACCATTTTACTGATTTACTTTTTGTCATTTTGTTGTTAGCATTGTACCCCAGGTTAACAAAATGTGTAAAATCAATTACTGTCCAAAATTATGATATTCCTTTTTTTTTAAAGTGATAGAGAATCATTATTGTACTGATACACACATCACAACAAGCATGAATTGTTATTGGGATTGTTATCGCCAATTGGTAATTTAACAGCCATGACAGCAGTATAAAATATTGTAACCTTACATCTTAGAACACAAGATAGTGCTATACAACATTGTAACCTGGGGAATGACGGCATGCCATAATCAAATAGTCAATATGACTGCATCATTCAAACAAGTCAAAATCTATTAATAAACAAATAAGAATGATGTGCATGTTGATGGATACAGATAAGATCTTAACCTGCCAAAATACCACCACAGGACATCAGCAAGAGAATGGTTAGGCTCCTCAAGATAAGACACATTCGCAACGTCACAGAAAAATTGCGGCAACTTGAAAGAAGCCTGGACTGCTCTCCAGAGAAGTTCCTCCAAGCGACACAGCAATGCTGAGGGAATGGTTGTCATTATCATTTCTGAAACCATTATTTGGATGTCTTTCAGGATTGCGAGTGCACCATGTTCCTTTTTAAAGCAGCCCCAGTGCTGGGATATAACAAGAAATGCTCAGCCACTCTGCAATTCATTAGTAAACCCTAAAAGTGTTTCATTCCAAATATTAGTCTGCCCTAGAGCCTTTACATACACTGACTGCTTGCACTATAGTCTACAAGAATAAGGCTGTTCACAATTTAAATCACAAGAGATAGATAGAAAAATTTTGTAATATATAAGCCAAGGCTCGATGCTAACCTTTTCTTTTGTTGGCCCAAATGGGTCACTAAAACATATCTTTTCTCAAAAAGTGGTGGCCTAACATCTATTACTGGTAGCCCTGGGCCACCACTAATGTCAAGCCGAAACACATTAAATCTGTATAGACAAGGTACTACAAATCAATAACATTATAAAAGCATTTTGATGCATATTTATATGTTCAGTATGTAAACATGTTAAAGGACCAACACCTAAATGTACTAGCACTTGTGCTATATCTTGGGTTTTTTTTAGCAACCTCATTGTGTACATTATTACCATCACTTGTAAGTTCCATGAAGCTCTTTTTTGATAAATAGTTTTAGACTACTTAATCATTTATTCATTACATATTTGATATGTTTCTCTCACACCTTACTGCTTTCCCTTGGAGTATATGCCCATCTTTGACTCTGTACCCTCAGTGTATTTACCATAAATGGTTTTATGGAAGGGTAAATTCCCAATGCTCAATACCTCAGAGATTCACTGGTTCTCCATGGGCTAATGGCGATATGACGCCCAGTCTTCCCTCTCTGCCACATTATCCTATTAATCGCAAATGTCTAAGCAATGTTCCCAATGCCGCAGGCTAAGTCACTGCCATACAGTCCAAATTGCTCCATATTACTTCCCAATAAAATCCTCCCAATATCTTCCTCTTCCTCTTCCAATGTCTTCTTGTGTCCTAATCTTTTTCTAGACTGAGGTGGGGGTAATATTTTACTGTCCTGTTTCATTCATAGATGCCAACATTAGATGAGAGTCTGGATTGAAAATTGCCACATATTCTGTAATACTAGAATAATAACCATCATGTTTGGTATCCTTTTAAAAAAGCTTGAACAATTCTTTATCCAACTAAAAGTACAATATACAATTTGCTCTAGAATCAATATAAGGGGCAAAATCAACAAAACAATGTCATCCATGCAATCGTTGAGTACTTGACTGACTGCCTTTACAAGATTTCTTATGTAGACTGTGTCTCATTAATGCAATACAAGCAAGCACCACTATGTGCAGTAAACACAAGCATATTATCAAACAGATAGATGAATTCACATGAAGAAACAGTATAACCCATAGATATCAGTAGATACATGTTTTTGCCATATACCCAGCACAAAAATTAAGGAAACATAACTTTGATTAACTATATTATCTGTAATGATAAGAATAACAGTTGTCATGTTTTGATATCATCTTTAAGCTCTCACTAGCTTTTGGAAACTTGACTATGATCAATTATATTTCTGCAATATTAAAATAATGGTTGTCATCTTCAGTATCATCTTAAAGCTTCAATGAATTTTTTTTTATCCAACAGGACCATATTTGATATGCTGTGTTGAATGTGCCGAAGGGTGAAAAGAAAGTGTTGCCAAATGAGCATTGTTTTGGCTTTGGGTATAGTTGATGATGCTCAAAGAAACTTCCAGTCATTAATTAGCCATAGAAATGATCAGTTCTGTGTTTGCAAAATCTAGCTGTCTTTTGAAAGTTCTACAGTAGTTTACGTGACAAATAACTATGAAATCAAATTTAATTCACCAATTTGTCCAAACATCATCATGTATACTCAAAGAAAATTATTGCTCATTTTGCAACATTTTCTCGTTGATCCTTCCGCACATTTATGCCACCTGCACACTACACTCATTCACCTTCTTCGGATTCAAGTCACTTGTAACTTCCACTTAACAAGTCAAACCAACTGTCCTACAGAATTTCTTCTCTTGACACCTCTGTATCTGTCTGGTGTATATGATCCTGTAACTTGATGAATTATATCATTACCCTGGGTGATAAGATTTCAAATAAGAATGAATTAATACCACTTCTACTACACTACAACTTTAAGCCTATTCTGCCTCCGTTGGTCAGTTTGAATTAGGTCTCCTGCTCACTGCTGTCCATTTCATCGCTCCACTTTGGACAAGATATATATCACCAAAACAGGTCTCCTCTTGTTACAAAGTCCTTTACTCAGTGTATGATAGTGACTCTCCCACGATTCAAACCTGGGACAAACAGCGTCCACTTTTAAGGCTTTATATATCAATGGCAGACTCTCAGATTCACGAGAAGTGATCCATTTCTAGCTCTCAACCCAGTTTTCTCACATTTCTCTTTCTTTACTTTTCTTTTACATGGAGGGTCAGTATCTAAACAATTCTGGGAGACTTGGTGAAAGGTTAGGGGGTGCCTTACATGTGAGTGATTCTATGTCTCTCTGGGTGTTTTGGCAACAGGAGGCCAGCGCTTATGAATTGTTGCCATGCCTTTGGTTACTGAAGAGGAATGCTTGCTACATATTTGTGCGATGCCTTGATTTTCACAATGACTGGCTTGCCTCTTCACTGACGGAACATGATATTTGATAGTTGATTAGCCTGTTCACAAAGTGTCAATGTGATGATCATTTGAGTAAAGGTCAAAAGATTTATGAGGTTATGACAAGATCGTCACCCCTGTAACCTATGAGTCACTGTGACCAGTGTCATTGCATGAAATCATCCCCTAATTGTCTGGGTGAAAAATTCTGGAAATTGTTTGAAGTCTCTTTTTACATGATCCTACTGAATTGCATCTTAATTTGCTCATGAGTTTGAACTGTTCACATTGAAATATGTAATCATAATATTATCGACATGACTATGAAATAACATCTACTGACATTAAAACTCTTTTGATACTTATACACTGGATCACATGTTCACAGAAAGCCATGTCCCGGAATATAACTGTGCTAAATTTGAAGCTATATTTCCATCAATCAATGTTGTCTGAAATTGTACTGTGGTGAAGTAAAAGAAGCATGTAAGACATATTGCGAGATATCTGTGGATAATGAACGAAATGCAGAAATAGTGAATATGGTGTTCATTTCCGGATAAATGCCACACACCCTTGGGTATATTCAAACAGGCAAGACAGAGTACTCTTCAGGAAATGTCAGTCATCTCACAATTCTGTATAAATTTCTCCTCATATAGGTCCCAAATGAAGTTACATGACAATGGACATTGCTGAATACTGCAGGGAGTGCAAATTTCTTCCTTGATTCCTTTCCTGTGTCTAACTACCTGGATTACATACAACCCCTTATGTGCATGTAGAAGAAAAGGTATGATTCACTCAGTCTGCTATAGTGTGTGAATGTTTTTAGGTACTTTTTAAATATGTCTACAAAGCCATTAACAACAATCACTGCATTATTCCGACTGATTTGCAAAATGTAATCCTGTCAATATAATGAAATGAGGTATTTTGGTAAGTGGCCCAAAATAGATGGAAACAAAACAGTCCATTTTGAATCTTAAGTACTCAATCATGCCACCATATCTAACCTTTCTGGAAATTTGGTGGCCCAACATCAAGTTTTAGTGGCCAAGGGCCACGGAGCCACCAAACACCACTTATGTCTATAGCCCTGTATATATATATGCAGACAATTCATACATACGAAAACAATGTACCAGGAGCAGAGTGTCCTGTAAAGAAAATGTTTCATAATAGGCAAAATAGAAGTCAGACAGCATGACCAACTTTTAATCCTTAACATGACCGACTTTTAATCCTTAACTCTTAAATGTGCCACGTTCACATGCCTGACTCAGTCGATGGCGTGCCAACTTTGCATATTCTGCTCAAACGCACAAACCTGCCCAAACCATTTGATAACTTGCTAAATGTCACTATACAATGAAAGCATTTCTCTCGATTTCATTCCTGTCACATGTAGCTTGCATTTTATGTGGTGATCAACTATCAGGCAGTGTTCCCTGCTGGATTTGCGAGTAACTTCTCATTTCTCTCACTGTTTTGTGTGCAAAAGTCATACCTCTACAATAATGTAGCTACTGGTCATTTGAAAGCAAAACAGTCACAGGTTTGTCATACCGTTTACATCAAACCAAAGCTTGGTATTTTCTCTACAACTTTGCTCATTACATATCCAGGATGACAAAAATCTACAAAAAGTTACATAGATTTGAAAGGCAGAATATTTTTCCAAAGCACGACTGCATTGCTGTCTCAGAATGATGCATCACAGAGAGGGTTTACACCATGGCACATAAAGAATTAACCTGTTGAGTACTAGTCCAGAGTATACTCTGGCAGGTGTTCATGGGAAACGTGTGTTGTAGCAAAATCTGCTCATTCTCAATGGGTTAATGGGTGAGGGGGGAGTAGTGCTTGCAGTACCATCAACATTAATCAGTTCACCCATTGTTGGGAATACAGTAGCACCTTAACTGTGAAAAGTTCCCTCATGTAACGACACCCAGGGACAATAAGCAGTGATTGCAGAAGAGACAGCTGTTCAAACAATGTAATCACTCACTCCTTCTAGATTCGCTCCTCACAGAAGGAGAAAATTTGGGTGTCCATGCCTGTAGGTTATGTGTCCCTGCAACTCTTCAACTTCTTAAACTGAATACACACCTGCACAAATCAACGGGATTTGCCTCTTTTTTGATTAATCCCTTTTACATCTGTCCATTCACTTTCTTTGCTCACATACATATTGAAACCCTTCAGCCCCTGGAGGCTTGCTGTGCTGTCACTGGCTTCTCCCTGAAGGAAGCTTTTAAATTGACACTTCTTAATGGAGATATGAAAGTTTTGCATCTAAGGGTGTTTTAGGGATGATTATGAACCAGATGGAGAGAAAATGAAACAAAAACGACATTCATTTTTCTACATCCAAGTTAAGCGTCACACTAGGAACAATCATGGTATACTTGAAGGTAGTTGTGGGCAATTCATTGATTTTCAAGGCAAGAGAAGTAATTTTTTGTTTTCTTGCAATTCAAGTGGAAGTAATTTTTGAACTTGATCGATCCTTACATGTGGTCCAAGTTCCAGTTCCAGTCCTTCTCAAGTTGGCACACAATGCAAAATTATTCACTTAGTAGAAAAGCATTCTCAGAGCGCAGACCTCCACCAAGCAGCTACTTTCTACTGATGATCTTGCTCTTCAGATCAGTGATTTCCACCCACTGAAAAATAGCCCGATTTCCCAATATAGAAGCCTTTGTTACGTCATAAACCCTCAGATGCGTGGCGCGCCTCGCCCCAGCACTTTAGTGCGTGCATGCAAACCTCAAATACGCGCAGCCTGAACTCCCAAGTTCATTGACCCTACATGCCAAAATATCAAAAATCCTTCATAAATTCCCCAAAAATTCTCGGATCACTACAAAATTTAATCATCTGTTACTTGTATCATTCTAAACCTTTCCTGCAAGTTTCATCCAAATCCGTTAACTACTTTTTGAGTTATCTTGCACAAGGACAAACAAACACACGAACACACAAACCAACGGTAACGAAAACATAACCAGCTCCTCCCTTGGTGGAGGTAACAAGAAAACTCTCCATAACAGGTCACATTACAAAAGAGGGCATGTCAGGGATCTGGGAGATGTCTGCAATCACTTTCACTCTCATTAATGTGGCAGTCTGACCAACCTCCCATTCATTTTTTTTTTAAAGCAAAAGTGCAAAAACCTCTTCAGTCTGACGTTATTGAAGATGAATTTGTTCCCATCCCCCAACCCTGGTTCTAGCTCTCCTTAGATGCAGATAAACTTGAGGGTTGGTGGATCGAGGGACAGCGTCAGATGTCTGCAAGCCATAAATGTTTGAAGACCTAACGAGTACCCGGTACTTCTCAAACATGATGTCTCTCCAATCTTTTTGATGTACTGATCATCTGTATACACACAGCATGGCATGTCACTCAAAAAAAAGCAACAACACAACAAAAAACAAACAAATACAAGACATACACAGGATTGTGGGTGAAGTTCTTCAAAGATACTAGTACTACCATCATGCAGAAATTCATACTAGTACATATTTTTAGTTTTTCATCTTTATTCTGTGAATATGAAACTATTCCTACTTGCAGCACAGATGCATATTCTGTGAAACAAGCTTCATCCAATCTATATTACATCTCTTTCCATTTTCTGTATGACCTCTGACCTCGTCTTGCATACACACCTGTTGGTTCTTGAAGCTTGCAGTGAATGTACACCTCCTTCTCATGCTTGCAGTCTCGGCCATGGGACACGTTGAACTGGCAACTGGAAAGGTGCACGTCATTCTCCATGCACTCCACCATGTCAAGAATGATGGGATAGCCTCTTGCCCAGTCAGGGTGGGAGAGCTCCGGGCTCTTGGCAGCGTCGGGGTAGCCCAGCTGTCGGCACATAGTGTTGGCACTGGTCCTGCTCCACTGGCTGCCGCAAACTGTTCCCCAGGTGCCTTGGACATAGACTAGCAGCAGACCCTCATTGGGGACATTGCCATGCACAAGCCTGATGGAAAAATCTGAATGAGGGATGAGAGAAGGGGGGGGGGGTGATATCAATACATAGAATGAAATTAAACCATTTGTGCATGTAAATTTGATCTCAACCCTGGGTTCATATGTGATCACAAAATTTGTGAAAGAATGGATTTTTTCTAAAATGAAGGAAATTACATCTCAGTTAGTTAGCACAACAGTACAAATGTCTGAAAAGGTGAGAAATAAATGAAAACTGGAATGAGCACTTCACATGATCAGATTACTGATGAAAAATCTTCACAACAAAGTTAGTAGGACTTTAAGGTCTTGAAAAAACTGCATGTCTAATTGAGAATAACTTGTTCAAAACATCATTTTTGGTTTCTGATATGGTGTGGATATTCAGAACTGAATCACCCTTGGGCATGTGGCATACCCAGTAATTTAATGGAGACCAGAACTGTTAGTCATTTTTACATCCTGACTGTTTGCTCCTGAAAGGTTAGATACAACTGATCAATCTACAAATTTTGTGTGTGATGGTTAGTAGAATCCTTGGAAATGACCTATGACCTGCGATGTTCCAAGCATATATTTTGCCAACTTGTTTTGTCCCCCTCCCATTATCATCTCATGACAAATGGAAGAATAAAGAAACTTGAAGATGTAGTTTGCCCCCCCCCCCCAATTTTCTTCATGCTCTTTTAATGTGCTTCCATGCATGCAAATCTTAATGCTACATTCTATGGCAGATATCAGTCATCAGTCACTGAACCAGAAAGGATGTGATTCTGTATGGAATATGTGGATGACTGTGATGTCTCATATTTCTACTCCAGTGCTTTTAACAATCGTGACCAGCCCCCTGACGTGCAATCAAAGAGTGGGAGAGCTATCTCCACCACCTATGGGATTTGTAAATGAATTCCACTTTCAGGAATGAAAGATGATATCCTATTCTCTCCTTGAAGACACCCTCTTACAACCCATCCCTATTTTTTCTGACTCTGAGGAGTATGGGCAGGAGTAAGCATCATCATCATCACCACCATCACCATCATCATCATCATCACCATCACCATCATATCCATCATCCTCACTACTATGAAAGTGGAATTCATCACTACCACTGCCACCATCATTACCACCAAAACCGTCATCATCACTCTGGATGACCACCACCATCATCACCAATACTGTCATCATCATCACAACCACTACCACCACTATCATCATTATTATCACCACGGCCACCAGCATCATCTCCACCATCACCATCACCATCACCATCACCATCATCATCATCATCATCATCATCATCATCATCATCATCACCATCGTCATCACAATCGCCACTATCACCACCATCATCATAACCACTACTACCATCATTCACAACCACTACCACTATCATCATCACTACTACTACCACCATTCTCACCATTAATACCATCATCACCACCACTACCACAATCATCATCATCATCATCATCATCATCATCATCATCATCATCATCATCATCATCATCATCATCATCACCACCACCACTACCATCCTAACATCAAGATCATTCTTTGATCTGGAGCATACCTAATCCAGCGTCCCTTCATCTTCAAGGAAACAACACTCTTAACTGACTTTTAACATGGCGGTATCAACAGGTTTTTTTTTTCAAGATCTGTGAAGTAAAATTTTCTTCTTTTTTTAGATTTGTTATAGTGAGGTTCTATCAGCACATATCACAAACACTACAAAATACATGGCACACTGCCCATGCAGGAATCCAAGTGACTGTTGACAGGGCTTATCTGGACAAGTTGTAGAATGTATTAATGCTTTCTAGTATTGTGCTTTCATCTTGAGCTGTTCTGGTCTGGATCATAGCAGCACAAGAATAGTGCACATAATTTTAAGCTATTTGCATTCATTTTATCAGTTGTTATTTTATTTCGTGGACTAACCACTCTAACATCTGGATCCAGAATTTTCTGAAAGGATATGATGAGTGGATGTAAAATGTATAATCAGTTGTATCACAAGAAGAGCACAAAGATTGCTTGGAATGGGTGTTTTACTTCATTGACAGATGTCTAATACTGCTACAAGACTGTACCATTTACTTCTACTTTGTCATGACCAATACTGCTAAATAAAACAGGCAATCTCTATCCATTAACAGAAAGCACACAGAGAAGATGAAATATGACAGATTGTTATGACATTTAGAATTCTTCTGTTTTTCTCTTCACCCCTCACTTTCTCTCTCATAACTGTCAGTTCCTCTTCCTTTGATAGATTCAGGTTAATCTTGTTTATGCAGATAAGGAGTTCCATTTGCTATTCTACTCCTGTTAAAATCAGGTCTGACATAACTGAGGCAATTATCATTAAATAGTCATATGTTACATCAGCATTAACATGCCCACATTGGTAATGCACTATACATCTGGGGAAGTGCAACACTTTTATTACGAGTTGCGGTACAAATACAAGTATGAAATATTGATGTAGGGTGCAGAATGCTTGAGATGATGGAGAGAAAGCCATGACTGCCAATAATAAATCTCTGTTTAAAGCTGTGGTTTATTTATTAACACCAAGTCACTACAGATTGCATGGTTTCCAGCATTCGAGAGATTGCCTGACAAAATCTTTGGGGTCAACACCAAGATGGGTCCATCTCAACCTAAACCAGTTTGACACCTTGAGAGGATGGTGGATCAAGTGTGGCATGAGGTTGACCGATGTCAAGCCTTGTGGTCAAGTGTCTTTGCACTTAATCACTGGGATTGAGGCTCCATATCCAGACATGCCTTTGCTCATTAAGAGCAACAGATCAAGTACACCACCCCCCCCCCCCGACACACACACAATACATATATGCCCACAAAATCAATCTTTCAATAATAAAAAAAAAATAAATCATTAAATCAATGTCTCAAGACCCTTCAAAGGACAATAGAAGTTAATTATTTATTGAAAGAATTTTCAATTCTGAAGAAAAACTTGCCAAATCGTTGTTTTAACAGGGCTGACTATACATGACATTGATCACAACTGATCACCTGGTCTGTATGAGATTGTCATTTTATACTGTCAGGCATGAAAAATTGCATGTCACATAATAAATGTAACATAATTTCCAAATTTTAGTTGCAATAAGAAATTATAGATAGCATATTACCTTGCTGCTAACAGTAACAAACGTGTCATATTTGATGGAGAACAGAGTGAGTATGAAACATTGTGTGCTTACTAGTAAACACTCATATTTCCAAATAATGTTTGCACGCAAACTGCTAAACTGTTATAGTAGCCTATGATAATAATAATAATAATAATAATAATAATAATAATAATAATAATAATGATAATAATAATAATAATAATAATACATACAATTTCTATAGCGCCGTTTTCCACTTTGATTAAATGCTCAAGGCGCTTTACAATTGTACATCAAAGCAAACAGACTGAAGATACAAGTACATCATGATAGAAGGTATAGTTGAACAACAGTTAACAGAATTAGGCAACAAATGTAGGAGCCCTAATTCTTAATTTGGTCTTTTCATATCAATATCAATATCAATGTATTGTCAGTGCTTACATCGTCTTGAACCATACATACCCATCAAACGTGGTAATTCGAACATGTTATGGAATCACTGCTCCCAAACGTAAACTGTCACTTTAACTGTCTGGTTTCTACAAACTCTTACATATTGACAATTTTGTAACTTTATTTATTGTCTATTCTTTTCTAAAATAGCTCTGGGCTTTGTTTTTGTTTTTACTCTCTCACAGGATTTTCCCTGAAAGAATAACATACATTCTAAAACCTTGTACATCATAACTCAGCAAAATTCTGCAACCTATTCAGATCTTTACCAGTAAGATGGACCTTACTTGATAAAATCTTAGAATCTTGAAAATCTAATTTGAACAAAATAAGACAAACTTTGTGGAGATAAAATACAATCACCAGATGGATTTTTGGCCTTGAAATATAAATTTCACCTACTAGATAATAACAACACTCATAAACTTTAATCCCACTCTTTCACGAGAGAAAATGAAGTAGAAGCATCTCAACAAACAACTTTTGAAGAAGCTGGTAGTGTTTAAAGTGAGTGGCAATGTCCTTTTGTGATATTTCAATTTCACTCTCTCTGGAAGTCAACACAAACACCTCAACTGACTTTTTTTTCTCCCCTTGATTTGTCGGCTCCACGTTCTCCTTTCACGCACGTCACAAGGTAACCATCCCTTTCCCCCACTTTCTTGCTGCGCTCCTCCTGAATGCAATTTCATGGTGCCAGCCCCTCACTGAAGAGTATTTAAAACAAGTGTCAAACATTTTGTTTCGCATTGGAATGCGCGCCACGTGCCGCTGTGGGTAATCCACTTGACCGGTAATGGCCTCGTCAGAATCTGACACTGCCTTGTCGCTCCTGGTTTGCGGCAGTAATGGGACACGCAGTACAAAAATCAATAGCGACAACTGCTAGACGGATTTTACACCGTACGCAGGCTGAAATTCAACCGACACCACATCCCTTTGATCAATGCTTGAAAGTTTACAGCATCGACAGGAGTGGGAAACACACACAAAAGAAAATCAATCATTTTCTTCTTATTCTGAGGGTCCTCAGGGAGAACATTGGAAAATGTTGAGAAGCGATTGCAACCATCGCTATATCAAGTTTATAGTCCTTCCTTTACTTGCCACAGGTGTTGTTGGAGATCTCTGTGAAGGAAGACAAAGAGGCGGCTGGTTTCTCAGTTGATTGAGTTAAAAATGTCAAGAAATATCGAAAATCAATGGACTGAGTTTTGTATTGACTAGGAAATGACACATTCTTAAGTGCTCTACACTGAGTCTGTCCTTAAAATGCCAGAAACTTTCAGTCTGATGATTTTGCTTCATTTAGAAAATCTTAGGAGGGAGGAAATCTCAGCCTTCATGTTCTCTTGTGACCAAAGACAGTTCTCATTTCTCCTAAAACAAGAAGGATATGATCATACAGATTACAAATACATCGTTTCTGCAAATCCTACACCTGTAGCTCACAGTGCTACCACTTGAAGCCATAGCCATAACACAATAATTGTCTGAAACTAGTCAAATAATAGCGCAAAGTTCTTGGGGCATGACCTTTCCCTGTCCAGGAGTGCACTGATGCAAAGGTACAGAGGCTTCAATGAGGAGCTAGAGAAACTGACTGAAACTGAACAAGGCCCCATGCTCAAAGACAAGGAGCTATTGAGAAGGTGAGTTCTCAAAAATTGTCTTTAAGACTTGTTCAAAATTGCCAAGATGACTTCTTTAGAATGAGAAGGCTGGAAGGTGGCTACTCAAAATTTACCTCACTGGTGCTTTGTTGAAACTCACCCAGATGCCTTGTCACAGACGAGAAGGCAAGGATGCCACTCAACATAATGCCTTATTCAGATTGAGAAGACTCCCCCCCAAAAAAAAAACAAAAACAAAAGAGAACAAAAAATGATAGTAAAAACAAACAAAACACACACTGACTATGAAAAAAAAAAACTTTTTAAAACCTGCCTATCAGTGCCTTGTTTGAATACAAAGGTACCTAGGTGAGTTTTAAGAAGTCCCCTACTGGTCACCCCGCTTGCATGTTTGCGACTGCCATGTATTTGAAGGGATGGTGTTGGTGACTGTGAGCTTGGGTGGGGTGTGTATGCATGGGTGTGTGTGGGAGTGGGGGTGGGGGAGGGGAAGGGGTGAAGCAAGAGAAATTTTTTCCATAAAATGCGAGGGACCATGACAGTCAAATGGCTGGTGAAGAGTCGGACATGGATTCTGTCATGTTTCTCCTGGATTCCCTCAATTTCCTGTGGAAATTGACCCCTTAGAGGAACTTGGGATCAATCTTTGAATCTTGTTAAATGATTCCACCGGAGATTGCATTTCCTTTTGACACCATCCCTACATCAGTTCTGTCCTTCTCTCTCTCTCTCTCTCTCTCTCTCCCTCACTCACTTTATTTCTCTTTTGCAGTTTCTTTCTTTCTCTGTCTATCTCTCTCTTGTTCAAGTTTCATCTTTTTAGCCATTCAGGAATTGATCCTCATTATTTGTAGTCACACTTAATGGCCATTTCATGTTTCATTTTTGTCCGTGTGCATCCCATAGCCTATAAATAGAGGAATTTTGCCTCATTCACAAGAGCTTCTGTCTCCTTTTCTCTTTCTTTCTCTCATCTTTTTATATCTGCCCTACCCTTATATTTCTCTAATTCCATCAGTCAAAAGACACCTCTTGATAGCAGAATGTGAATATTCACTTTGAATTCTTTTCCAAATCAGTCCATGGTAGCTGTCTTGTATCTTTGGCAACTGTATAAACTGCAAACCATGAGCAACAGCTATCCTAAGTATATGTTGACATCATTTTAATTGTCCTCTTTAGTTCATTAGCCTTCTACCCCACAACTATTTTGAAACATCATACTTTTGGTACATGTAGTAACAAAAACTTTACTTGCAATGCAAAAGTCTGTTGTTGAGTCCTCTTCTTTGAGTCAGAGTTTCAAAACCCTAAGTGCCCCGTGGAAATAACTTGCCCCTTCTTTAAACCTCAAAAAGAGTTTTGCAGAATCAGAAATATATCAGCTGAGTTTGGTATGTCAAAATTTCCTATCTCAGACAGAGAAAAAAAGGATTTGACAGAAGTACAGACCAATGTTTTATTAACAGCAAAACATATTTGAAAAGTCCTGCAAATAATAAGTTCCATCCAGTCCACATATTAGTATTTTTACATGTAAAAGTAAGTCATTATGGCCCTTCAAAAACTTGTGTACAACAATATCTCTCTTTTTTTTAATGAATTTTGACACTATTCTTGGTTTGCCCACCAAATATCAAAGTGTGCTGCATTCACATTTAATGTTTAATCAATCATTAACAAACATTTTTCTTATCAAGACCGTTCTCCGGCTTAAATGAGGTAAATTGAAGAGAACATGCCATTCAATCACAATGCAGTGAAGCAGTACAGAAGAGATCAAAATAGAAAATCCCACAATCACCATATATCCATTAATTACCCCTCTACTATATTTAGATCCACACTTCAACGTTGCATGGTTGCATGAGTGAAGACTAATTATAAAAGTCATTTATGATATTTTTGGATACATCTCACTACAGTGACCAGTTGGGTTTTTTTTTCCCCTTTTTTATACAGGTTGGGAGCTAGAAAACATATGAAAAGTAAAATCAAGCTGGAGAGAGAAATTGTTATAAATTATTCACATTCTTCAACCAACCAACCGACTCTTTGCTTCAGTAAATCTTGTGATCACAAACAATTTCAGTAATAGAGCCATGTGAATGTGTCATTTCTAATACTTTTCAGAGAAGAGGATATCACAATAGAAGATCAATGTTGATACATGCTGTAATCTAATGTGAAAAAAAAAAATATGGTAGCTACAATGACAACAGTGACAATAAGAAATCTATCATACTCAAAGCTTCCATCTAAAGATTTACTTTTAATATAATAACACTTGCTTATTGATCTCAGAAAATGACTCCAATCTGACTTTATGGTAAAAACAGTAAAAGTTTATCAGCATAGTTTATAGAGAAAACTCATCATCATTTTTAAGAAATATGTCTGAATTGCCAAAAAAGAATGAACACAAAGCATGCATACTCAGTGTAAGCTGAGAGTTATCTATGTCAGTAGCAATGATATCTCCTTACACTTGGTGTGATATATCAAATGTGACACACAAGCAGGGCAGGTTGCAGATATCCAACTTCCAGGGGTATTCCAAACAATTCACTTAATTTCACATCATTCAGAACATAAATCGATAGTGCTATGTACATATTTGGGGAATTTATTGTGGTCCTTGAGCAGATAAACCAATACTCTGAAAACCCCTACACAAAATACACTGAACAAGGTTGATTACATAGGGAGGCTCACATATTCCAGTAATGCAGCAATGTAATTCCATTACAATACCACTTGCCTAACAAGTTCACCTGTGTGGAATTTGCGCATGCTTTTTTCTTCTGTTCTGCTTCCTTGAGCACTCAATCATGCATTCTTATGTGAAGCTGCAATGCCATCATCCTCATTCACTGTGATTTGTTATGAATTTTGAAAACATTCTTATTTTTCATCCTAATCACTGAAATTCTGAAACTCTGTACCCAGTATAATCAAGGAGGTTTAAGAGTTGTAGTTCCAACTGGCTGTAATTATTCAAACAGTTGTCAGATTTCTATTGATGTACAAAAGAATTTCACAGGTGCATTTGTGCCTTTGATGATCGATGTTCGAAGCCGCCGTCTTGCTGAGCAACCTAAGATTAATTTTGAACGTTTAAATAACATTGGCCGTATTTTGCTCATTTATTTATTACATGAAATGAAATTTCACTTAATGCTAAAGCAAGTAAAACAAAAGTGAATCCTGTCCAGAAATTTGTGCAAAAGTGTAAATCAGAGCTGTATCATGTGAAAATGTTTACAACTGTACCATCCTGGAAAGCTGGTTTTATCACTTTTCCGCTTAATTCCGACAAATAAAACTAACATGGAATAATCTTCAAGTATAATTCTTTATTGATAGATATAGCAGATTAGTGCCCGGGTATGCCCAGTCGAGTAATTTTCATCTTTATTTCAGCATTTTTTGCTGAATTTCTATTCGCACATCCTTGTGTCTGTGTCACCTACCATTTATAAGAAGGGATAGCGAAAAGCAATTACCATCACAAAGACATATCTTCCTTAGAAAGTGGCTGGTGATTATGCAATGAGACACGAGTCAATTGTCTTCCAATCTGCATGGCAGATCCTGTTTGGCACATGCTTTAAATATCTCTGAGCGGCGGCATCTAACGTTCAGCAAAGGAAATAAGACAGGTGTGACTCCATTCTCTTGAACCTCCTTGGTATAATCAGAGCTGCCAACTTTTGTAAAAGCCTTTCAGTACTATGATGGCTGAAAATCAGTAATTTGCACCTTTTTTGAGTGAAAATCAGTAATCCTTAACAGTGTTATAGAATTTATCACAGACATTGATTTCTAAAATCAACAGTAATTTGCTTGTAACCTTCAGTATTCTTGTCCAATTTCAGTAGAAATAACTGAAAATCAGTACTAGTTGGCAGCTCTGTATAATCAATTTATGAATGTTCAGCTTTTATCTTTTTGTCAGATAATTAGGAACCACTTATGAAATATTAAAGAGCACACAATTCTAAGAGGAACTCCAAGTTAGGTTGTTAAAAATTGGTTTTGAAACTGCTTAAATATCCCAAAACATATAGTATAACAAAGTGATCCTAATAAAAGGTGGGTCTCACCATTCATTAGGACTTTTTCTTTCTTTTTTTTTTTTTGGGGGGGGGGGGAGACATCTCAGTAATTTCAAAACCAATTTTCATCTTTAATTCCTCTTAGAAATGCATGCTCTTTCATACTTCATGAAAGGTTTTTCATTATCTGACAAAAAAAGTTAAAACCTGAAGCTCCTTCTCAACTAAAACTATACCATCCCTTTAAGATAATGCACAAATTTGTCAAATGGTGGTACAGATGCAGGAGATGATTTTCTTTTCTCTTTGATTTTCCCCACATGTTCACAAAGTGGGATGTTAAAGGACAAGTCCACCTTCATATACATGTGGATTGAGTGAATGCAACAATACTAGTAAACACATCAGTGAAAGTTTGGGGAAAACCTGACAATCCGTTCAGAAGTTATGAATTTTTAAAGTATCTGCGCAATCACTGCTGAATGAGGAGACTACTACAGTGTAGTACTACTTTATTTTTGAATAAAGTGCACATTTTTCGACTTGTTACTGACGCATGTTAAGGGAAATATTATTCCCCTTGCCTTCTGAAAGAGAGAAGTCAAGTGTTCTTTTGTTATGCGAGAAAAGTGAAAATATGTTGAATTTTCTTTACACTTTCTTTATATTGTTGTACTCACGTGACATCACAAGCTATGGCAGTCTTCTCATCAAGCCGTGACTGAGCAGAAACTTCAAAAATTCATAACTTTTGAACGGACTGTCTGATTTTCCTCAAACTCTCACTGTTGTGTTCTACTAATATTGCTGCATTCACTCAACCCACATGTCTATGAAGGTGAACCTGTCCTTTAAGGAAAAGCAGAGAGGGAGGATATGGAGCTCACCATCATTGATCATGCCCTACATAGCAGGTATGGGTGTGAAACTAATCTCATGTTTACATTTCATACCTAGTCTCAGCCACAAGAAAAAAAAAGTTCAAAGACCATTTCCAAGTAAACAGCTGGAAACAATCAATATGCTACATGATCATGTGTTCTACTAGAAGGCAAAAACACAAACATAATCTGAAGCAATAGCAACAGATTTACAAAGAAACACACACAAGAAATACCTGTGTTCCACAAATTAATGGGAAGGAAAGCTTTACATAAATCTGGACACAACAAACTGCAGATTAAAGGCATAATTTACCATTTACAGATGAAACAAAAACCAAGCATTAGTGCTTTAAAATAATTCTAAAATATGAGTTAGGGATAGAAACAACCACTGTAAAAATTTGAATCAGCAAAATTGATGTTAAGTATTGTTAAATATACAAAATGTGAACAATAGTTATATTTCCAGACTAAATTGTCAACAGTTACGGTTTATTGAGAAAAATATTGATATCTCCTTATATTATAGGCTTTATAGTGAAAATTTTATATGGTAGGATGTTTTGTGGTACAACAAACATAGGCCTACGCATCAAATGTGATATCTTGACTATCTTTAAAATCACTGCTCCAAAAGGTAAAGTGTACCTTTAAGAATTGTAGATTCATATATATTTACAACTATAATCAATCATGCAGATATCTTATCCAAATTTTCTGCAGACTAATTGAGGAAAAGAGACTTCTACATATCAACTTATCATATGCAAGTCCGAGGCAACTTTATTCCTAACTTTAAGAATATCAAGTCTGGAATTGCATTTTCGTCTACAGCAAAAATACACTATTACACTTATCATAGAACTTTAAGAATAAAATATTTTCTGGTGTATGCTGTCTGACAATGAGGATGCTTTCAAAGGTTAATGATTTCTACATATGAAATTTCTCTCTCTCATTTGAGAATATTAATCATCTTCAGCTGCCCTGACACTTGCATGAATTTGGCTTTCACACTGCCCCCGCATTATGCCGTGCCAGTACGTGCTGTTTAGTGGCACGTAGTACGTTTTTGGTCATGTTGAATTTACGAATAGTTTACGAAATGCCTAATCTTCAGGACACGCAATGCACGTCACGTTTATGCCATACTTACATAATGTTTACAGATTTGTACTCACTTCCAAGACAATTTGCAGTGATCACTTTTTTCTCTCTCTTTTTTGGTCACGAGACTTGTTCTAACTGGCTTGTGTACTTCCACACGTACTGCCCTGCATTGCTCACACGCTGGGATGGCGACAGTTTGTGCATAGGTTGTGCATGCATAGCTTATAAAGGGTTAACAAAAGTTGAACATGTTGACAATAATTTTGTCACAAAATACTTGCATTTACTGCATTGGTCAGCACCCTCCCACACATTGCAACAAACGTTTCTGTATTGGCACTAAATGGAACATCCCAAACAGGGGCGGATCTAGCTTTTTTCCAAGGAGGGGTTTTCAGGGGGCTGAGCTGGGTATTGCAAGGGAGTGTAGCGACCAAGCCCAAGCGAGCAAAGTGAGCGAGGGGGGGGGGGGGGTCGTGGGAGGTGGGTATCCCCCTCCCACAGTAGGGAGATTTTTCATTTGAAGGGTTTGCCAGCTTGAGATTTTAAGCATACTTGCATGCTCTATTTTTCCTCTTTTTTGCCCAAATAATTCGGGGGGGGGGGGGTGTGGGAGGGGGGATACCCCACGGTAGGGACTTTTTGTAAAAATGGAGTACAAAAGTCGCGTTTATATAGTGATAGAGCATTCAAAAGCAAATTTCTAGGGAATTAAACAGTGGAAAGAATCTTGGTGAAGGACTATGATTATAACATACGGGGGTACATTATCTTATGTGACAGTGTGAGATCCACGGCGAGGGAGTGAAGCGACCGAGCAGGGGAGGGTGTGGGAAGGGAATACCCCTTCCCACGGTAGGGACTTTGTTGTAACAATAGAGTATGAAAGTTTATAAAAGTTTATAGAGCATTCAAATCAAATTTCTAGGGAATTAAACATTGAAATCATTGCGAAGGACTATGATCATAACTTATGCAAACAATTCATTTTATTATAAGTACGGACAGAGCGAGCGAGCCACTCTCACTTTGCCATTCGTCTGAAATATATTCATTAAAGGCTTAAACATGATCGCATTGTTCGAGCAATAAAAATTATTCTTGTATTACTAGAAAGCATAGAAGAAAAGGAAACATGAAAGGTTTACTCAAGTTGTGTTCCACGGGGCACACTCAAGGACGCGAGGCTACCATCTTGATATACACTAAATTTACTCATAAGTAAATATTAGTGTATAGATATAGTAATGTATATTGTTAGTGTAGGCCCTATTGTAATTTTTGAAAAATTGACAATTTTTTGACAAGAAAAGTGCCTTTATGTTCATTTTGGTCTTAAAATAATTGATTAAGTATTTGTTGTTTGTTTGTGTGCTCTTTCTTTTTTCACTTACTTGGCAGCCCAAAGAGGGTGTTTAAACCCCTGAAACCCCCCTGTAGATCTGCCACTGCCAAAGTGCTAATCATGTACAAAGAGTGCAATAAGTGTCACAGTAATTTTTGCTTGCTTCATAGAGGAAGACAGTTGATTGTTCATGTATGCTACACTCTGGCAGAGCTGCATGTGGGGGGGGGGGGGAGGCAACTGCCTCTACTACTCCCCCCTCCCCATTTATAGTGTTTGCATAATCATGACACTGATGATTTTAGAAACTAAGAACAGATGCAACAAAAGATTACCTTGATTAATAAAAGAATGTTATACTTTAGATACAGGAATGTGAAGTTGGAATCATGTTGAGCACATGTCAGAACAATGAGTTGCCCCTTCCAGCAATCCCAAGATCACAAGTGTCACAATAATGAAACAAATAAATAAAATAAGAAAAAGTTAAAAAGTTACCTTGCTAAATGTGGAATCCACATCAAAACAATATTTTTTTCTCCCTGTTTGAGGCTGAAGTGCCAAATATGTTTTGCTATTGCTCTTGCTTTCAATTTTATAAAATAACATCTCGTTTTGTTGTTATTGTTTTGTTGTTTATGAGTTTTTTAAAGAAAGCCCCAGGCCTGGCTCAAAAGGTGGGTACCCAGAGCACCTCTCCACACCCTCAGCTCTCCCTCTGGACCCCCACGAGCCGGAGGACTTTTTCTGGGGAGCAGTGAGCTTGGAAAAACAGGCAGCGCTGCAAAACTCCCACTCGCCTGCCAATCCTCAATTCCGTCCTTCCGTCCTGCCATACTCTAGAAGAAAGACGGACATTATCGGCTCGTGATTTGGAGATGGAAAGGAGAGATGAGGGAATGAATGACACAACCCAGAAAGTCTGCAGATTTGCACAAATATCATCATCTTAAAACTAATGTTAATAATGCATTTACTTAAATGTCAATTTCCAGGAAATTTGTCACTGATGGAGATTCATACATCATCTGGACTTCAAAGTACATGTAATCTGGTTTATTTATTTTTGTGTGTGTGTGTTCTAAAAGACTGTAACCTCTCTAAAAGGATGTTTGAAAATAATCTTCCAACCTGTCCTTAGCTAGTAAAAGTAGAAATAACTGGCCAAGTCAAAGCAATTCTGTATGCAGTCACTACTATAGCTGGGCTTTTCATGATGTTGAAAAAAAAAAAAGCATTTCAGAAAGTGCATTTTTCATGAATATCAAACTCAAACAAGATGATTTTAAGAGTTTAAATCACCTTCATGTTACCAATTACAACTCCCCTAATACTCGTGAGCACTGTTGCTAATACATAAACAGCAACACTTTCAGCATCTTACCCTTGATTTACCTGTGATTTGTGTGTGTGTGTGTGTGTGTCAGTGAGCAATGCAATGTCACCCTTCATAATTCAGCCAGTGTATGCACAGATATTTCACATGTTACACAAGTCTTGATGTGAGCATTATTCTGATTACTACAGCTATAACTTCATCCTAATAATGATGATTATTTGGTTCTCAAAACTTCCTAGAGAAAACAAAAACAACAGACTATTCTACGAAGCTGAAACACTATATGCCCTTCATGGTGCCATATATATGTACATATGATCTTATGTGAGTTTGTTTTCATGCCGACAATGCGGCAGCAGTCAAAGGCTTCTATGTAATGGTGACCTTGGCCACATCATCAATCGTCACATTATGCCCAAACCAATGTCATGATGGGCCTCAATATACCGCCATAGAATCTGAATCACCTAATGCTTTCTAAGTAGGCAATATTCATAGTCCACTGATGAGCCATTCCATTATCACCTGTCTGGCTACCTTCAGAAGATAGCCGGGTGACCTTAACTACCACTGAGGCTTCAAAATACAAAACAGCACTCCATTTTATGCTCATAAAGAAAACACTAAAATCTACGCATGTGTATGTATGTATTGATTTGTGATTTGATTTCAATATAACATTGTATATTTGTTTGTTTGTTTGTTCACTTTCTATCCGAGAAGATGGCTGGATAGCCCATATTCAGCTACACTATCAATACAATATAGAACAAATATCAATTTTTTCTCTCTTATGAACATACTTGACTCAATAACGAAACATAACTACTAAAGCACGATGTCACATGGAGGTTGGGTTGTTATTTTTCTATTTTGTACAAATCAAAACGTCATCAATATATTAGCCCCACTATATACTACCATATAATCCATGAGTATAACACAAGAGTACATGTAAATGTATGTGTCTCTCTTGCTTGCCTTTAAAACTGTCAAAGATGTCATTAATCATCTTTTTCTCTTCCATCCCATTTAATATCATTCATCTCTCAAGCATGGAAAGGCCTATCAAATAATGCAAAAGTTGGTCAGTGGTGGTTCAGTTTACTACTTCAAATGTCAAGACAGTAACATTCTTCATACCCTTACACTGTAGTCCCTTTGAAAAACGTCTAGGAGTAATGCCGAGATGTATCTTGATCCAGACAGCTACTTCACTTTCAATCCCAAAAGTGTTCCACATCAATCGTCATCTGCTCTGATAATCCTCAGATAAATCAAGATGTCCAAATCCATTTTTGGTCTATCTGCAAAATGGATTTCTTATATTTATCTTCTGAAGCCATGAACACTACATACATTGTACATGTACCTTCCAGCTTTCAGTAATCCAAAACCAAGAGCTTTATTGTAAGTCAAGAACTGCTGAACAGCAATTGATAAACTGATAGGTTAATACTGATCTAATCAGCTAATCTGTCTGGTTCTTTTCTTGGACCAAACAATGTTCTTTTCATATGGCATCTATGGGTTATTCATATTTCCTTATCTACTGCCCCAAGTATAACTCTTAATCAAAAAGAGTGAGGAAGAAAATGTAGATTTCAAGGAACATTATTCCTAGGCATGTCATGATGAATTCCTTTAAAAACTATCAAATTGAGGTATTCATTCCTTCATTCTGGCTGCTTGTTGCCAATTTATCGCTTGTCATATCTATATTTTGTTATCTGCATGAAAAACTCTGTGCGTGCAACATCATGGTATCATGTTTAGATAATCCATGACATTTCCATCAAGTCTTTGAACCCACATTCCAGTGTGGTGCAGGAAATGTGAAAGAGTATAAAGTACTGGGGAGACAAAAATATAAAAAAAAAAATAACCGACAGAAGTTGTTTTCATCGTGCCAGGAAGGACGGATTAACTTTGGTAGACTGCCGGTCAATTTGGCCGCTTTTAACATGAAAGTCTGCAACTCCTCCAATATCAGCTCGATGGCTGATGGCGGATGCAAATTTTGATCAGATTTGGCAGTCGGCCTCAGAAGAAGAGGAGGAAGTCAGAATTGATAACAGAATTGCATAACCCGACTACAGCGTTGGATCACCAGGCATAGGGGTGATGAAAGCTGGAGCGATGCCCGACTGTAGTGACAAACTCAACGCTTACTCTGGCAAAGGGAAGCAGTCCACCGCATGCACCGCCAGAAAGAGTAAAATCAGCAAGTGCAAAAAAGGAAATACTATTAATCTCTTGATCAGGGATCAAATCAGACACTGGCAAATGAACTGCAAATGAACTGAGGCAGAGTGAAATATGTTTTACGATATTGCATCATATGCCAAAGTGGGAAGAGAAAAATTCTGTAATTTTTGAATGGGTACACCCTCTTTTCTCTATAATACTTGGAAATCATTTAGATACATATAGCAGATTACTTGCTCACTATCCTATGCTTTATCATATTCAATGAAATCCCCCCCCCCAAAAAAAAAAGGTGTCATAAATGCTACATGTACACATTCTAGAAAAGTAACTAGATATCAAATATCTAAGAGGTATGTATGAGAGGTAGATCTAGATTTGCACCATGAAAGCTACACTTAACACTGCTTGTGTTATTCACTTATGTCCTACTACCCATTGTCTATGGAAACCATATGGAATCCTTCTGAGATTTAAAAATCTGGTGGGGAAGGGTTGAAGGAAACCATTATCTAATGTTCATTTTCCTTCACTGAAAGGAGTCTTGTCAATTAGCAGCAGATCAGTGAAAATCCTTCAAAAGAAATAGTAGACACTGTCAAATTGTAAAAGAAAAATCCCGATGCTATAAGAGCCCACTCATATTGATACTTTTGCACACAAACAGCCATTTTGATCAGGTGACTATAAAGGTAGTTGTGTGTAGTTCTCCTCCATTGTCTAGTATAGAAAGATGATCCTTCTTGAATTCACCTCTAGGTTCTTACAACTGTTTACGCTTTTGAGGACATTTGAGGTAAGAAAGGTGATATCACGTACACAGGACCACAACATCCATATCTAGCTAGTCATGTGACTATATAGTACTGGACACGCTGACCCTTCATAAATGGTCATTATCACATTGTACATCTTCTGGGACCTTCTAGAAGTAGACTGGGAATGATTAGATTAAAGATATCATTAAAGATGAATCAATGTGTTGTGTGATTTCTAGGTTCAATAAAGATAACAGCCAAATATGATGAAGTACTGCTAAGAAATATTGGTCACATGACCACCATGACCAAGGCCAGTATGTTTTATTGTTTTTGTTTTGTTGGTGTTCTTTGTTTTCAAGTCTTTTTATCTATCTTTTTTTTTATGGGGGGTAGGGATGGGGGCTTTTAGTTGCTCATTATGGTGACCTTGTTCACATTCTCTTGGCTAAAACTTTCTAATCATGGTATTTGTCAGTATCACTCACTCCTTTGCCATTCTATTGGGTTTGACTTCACTGTTATGGTGCAAAAAAAAAAAAAAGATTGAAAGAAAAAAGAAAGAGCAAACTTTAGGGAAGTACTCCAAAAATTCTCTAAGTACTTTCACGCTTAATTCACTGAGACCTTGCAGTAAGTACATTTGTCTTTTTCATATACTGATTACAATGCTTGCATGTATCCATTTACCATGCACGTCATGTATCCATCACTTAACAGAGTATATTTGAATGCATGCTGCCCATTTCATCTGCTCCAGTTAGAACACATCGATTGACAATGACTAGGGGTCCATTTGACTGCTACATTTAGATATGATTTCCATTAGGTCAAACTTCTTTGGAGCCTTCAGATAGGAATAAAAGTCATTAATAGTGACGTCTAGAATGTCGCTTGGTAATGTATTAAGTGCTGGACCACTTCATGAAACAATCACTCTATCCTCTGATGAAGAGTCTGTATATTGCAGCTGTCTTATTTCCACCTGTTTGTTTTACAATTTGTCTTTATGTTGAACTTGACAGAAGACACACCAAAGAGACTATATATCCTGCAAGCTTCTAAAGGAGTACTTACCATGCTGCTTTGTTTTGAAACTTCATTGGAATTCTGCTAAGATCTGTGATGGTCTTTACTGTCATGTCGTATATTGAAGTTGTCATGTATTCTTAAGCACAGAGGCAACAAACATATTCTGACAGTCCAAACTTTGATAATTTCACTTACTGCCTTCTAAGATGCAAGCTGTCATTTCCCATGTACACTGTTTTTTTTTTTTTACTTCATTGCTCAAGCCTTTTCCAATACCAGCATGACAAACTTCTATAACACTAACTACAACCCCCATCCACCTGCAATCGGTATACCACTTTTCACATTGAGCTTAAGCATTTCATTTGAGAAAAAAAAAATCTTACTATACATGATCTAGACCCTTCTGACCAACAAATGACTAATTTTTCTATCAGCATCTGTTGTTTGTAAGCAGTTGTGGTTCTTCCATAAAGATTTGGACAATAAAATAACTCTTCATGGTCATCATACATACTGTTTCACCATATGTATATGGGTGTGCATGGCATATAAGTTGCTATCCTCTCATACACATGCTGAATGATGGTGTTTGAAGACAAACATAAAGAACTACCAGAATCTTTATTATTCAGGTCTTAAGCTTTTGCCATTTTGTATTACAATGAAAAAAACAAACAACCCCAAAGTAAAACAAAATGGTCCTAATAAAAGGTGGGACCCACCGTTTATTAGGACCACTCTGTTTTTTGATATCTCAGCCATTTCAAAACTTATTTTTATCGAATAAACTTTGAATTCAAATTTATGAAATTCTTCCGTCGAGATGTTTTCATTGCAACTGATTGACAAATTGCCCTACATCGACGTAGGGCAATTTGTCAATCAGTTGCAAACTTTGAATTGCTCCTAGAATCATAAGCTCTGTAATATTTCATAAAAGTGGTTTCTGATTATCTCACAAGTAGTTAAAACCTGAATCCCCATCTCAAACAGAAGTATCATCATCCCTTTATGACACAAGTCTAGCAGGCATTGTCTGGTGTTACATAACATCATCACACAAGTTTTGCTTGGAAATAGTTTATACCAGTGCGTAGTTTTCAATCTCCATTAAAAGGTAGTCAGAGGATTCAATTTTTCAATCTGCATTGACATCGATTATCATCACTAGATTTGTATATCCCCAGTGATCAATGCCATACTTCATACCAAACACAATTGCACCCAGCCTTTGTGCAGATAATATGATACATCAGATTTCCCATTCTTGTCATTCTATGCTTTCTATGTAGTTTTTATGTCAAAGCTTATCAATAACCATGCACCTCTCCATTTTTAGAATTTAATTCACATGTCTCACCTGGGCCACTACACCATTACAATTAAGTTTGCTTGAAGCTGAAAATGACAGTCATTGTATTGGTCATATTTTCTGCAGTTACCCACCCCCCCCCCAAAAAAAAAAAAAAAAAATAAATAAATAAAATAAATACTAATGAATAAATATATTAAAAAAAAAATACAAATGGCAAGGTCCCTTTGATCCTGCAAGAGAGTCATATGAGTCCATAAAGCAAGGTGTGACATCAGAAAAGAATTATGCCTCTCTTTTATTAGATAGGAGTGTATTGGATTAAATGCATAATCACATCATAGCATTATTAACTAATCAATATACCAGATGATATTGATCCACAAAAATCCAATGGACTTTCAAGTCAGACATCCAAGCATCAATATCAATGATTTTTGTGGGTATAAAATAACTATTTCTCTTCCATTTTCACATCAAACAGCTGAATTGAATTTGTTTTCAATTTATCTCTCCTAATAAACAGCCAGAAGTAATAAACACCTGCATTCCAACCCACTGATTTGTAATTTTATCAATTTATATACATTCTTTTTTTTTTTTGCTTTGCAAACAAATCCCAGTCATATCAGGAGAGTATAAGATACAGGAGGGGGAATTCAGAAAAAGAGAAAGATGCGAGTTTGGGCTGCCAGTACCAAAATTAATCCTTACACCTACATATAAGTAGCTACAAGAGGTTTAATGCTGTAACAGTAGGACTTGCCCATGTCTTATTGTGAATGTTCTCATATTCTACAAGCATGTTAGATTTACATTATCCTTCTGCTAATTAGACAATTTGAATATGCAAATGATTACATGCATTCAAAGGAGAGAAAAAATACAAGAATAATTAATGGTAAAGACCATGTGTAGTGTTTTGGGATAAAGTTATAAACCAAGGAAGCCTTACCTTCAACTGGTTCTGTAGTGTTGATGAAAGCTGGCATAACTTCTTCCACTAATAAGGAGAGGGAGAGGAGGAGAACACCGAGTATCGTCCAAGCCCTCTTCCACCGCCTCCATCTCCCCCTTGACACCGATACCATCCAGCTCCGCTGCATCATTGATCAATCAAAGCTCTGGTCGTTAGGCAAATCTTCCGGCCGGAGACTCCTGCTCCATGCTGAGGGCACAACTCAGTCCACTAGGTTGGGGTAAAAGCAGTCGAGGGCTCACTCAGCGGCAGTGCACAGGTTTAATGGGCACGGCTGACTGAGCCACGCATCGGGAGTGCAAGTCTGATTTCAGCAGGGGGGGCGACGCACGTGCCTTTCGTGGAATCATGTACACGCACAAATCCAGAGAAGCGGGAGCAGGAATAAGGGGAATGTATTTGCCGTGCTTCCGCCCTGGCGTGTCAAGTGATTTACTGTCGACTGGTTGTGTCTACCTGTCTCTCCGCTCACACTCAGGCATCTCACTTAACACAGTCGGTGGCACCTCTTGATATTCACATTTCTCCAGCTACCAAGAAGTCACTAGCTGGCCGAAAGTGATAAAGTATACTTGCTACCCCTTGCTGTGTTGCAAACAAAAGCTGGGTTGGTAAGGAGAAAGGATGCCTGTAGCTCCTGGCTGAGTTATGGCTTGATCAAACTTTAATGCTCCCTGTTGGATGTCCTTTTTCCATCCGCCCTACACTGCTCACATTTTTGCTCGTTATCACATCACTCCAACATACCTTTGCACTCCCTCCATTCCTTGGCTTGTATATACCTCATGTACGCAATGATTTAAGACATGCTCAAGTGCCTCTCCAATTTCTAGACCACACTGTGCTTGTCTTTACCACCTTCCACTGTCAGCATGATGAAAAAAAAAAGGGGGCACGAGACACAGCGATCATAAGTGATGAGACAAGACACCTGCTGCTGATGAGGATTTGGTCTAGCTGGAAAGATGGCAGAGTTGGGTTTCGCCCCTCCTTACTTCTTGCTCATCCACACTGCGCTCCCTTCTACCTCAACTCCTCGTGCTGAAATGACAGGGATGTCGTCAGCTTACGGAATGGAGACGTTGCCCCTAATCTTCCTCTCAGATGGAGTGGTGCTCTGTACTTTTACCTCCCAGGCCGGCCAGATAACAATAAAGTTTCATCCTGCAAAAGGGGGAACAGACACAGATATAGCTTGATTCTTTTAATGTATACAACTGACAAAATAGTACACTTTAGACAGAATCAACTGAAGAAATTATAGCCCCCCCCCCTTTTTGTCTTGTCTTGGTTTGCTGCAATCATAGATGAGTTTATCCTTGAGTGTCCCTCCTGGATCTTGACCTGTAGAATGCCTTCTAATCAATAACAGCCAAAGCCATGACAAAAAGTGTGAAATATGCTTACTTTCAAAACCTTGTTTCTAGTTAAACATAGTTTTGAATTGCACCTCCTTTATATAGTGCATTAAAAATGTTTCAAAACCATGTTTGCAATCATGACTACTGTTTATGATGAAACGTGAAACCCAAAACATAGTTTTAAAACTGTGCTTCTTGCCAGAGAAGTTTGATTTAAAATGCAACCATAGTGTTACAGGTTTGCGGACCATTCACAAGACTTATGAAGCATTCACATATGGAAGGGAGTATCCTGGCTGATTACTATAAACTGCAACCAAGAAATGCACAGAACTGCTGTGTGAACTTTCAATTTAACAAAACTATTGGTGTCTACATTCGTATAAACAAGAATATATGTATAAAATACAACATAATATACAAACTACTTGGATTACAAACACAAACCAAGAACTGAGTACCACTCAATTAGAAAACTCCTTGGAAACATACTTCTTGGCCAAATGTGATTTGAGAAATACTTGGGGGAGAAAAGTGATTTTTGTTTGCTTTTCAACTTACAGAAATTACTCATCAGAATGAAACACATTTCTAATCAAATTTATTTTTCAATTGTTGCTTTTTATATGAGCTAATCTGCAAGGACTTATGGGAAAACGTAGGTTACCCTTTTTTTGCGGGGGGGGGGGGGAGGTGGTTGTAGGAATGCATTGAATTATGATAATCATGAAGATTGGGAAACTGATCTCACATGTGTGCATTTCCTTTATTTTCAAGGAGATTAATTCGAGATAAAATGGCAGGACTAGGGCAACCTGTGCTCTGTGCCCCCATTACAGCAATCTCGGCAACCAATATCAGTGAGCTACCCCTATAATCACAGGTAATGAATATCTTGCATATTGCGGGGACATGTTTAGAGACTGGCCCTGCAGCTACATACCATGAAAAATGGGGGAAGAGAGAGAGAGCGAGAAAGATGAAGAGAAAGAGATGAAGAAAGAGAGACTATTAATGAACTTCCGTGTCTCCTCATCTTGGTGGAGACAAAGAAAATATACCCAGCCTTGCTTGCAGGCCTATAGGCCATGAACCAATTTGATAAGGAGTAAAGCATACAGGACATATTTTTGCACAGATTAAATGCTGTATCTCCACTGGAGGACTAAAGAAAACACCACCATGATAATGGATAGGTCACTGCCTCCGCTGCAAAGCATTCTGGCGTAAGACGGGTGAACCTTTTCATCGAACCCAAGACTCTCATCTAATGCTGGTCAGGAGAGATGGAGAGGGAGAGATTTGTTGATACAATAATGGACCGGGGGGGGGGGGGGGGGGGGTTGTCGGGGGCAGGAACATGATATTGGAAGGTAATTTGCAGTGTGACAAAGGAGAGCCAGAGTCAATGTGGGAAATGAAATATACTTCACCTAACCCATAAAAGGAATATGCCCTCTTCTAAAGCCATAGCTAAATGTTTTATTTTTTTTGGCGATGAAAAATAAAGGTATTAATCTATACTGTTCTGGAAGTAAATATCAACAATGCACTCTCCTTGAGTATATACCAGGGTAAAAAGAAAATACAAAAATCTTGAGTTTGCATAATCACTTACTGAACAAATAGTTCACACACATTCCCCCTTGCTAAACTTTAGCTGAAACCAGGTAAATGCAATCAAGTTTTTACTCATCATTTCAACTTTTGTTTGATATATCAAAAGAAAGGTTAACTGATGACTGTCGGGTGTGTCAATATCCGAAGTTATATAACGCCTGAAGAGATCCTTGTCATTTGATTGGTTATTTGACATTGATCATTCGGCCCATGTCACTATGATGTCATCATCTGTGCAATTGTGGCTCCATTTACCGTGCAATTTTGGATCCATACGATTTGGTCCACTGCACGCTCGCTGCAAACCTGGCACACTACACATGTAAAAACTCTTGCGTTTGCAGTGTGTGTATGCAACACACAGGGCGCTAGCGTAAAGCGCTCAGTGAGTGCTCTTCAGATCTCCGATTCTCTCTTGTTTTTTTATTAATAAAACATCAAATGACAAGGATCTATTTCAGGCGTTATATAAAACAAATAGTAAATGTTTTTCATTCGTGCGATGGACAGAATATTTCATTCGGCGAAAGATGAAATATTTGATCCATTCAATGAGGCGCAGCCGAGTTGAATGGATCATTTCATCTTTCACCTCATGAAATATTCTGTCCATTGCACTCATAAACATTCATTATTTGTATACTGGATGAGCCATGTGCATAGACTAACCCATAGTCTCTCCCATTGCTTACCAAGGTTTATTGAGTTGAAGCAAGAGTACCCCTCATGTTTGAAATAAACATCATTACCAATAATGGAAAGAACTGCAAATTTTTTGTTTGTTTGTTGTTATGCTTATGGAAAATTGACCTAAAAAATGGGATTACAAAAATTGTATGATTAGATTGACTTGAAGTTTAAGTTGTCAAACTAACACATCTGGAAGTGGTTTTAGAGTTTGAACCTGATTTAATATTTTTTCAATTATCATTGCAACATTTCTCTCACAGTTTGGGTATCGTGAGATTGGTGGGAAGAGTGAGAAAAGTAGTTGTGTAAAACACCTTGGACATAATTTAGGCTCTATATAATGAAAAATATATCGAGTTGGCTTGACAGACGTTGGTTGTGAAGGGCCACAAATGTGAACCACAATGACCGGGAGACAGAAAGGCAAAAAAAGGAGAGATTTGTGAAGAGGAAATTCAATCATGTTTCCAATATGGATAGCGAGCTGGCTATGTCAAGGCAACTCCAAAAGCGTTCTAATAAAACATGTATCACTTGTGTCCGCTTGTGTCAAAGTACACACACCATGAATTTTTGACAGCATCATCTATTCCTACTGACCCCTCTCTCCCTCTTGGCTATCGATATTGCCTCAGCTTGCACCAATTCTAGGAATTGGCACAGGTAAAACACGGGCCATTCATCCATGATTTAAACCCAAGCCTTGCTGACCATGTTTCCATGCTGGCACCAAGTCCAGTGTTTGCTAAGAATCGCCAAAAACGTGCAGGTCAGCGCCAAGCGTGAGTCACCTGACTAGATGAATTAATTCTCTGGTTGCTGGAGCTTGGGGGCAATTGGGCTCTATTTTTTTTCCACCTCCACATCCACCCAATTTCAATAAAACCTCATCAGCTGATGGGGGCATGGTATCAGTGTGTTACTTATCAAATTCGAGATCTCATCACACTCTAAATTTCGATGAACTGCTGGGCTGATTCCAACACTCCTCATCTTGTTCTTTAAGTCTCTGAGCATCAATAAAATATAGTGTTTTGACAAAAACGAGTTAGTTGATATTCATACTGTAATGTGATCTAGGGCTGTTGTTTATGTACATATAACTTTAAAGGTACTGTTTACCTCTGGGAGCAGTGATTTGAAAAGTGTTTGAGATATGACATTTGATGCATATGTGCAGGTAAGATGTATCACAAAACAACCTAAAGTATAAGAATTTCAAAATAAAGCCTAAAATACAAGGAGATATCACTATTTTCCCCACTAAACCATAACTGTATACAGTTTAGTCCACAAGCATTTTTATTATAACTATTGTTTGCATTTAGTTGAAAATACATAAAATCACTAGAAGCTCTTTCAACCAATCAGTAAAGGATTATTTTTTGAACCAACATACATTACATAATAAATTATATGAATATACATTTGAAAGTGGCAAAAGAAAATGAGTAATTAGTCTACAATTTTTATGAAACTGTTTGTTCAAAATCACACGAAACATGCCCATAATGTAAAACTACCACGACTGTCTCATTGTTTAAAATGAAAATGGAACACATAAGAGCTGCAACTGGCTCATGGCACACTGTCCACAGATCACAAATATGGACAATTATGAGACAATTTCAGTGTTGATGGGCCGCCATGGTAATGTCTTTCAATTTCCTCTCCCTGCATGTATTGGGGGATTGACTTTTCCCTGTATTAGGCACACTCTGAAACATCTTAGAAATCTTGGTATTCAATCATGACCACTTGTCTACTGAAATGTTTGGAAATTTTGGTATTAACAGACAGAAAAGTAATAACTACTCTCTCATTACTGAACATCCTTCTTTGTTCTGCATAAAACCAAATTCTTCACATAATCATGACTTGTGAAGCTTGCATAGAAACTCTGATCATACACATTAATGCAAGAATAGGAATAAAAGGAAACACTGACTAAATATTGATTTAAGACTTTTCCAACTCAAACAAACATTTCATGTTTATGGAATTTCTTTACAAACTATTGAAGGAGCTGGTACATAGATTCCAACAAAATTTCACTTTAATCAAACTGTCAGAATTTATCTGTCAATGTGAAATTTACATTTGCAATCACCTATCATAGTTAATAGTTCAATGAAAACCTCAGTCTCACAATGAATAAGCTCATGTAAGCTTAAGCTTATAAGGACAAAATTACATAATCCTGTCTGTGTGTGTGTGTTTTTACAGTGAGATTTATATCCGAAAAATAAAGCTGAACCAAGTACAGAATATGGACAAACATAAGAAAAGTAGCCAAGTTTTCAATCATTTCCTTTCACTCTATTCAAGTTTATCCCTGCATGATCAGCTTCAACTTATACCAATGACCACGTGTACTATCATGGTGATGTTTTCATTTGACTAAATTCAAGCACAAGATCCATTAATTGTAGTAAACAGTAAAAATACCTGTCACTTTACTCAATGCTATTTAAACAAATAGTGGTTGTAAATTTCACTTGTTTAATTTCAAAAAGAAGATGGCTTTTGCAGTTGCTGTCTTTATCATCTTTATTAAACAGATGTAATATGTTACCTAACCCCCCCCCCCAACACAACTTATGCATCACTTTCTAAAAACAATTTTGTAAAAAATTTCTTCATAATAACTGTTCAGGGCACCTTCACTATGATCCCTCTCTATTGTAGAAACAAGTTGCAATGTGAGAATTCTGTTCCAAATCAAGTGCATTGTACCGCGCTCGGTGAAGAAGTCAGCAAACAAAAAATCAAAGGCAACCTCACTTGTCTTAGCAAAGGTCTAAAAATCTAAGACATTTCCCTTGGCTTGGATTCTGGCCACCCAGTGCAACCTCAGCACAAAGCCCTCCCAGATCCGATCGGTGGACTCATTTGTTGGCAAAACATAAAGCCCGATGCCCCTCCGTGGCTGTTTTATAGCTGAAGGGCTGACACAGTTACCGATCCAGTTAGCGACCCGCATTTCCCCTGGGTATTGATTCTGGCATATCAGCTCTGCTCATCATTATGTTGTTGTTGTTGTTTTTTCCCACGTTCAAAATACTGATTATTCCTCTCGCTGTCTTTCCGGTTCTCAAGGATCTTTGCATCTTTACTCAAGATATGTGGTTATCTGATTGCTTCTATTGCCATACAGGATACATGTCTAGTGTGCAAATGTAGGTCACTTCAGCATCATCGATATTCACATGAAAAAAGAAAAATCACCAACTTGCTCAGAATACTCACAGAGTATTCCTTGCAATACATAAAGCAATCAATATTCTCGATTACATGATGAACATACCACGCGAATATACAATTTGAAACCTAAGAAGAAAAAAAGACCAATTGGCCACCCCAGAAAACAACGGGAGGACAAAATCAAGGAGATAACCCAAAACGGTGGAGAGAGGCTTCAACAAAGTCAAGACCATGGCCATTGATAGAACAAAATGGAGAACACTGATAAAAGAGGCTGCAACTACCAGGCCAGCTGGCCTACAGGCGTCAGGGTGAGTAGTGAGCATTTATGAACACTTGCTCATATTTTTCAGCCAAACATCATTTGTGATCCTGCATCATAAAAACCAACAAAAATTGCCACTCATGGATTTTTAGTCAAGGGCAGATTCTGGAAGAGCAGACTCTAAGCTTTAAAATCATATGTAACTCAGTACAAAAATGGACTTTCCTAACCTATATGATGTATCTAAATAATGGACAGAATGTTCACACTCTGGAAAAGTGTTTACTCAGAAAAGAGCCTTTTAAATTTAGGGTTTATTCAAGCACTTAATTCTCTGAATGGGGAAAAACAGAATGCAAAACTCCTCACTAACCACAATGAAGGGATTATCAGAATAAAGCTGAAATTTTTTACACAGTATAAGTACATTCTGTTTATGACTGCTACTTATTTTCAAAACATTAGCGCCACCCTTTCAAAAGTTATTAAGAGTTGAAAGTGAAGAGTGTGTACAGGGTTTCTAAGATAAGTAATGGAGTACAATCACACTACTCTACAATAAAATGTTGTAGAAAAAGTGCAAAACTTAGTTTCCCAGTCACTTTGTGATTCAAAACTTTTACAATCATGTAGAAGAAGAATGTCTCTTTGAGAAATCATTAAAAAAAATAGAGATTGACCACAATGACCCATTTCACATACAGTATTTTAAGTTCTCACATAAAATCGGGGCGAGTGACTCTTTGTTGGTTTTGTGATGCATGGTCACATGTGCTAATCCAGTAACAACATGTGGGTACACACAAACTGTAGTTCTCATTAAGTGCAGTGGCCTATCAGTATCACAAAATGCTTCATTTTTTTTTTTTTATCCTTCACCACAATCAGACTCATGATCATTTGTCACTAGTCATACATGCAATTACCACTATGGATATCATCAACATTACACTCATTACTTTGGCTGTTTCCATCGTCATGGCAATCATCTCTGACAGCAGCACCTTTATGATTTTCAACTCCATTAATGCTATCACCAGCAGCCTATTCTGTCTATCATCTTAACCATTAACTTTGATCATATGGGTCCTTGTACATGTAAATCAGTATGATTCAATATCCAGAGAGTCGTGAAATCGAGAAAATTGTAACCTTACCTCCTTCCCAAACATGATTAATGCTTAGCCCAGCAACGACAGCATTAGGGTGTGTAGGTGTTGCTTGTTACCTTAGGGAATATCTGGGTAACCATGGAAACTGGACAGAGGGAGAGAGAGAGAAGAGGGGTGAGACAGACATACTTTATTGCTAAGTCTATTATCTCTTCTTTCATATCCTGGGCTTGCCTAAACTCATGCACGCTAAAGAAACAAGAATCACCGTCTGAGACCGTGTTATGAAAACATCCCTTATGATTCCACAAATCAAAAGACTTTTTTAACACCTGTCAAGAACAGCCCGAAGCTTCACACAAGTGAAAGATATCAACCTATCTCCCACCTACCACTCAACTATCATACACACTCACAAACACACACAAACACACGCACACATATATGTGCTATCACACACATTCATACATACAAATATTCAAATGGACCATTTTCCATACCTCAGTAATATGGCAAGGAGTGGTGTAAATCCAACATCGTGATATTGCAGGATACATGAAAAATGCCAATCACACGATTCACACAATTCCCTTAACAGCAGCCAAAAAGCGGCGGAGCTGGCGACTTTTCATAAAGCCCGCATGGGCCGCCGGTCGTGGCTACGACTCGCTCCTCAAGCGTGAAATGAAAGCCACCTCGCAATCACATGGGCTCGTATACCGTCACTGTGAAAACAAACAATGAGCATTCCATCTTCCATTACCACACCAGGCATGCTTCTAGACAAGTCTTCTCCCTTCGTTTCTAACCCATCACTGTCTTCCAGTCTCCTCCTTTTCTCCTCTCCATCTCTCTCTCTGTGATGTCTACTATATCATCTTCTTATAACCTTCTGATGCTTTCACTCAGTGTTTGTCTTTGCTTCAGTTCTGCCTCCTTTGTCTCTTCCATATCTTTTCATCTTAAAGGCATAATGTACTATTTGCAGATGAAACAAATACTCAACATTAGTGCTTTAAAATAGTTCTTAAATGTGAGTTAGGGATAGAAACAACCACTGTTAAAATTTGAATCTCTATAATCGACGTTAAGTATGGTTAAATACACAGAATGTGAAGATAAGTTATAATAAAAATGTTTCCAGACTAAACCATTTACAGTTATGGTTTATTGAGAAAAATACTGATATCTCCTTATACTTTAGGCTTTATTGCGAAAATTTATATGGTAGGAATTTTTTTTGATGCAACAGACCTACATATATGCATCAAATGTGATATCTTGAAAATTATTTAAATCACTTCTGCCAAAGGTAAACAGGATCTTTAATCCTAGAGTTTGATCCTTCTCTTTCTTTGTATCCAAGTAGCTCCTTCTCTCTTCTCCCCCTGGCTTATTTTCAAGCTTTTACCCTTCATTTTTTTAAAATCTCAAATGATTACAAGCATACGTTGGGATTTATCACATCATTTTATACATTAATCTATCTCTGAATCTTTTTCTGAGCTCTCTTATTCCCTCATACAATATTTCTCTCTGTTTTTAGTGTTTTATATCTTCAGTTTAGTGCACTTATATGTATGTTCGAGAAGATGATATTAACATTGCTCAGAAGACTTTGTATTTATTACCTCCGCCAAGGGAGGAGGTTATGTTTTCGTTACCATTGGTTTGTTAGTTACTGTACGAGCTGAAATTTTCGCGGTGGTTTTATTTTCGCGAATTTCGCGAAACGCCTTTGAACCGCGAAAATAACAACACGCGAAAATAACAACGCACGAATAACTAAGTTCAGTTTAGACCCTCGCAACCGCGAAATTAACAACACGCCAAAATGTCCTCCAAGTAGCAATTCGCGAAAATATCTGTACGCGAAAATTTCAGCTCGTACAGTAGTTAGTTAGTTTGTCCCTGTGCAAAATAACTCAAAAAGTAGCCACGTTAACGGATTTGGATGAAACTTGCAGGAAAGGTTGAGAATGACACAAGTAACAAACGATTAACTTTTGGTAGTGATCCAAAAATTTTTGGGGAATTTATGAAGGATTTTTGACATTTTGGCAGGTAGGGTCAATGAACTTGGGAGTTCAGGCTGCGCGTATTGAGGTTTGCATGTGCGCACTAAAGTGTGTGCTCTAGTTTCTGCTAGGGCAAGGCGCGCCCCGTGCAGCTGACGGTTTATGACGTAACAAAGGCTTCTATATTGGGAAATCGGGCAACTTTCAGCACACAATACTATAAGTACGTACGGGTGGAAATCACTGATATCTCTATGGAAGAACAAGATCAGTGGTGGAAATGAGCTGCATGCTTGGCGGAGGTCTGCGCTCTCAGAGTGCTTTTCTAGTTTCTTTCATTTTTTTTATTTGTTAACTCCACTAAAATGTCTTCTTTTTACCGAAAACCATCTGGGTAATGGCTGTGATACAGAAATGAATAACCTTTTTCTATAAAGACAAAATGACATTTAACATGACAGAGACAGTGGCAGACTAGACAAGAAATGAATGATAATGACAATATTGCCACGGAAGTTGCAAAAAAAGGTTAGGAATAAAGTAGGAGGGACATTTAGAGAGGTGATGTTTACAGTTATCATTTTATGTCGCGTGAAGACCTTGAAATCGTTAGTACGGATTTTCTTATCAGTGTAACAAACAATCGTAACGAATGAAAAGGCAGTAGATATCACATCATATGGGTCTATGCATTTGCAGACACTCAGGTGAAGGTGGAGGGGAGATTTTGGTATGAAAGTCTGAATGAGAACATAATCTCTACGTTCACATCTAACTCTGATTGCAATGAATCAAATATGGAATGTTGGTTCCTTGAGAGAGGCAAGACTACTGTATACGGCAAATATTTCATGAGGTTTTTATTTTCACAAATTTCGGAGATGGGTGCTACTGGTGAATTAAGAAACACACAAAAATATCAACTCTGAGCCTGACATGAATGTGATGTGCACGCATACATTTCTCTGCTGAGTGCCATGCTCCACAATCGCAAATTTAACCACTCGCAAAATTCTCCTGAAGTCACGATTTGCAAAAAATATTAGACTCGCTAAATATATGCCGTATATAGTATACATCACAAGCATTGGTCTGTCCTAGCAATGTTTTTTCACTAGGTATTTGTCGGTCTTATTTGTGAGGTAGGTGTGAAGAAACTGAAAGCACCTTGACCTCCCCATGGATTAACTGCCCACACATTACAGATCGAAGGGTGGGGGGGGGGAGGGGGGAGGATCACAGCTAAGACATAGATAAGGGGGTAGGGTGGGTGGGTGGGGTGGGGTGGGTGGGTGGGGTGGGGGAAGATAGACAGATAGGAGACTTAGGTAGAGGGACGGATTGATGGGAATAGATATAGGGGGAGAAAGGAATGGGGACAGTAGAGGAAGGATGGACAAAGTTGACTATAGAGGAGATAGGGGTGGGAAAGACCAGAGATAGTGGGGGAGGTTTGGGCTACATAGACTACCGGTATAAACAGGAGGAGGGGGGGGGGGGGCAAATAACAGGGACTGTGGTGAGGTCACACCACCATGTCATCAGTAGTCCATGAGTTGCCTAATAGGTTAAAACATACCAACATCAGATGTTGTAAACTGATGTACGTCATATTCCTATTGAGTGACCCTCAGAGTTTTCCCTCGCAATTCAACCAAAAATAAATAGTCCTCTCTCACTGCAGCTTTTGATACGGAAATATCATGTGACCGATGTCCAGGTGGTGGTAGGGGTGGGGCGGAGATGGAAAGGCAGATTGGGAAGAAATAATCATTTCATGATCACATCCTGAAGCATTGTCCCAAGAGCCGTCGGCGTTAGCCAACATCTCCTCCCCAGCTTGCTCACTTCCGCTGAAAAGGATCAGGATTACAGGGAAACATTATACATCTTTCGGAAGAACCTGCACTATGCCAGTTGCTGAAGGATGCTGCCAAATGAATACATCAAGGTAAATGTCAGGAAATTCCCCAAACACTCATTGTTCTGAGGCACTATACAGATATTGCATGATGCTGCATTGTAATGCACATCATCAATTCACCCTGTAACCCCACAGAATGAAAATACAAGTTAATTTATGTGCTGGGATCTATAGTGACGAGAAATGGATTTTTTTTTTTTTTTTTATCAAGTGATCCAAAAGCAGCTTGCACATTATAGCTCACTGAGATTCGGGGAAAGATCTAGATTCAATCTATGTTTATTTCTGATTATCTGTTGAAGTTTGATATGCTTGATATATCTGTGGATATCATGCCTACACATACACATATTGGGTGAATATTGACATCTTCATTTGAGAAATTGGATAGAGGCAGTAATCTCACAAGGAAGGGAAAAGGAGGAACTACAACAATCATCCTACAGAGACAAAGATTAATAAAGCTTTGTTTTCTGAGCAACATTTGGCCACTTTTCACAGGACGAGATCAATTTATGAGGCAAGGTCAGATCCTTGTAGAGGAGATGCTCAGCTCTGAAATGATATTTAACACAACAATTTTGGATATTTCTAACCACCTGAAATAAGTGATATGAAATCCAACCTCAAAAAAATGTTACTTGAACTTGTGAGAAAGGTCCCTGGGTTTTGAAGCAATAGCTATGGAAGCAGACCAATCATTATTTATTATGGGATGAAATAGATTTTAAAGCCCTACAGTAACCACTATGAGAGGAGTATTGGATTACCTCAAAACTCAGCATATAAATTAAGCACATTCTGTTAACAACTGTCCAAGTATCAATGCTACTGATGACTACTGTATAAGCTGTTATTTTCATGAGAGTATAATTTTCACGAATTTCATGCATCACAGTTGGACTGCAAATTAAACAACACGCGAAAATGTCACCATACGGTAGGGTAGTAGTGCACTTGTGAAGGCCTCTGTATCTATTCGCGAAAACAACATCTCCCGAAAATGTCTGTGACCTCCTCACTCGCGAAAACATCTGTATGTGAAAATAACAGCGTATACAGTACTTGATTAAAGTTTTTACACAGTTGTCACACACACACACACACACACACACACACACCAGGGGCGGATCCAGGAATTCTGTAAAGGGGGGCGTGACTAACATTTCTGGTGGCACTTTCGGGTTTCATTTTATTATTTTTATTTCATTTCTTTATATTTATTTCTTTTGTTTTTCACGAAAAAAAAAGGGGGGCGTGCGCCGGTTGCGCCCCCCTCTGGATCCGCCACTGCACACACACACACAAGCACACATACAAACTCACTCTTTTCTCTTGAATACCCTATATGGGGACAAACCAATATGAGACAGAGGAAAAACATGATTCAGCTGTTCATTTTTTTTTTCTATGTTGCTATGTTTTTTTTCTATGTTGTTATGTTGCTATAACAACAAGATATTAGTAGCGTAACAACAAAAATGTGAAATACTAAACAAAAATGTTAGCATCTCAGAACTTACCTGATTGAGGTCAGGCTAACTCGGACTCGGGGACAACTCAGCCTCTCCTTGACGGCGGGGCCGATTTGTCACTCTGGATTGTACAGCGTTGTACTATGCGTTCTGGCTAGTCACAGTTATGGGCCGAGTTGATACAACGCGTGCATCAAAGAACCTCTTTGGCAGGCCCACAAAATGAATGTGTGCCTATGTATAAAATATGAAGATCATGAAATGCGTATGAATTGTCTGAAATAGGGCCCAGTTGTCCCTGAGACCGAGTTGGCCTGGATCCTTCTGGAATAAAGGTCATATACCAACTTTTATCTTTTTATCTCAAAATACTCCAAAACATCTCATCATCCCAGCAAATAGCGTCATCCATGTAAGTGTCTTGATAGACTCTTTCGATATATTGCAAGCAAATATGAAATGGTGCCAGACGGGTTTTCTAACCCTTGCCAGAACTATGTTTTTACTTCAATCCAACACATATCCTTGGGCCTACCAGGAAACAATGCGACTATTTTTAGGTTTTGCGCTGCATGGTTAACAGTGGTAGGATTGATGTCTATGACTCATCCGTCGAGTATATTATATCGAACTGACACACATTCATCTGTAGTTACCTAGACTGCTGGGTCCCCGTGAGCCATTGCCGACATGTGACAAATGGCAAAGATCCTACTTCAAAGAATTCCTCCGACCTCACTCGACCACACATGACATACATCTCACCTCTAATCCTTCTGCCTTTCCTTCTTTGATCATCCACGAATTTTGTGCACT